>NW_017732581.1:42233-45841 GCF_001890085.2 Hipposideros armiger | reverse complement strand
TGGGTAAAATAAATAATCAAAGAGAAAAAATAATATGTTGAGATGTGTGTGTGTGTGTGAAAAGAAAATATTTATTTATTTATTTATTTATTTTTAATTAAAGTTTATTGGGGTGACAATTGTTAGTAAAGTTACATAGCTTTCAGGTGTACAATTCTGTAATACATCATCTATATATCACATTGTGTGTTTTGATTCAGCTAAGATGATGGAGTAAGTAAACACTGTGCTTAACTCCTGTCATGACCACATCAAAATTACAGCTAAACTACAGAACAACCATCATTGAGAATCACATGAAGTCTAGCTGAATCAAAGCCTTACAACTAAAGACATACAGAAGAAGCCACCTGGAGACTGGTAGGAGAAGCAGAGAGATGGAACAGACTGGTCCCACATGTGACCATTAAAAATTGGGAGGGATATGTCAGCTGCATATGTCCCCCTTCAGAGGAGGGAGGGGACTCAGCCCCACACCAAGCGCCCCAGCCCAGGATTTCAGGGCCGGGAAGAGAAGAACCCATAACTTCTGGCTGTGAAAACCAGCAGAGAATGTGGCTGAGTGAGACAGGGAGAGGCTGGAGTCCCAGGTGCTCCTCTTAAAGGGACTGCTCACATACTTACTCACTGCCAGACTCTGAGTTCCAGGGATGGGGGAGCAGCTCAAAATGCACCAGGGACATACAGGGAGGAACTGAATCGTCTGGCTTCAGGTGAGGGCTGGAGGGGCAACTTTCTCCCAGACAGAAGAGCTGGCAGAAGCCATTGTTTATTTGTTGAGCCCATGGGGGCAGATGCAGGCAGACACCATACATGAATCTCCATCAAACTGGATAACACTGTTTGATCACCCTGATTCCCTGAGACCCCGCTGCATCCAATTTTCGGGCACACCCAAGCTGCTTCCAGTGGCTTTTCCTTATCAATGGCCTGCATTGGCACATGCTGCGAATTTTCCTACAATCTCTCAAAGGTTCACAAAACCCAAACAAACAGCATCTGACTTCAGTGTGCTCTGTACCTTTGGCTGAGCAGCCCCAAGCCCGGCACTAGCAACAGCTGGCCTTGGTTCATAGCTTGGCCTCTCAAGGCACTTCCAAGCCCAGAGCGGGTGTTGGTCATCCGCAAATTGCTTTGTGGCTCATGCCAGGTGGCTCCAGGCAGGGCACAGGTGGCTGCGGCTGAACTTGGATGATGTTGAGGCCCCCTCCCAAGAGGCCCTGAGGCTGGCACACCCAGTGCCAGCTTTGGATCCAGCCGATGCGTTACCTGGGTCCCTCAGGAGATGACACATCCAAAGGGCACACTGGGCAGGCACCAGAGCCCTGCTGAGGCAGATCCTGCTCTGTAGNAGGACTTTGAAGAGCTACACAGCACTGAATCCAGGTGTCCTGGGTGGTCTGACTCAGAGAGAACTCACCTTCTGAGTAAAATTAACTGGTTCTTTTTCATTGTTTGTTTTTATTACAAGACCAAATTTACAGAATACCAAGAGAGAGCGCCCAGTAGAAGGGATTTATTCCCTTTTAATTACTTAGAAAATATATTGTCAAGGTCTATCCCAATTGTTATGGGCTGAATTTGCTCCCCCCACCAAATTCATATGCTGCCATCTTAATCTTTGGTACTTCCGAATGTGATTGTACTTGGAGATAGAAACATTAAAGAGGTTAAATGAGAACATTGGAGTGGACCCTGATCCAATATGACTGGTGTTTTTATAAGAAGAGGAGATTAGAACACAGACACCCACAGAGGAAAGAATATGAGGAGACAAAGGTAAAAGATGGCCATCTATAAGCCAAAAAGAGAGGCCTCAGGAGATCTCAGACTTTTAGCTTTCAGAACTGTGGGAAAGTCCATTTCTGTTATTTAAGCCATGCAGTGTGTGGCCTGTTGTTATGGCAACCCTAGCAAACTAATATCCAGATATTACCTTTTCTACCCTGTTCTGTCCCTGAACGTAGGATCCTTCAAGAGTCTGGACTGTCTGGCACCAAAGCACAGAGTGAATCAGCTGATGACTGACAAAGGCAGGTGATGAAGGGCTGTCTAAGCCATCATGGATTCCACTGGGTGACACACTACAGTGGACATGTCCCCATTACTTTTCAGATTCACTCAGAACAAAGATTGTGGTTCCAATCTGACATCTAATCATAGGTTATATTTAATTTATTTGAGATAATGAGAAGACAAGTTTTTATAGAAAGAGGACAAATTATCATAATTACTGAAGGAGAAGGGTCTTTTAGCCAGAGATTTGCAGGTATCATGTGTTTTCCTCCTACTTTTTAAGGGAATGTTCCTAAAAAGCCCAGCCTGGGAGTCAACATTATTGCTTTGATTTTTGTCTTCGGATTGACACCTGGGTCCTCACTGCACTTTAGTGAGGTTACTACAATGGCTGTATTTATCCATGATTCACAGATGAATACAAAAGAGCTCAAGAATTGGAGAGATTTGTCTGCTCAAGGCAGCAATTTAGCTGTGGAGCAAATATAAACAAATGGCCTTCAATCCTAAATCCAGCTCTCTGTGCTGCTGTGGGAATTGCAGCCCTTGGTTCCTCATATATGTGGTTATTTTTAGCCAGAGAAGGAAAACTCATGGTGAGAATAAAGTGTTAGATCCCTAAGTCCTGGCCTTTGATTTACTGTGCTGGGGTTTGGAGAGAGAGGGGCTGCCACTGATGCATATATTTCTAACTTCCAGTGGCTGACTCAGCTGATAGCAGGAAGAAGGATTACCTTTTGCTCTCAGGACATCAGGACCCAGATGACAGAGAGACCCCACTATCTACCACATATAAGACAGGGTCACGCCTATTCCCTGAACCATGTCTTAGTTTTCTAATTACTTGTGCTATTCTTCTTCTTTCAAATACAACAAAAGAAGAAATGAATTACCACTAAGCATGGTGTTGTAATAGAAGCTGTGATGCAACTTCATTGTACACTTAGATGCGTCTGAGTCCATGCAGTTCATTGTCTAGCTCCACTCTGGCCCTGATTTGATGAAAGTCTGCATGCCTCTGGGACATCACCAATTCCTCATCAGAAATTGCAAAGAATGTCATGTCAGCTCCCGGGGTCATGATGGCAGTGTCAGGCAGCTCTTCCTGTAGAGAAACTTTGGAATGACCAAGGCCTTGTATCCTTTATTACTGCTGGACCAGATGACCCTAGGCTCTATTAGTCCATTCAGGCTGCTATAACAAAAGCACTATAGACGGGGGTGAGGTGGGGGGGGGTTATGAATAACTAAATTTATTTCTAACTGTTCTGGAGCCTGGGAAATCAAACACCAAGGTGCTGGCAGATTCAGTGTCTAGTGAGGTCTTGCTTCCTGATTCACAGACAGAAGCTGTGTGTGTGCTGTGAAGCTTAGAAAATATCAATGGAGCAAATGCAAATCTTGAGTTCTTAAGTTACAAACTAAAAGGAAACTATAAATCTTAACAATCATGTTCTTGTCTTTTTATGTAAAGTAAATCTTGCTAGAATGAATGAAAAAAATTAGTCTACAAAAATGAACACTTGCTGGATGTAACAATGTTAATCAGAGAAAAGATGAGTGCTAGAAAAGTTATAGGGACAAAAAATCAA
>NW_017732581.1:39224-40568 GCF_001890085.2 Hipposideros armiger | reverse complement strand
AGACATACAGAAGAAGCCACCTGGAGACTGGTAGGAGAAGCAGAGAGATGGAACAGACTGGTCCCACATGTGACCATTAAAAATTGGGAGGGATATGTCAGCTGCACATGTCTCCCTTCAGAGGAGGGAGGGGACTCAGCCTCACACCAAGCGCCCCAGCCCAGGATTTCAAGGCCGGGGAGAGAAGAACCCATAACTTCTGGCTGTGAAAACCATCAGATAATGTGGCTGAGTGAGACAGGGAGAGGCTGGAGTCCCAGGTGCTCCTCTTAAAGGGATTGCTCACATACTTACTCACTGCCAGACTCTGAGCTCCAGGGATGGGGCAGCCGCTCGAAATGCACCAGGGACATACAGGGAGGAACTGAATTGTCTGGCTTCAGGTGAGGGCTGGAAGGGCAACTTTCTCCCAGACAGAAGAACTGGCAGAAGCCATTGTTTATTTGTTGAGCCCATGGGGGCAGATATAGGCAGACACCATATATGAATCTCCATCAAACTGGATAACACTGTTTGATCACCCTGATTCCCTGAGACCCCGCTGCACCCAATTTTCGGGCACACCCAAGCTTCTTCCAGTGGCTTTTCCTTATCGATGGCCTGCATTGGCACATGCTGCAGATTTTCATAAAATCTCTCAAAGGTTCACAAAACCCAAACAAACAGCACCTGACTTCAGTGTGCTCTGTACCTTTGGCTGAGCAGCCCCAAGCCCAGCACTAGCAACAGCTGGCCTTGGTTCATAGCTTGGCCTCTCAAGGCACCTCCAAGCCCAGAGCAGGTGTTGGTCATCCACAAATTGCTTTGTGGCTCATGGCAGGTGGCTCCAGGCAGGGCACAGGCAGCTGCGGCTGAACTTGGATGTTGTTGAGGCCCCTCCCAAGAGGCCCTGAGGCTGGCACACCCAGTGCCAGCTTTGGAATCAGCCGATGCATTACCTGGGTGCCTCAGGAGATGACACATCCAAAGGGCACACTGGGCAGGCACGAGAGCCCTGCTGAGGCAGATCCTGCTCTGTAGGGTCAGCTGCTGTACAACAGCTCCTCCACTGTAATCACAGTCCATCCTCACAACCAGTCAGCCCAAAGATCAATCCCTCTCATTGATGTGCAAACAATCAAAGCTCAACTACAACAGGAGGGCACACAGTACCACACAAGGGACACACCTGGAGTATCCGGCTCAGGTGACCAAGAAGACTAAGTCACTGAACCTCACAGCATTCCTACTACATAAAGCCACTTTACTAATACTGGGAGATGTAGAAGCCCTAGCTAATACATAGAAACAAACACAGGGAGACAGTCAAAATGGGGAGACAAAGAAACATGTCCCAAGTAAAAG
>NW_017732581.1:31014-38384 GCF_001890085.2 Hipposideros armiger | reverse complement strand
AAAACAAAACAACTTGGAAAATATGAATTCTAAAATGGCAATAACTACATATCTATCAACAATTACTTTCAATGTAAATGCAGTAAATGCCCCAATCAAAAGATAGAGTGACTGAATGAACAGAAAACAAGACCTTTATACATGTTGCCTACAAGAGATTCACTTAGGATTGAAAGACACAAACAGACATAAAGTAAATACATGGGGAAAAGATATTTCATGAAAATGGAAACAAAAACAAAAAGTTATGGTAGCGATACTTACACCCAACAAAAGAGAGAGTTTAAAACAAAGGCTATAACAAGTAACAAAGAAGGAACCAGCAATCCCATTTCTGGGTAATTATCTGAAGAAATCCAAAACACTACTTTGAGGAGATGTGTGCTTCCATATGTTAATTGCAGCATTGTTTACAATTACCAAGATATGGAGGCAGCCTGTGTGTCTCTCAATTAATGAATGGATAAAAGCATGTGGTATAATACATATATACAATGGAATATATACAATGGAATATTGTTTGGCCATTGAAGGGAATGGGTTCTTGCCATCTATGGCAACACAGATGGAGCTGGAGGGTATAGTGTTGAGTGGGGTATATCAAACAGAGACAGATGCAATGTGGTTTTGCTTATATGTGAAATCTACAGAACAAAATGAACAAACAAACAAAACAGAAACAAACTCATAGATACAGAGAACATTTTAATGGTTGCCAGATGGAAGGGAGGTTGGGGGGTTGAAAAAGGAGTAGGGAATAAGAAGTACAAATTGGTTATTACAAAGTAATTATGGTGATGTAGGGTATAGCATAAGGAGTATAATCAATAATATTGTAATAATTATGACATTAAATGGGTACTAGATTTATTAATAAATGGGTACTAGATGGGAGGGGGTTGGGGACAGGGTGAAAAGGTGAAGGCATTAAAAAGTACAATTTGGTAGCTACAAAATAGTCATGCATATGTAAAGTATATCATAGGGAATATAGTCAATAATATTGTGATAGTGTGGTGCAGTGTCAGATGGTTGCTGGATTTATCACGGTGATCACTTATTTAGGTATATAAATGTTGAATAACCATGGTGTATACCTGAAACTAATATAATATTGTGTTGTCTATATTTTAATAAAAATCTTAAAAAATATTTTGAGAGTAATAACAATGGGAACACAGTGTTCCTAAATCTCTGGGCAATAGTAATAGCAGTTCTAAGAGGGAAGGCTATAATGCTACGGACCTAACTCAAGAAACAAGAAAAATATCATATCAACAATCTAACCTTACATCTAAAGGAACTAAAACCAGAAGAACAAACAAAATCCGAAGTGAGTAGAAATAAGTAATAAAGACCAGAGTGGAAGTAAGTAAAATAGAAACTGAAAAACAGTAGAAAAGATCATTGAACCTAATAGCTAGTCCTCTGAAAAGGTTTTTTAAAAAGTTACAAACCTATATCCAGACTCATCAAGAAAAAGAGAGGGACCAAATTTTTAAAAATCAGAAATGAAAAAGAAGAGAAAATAGAAACAATAAAAATACAAAGGGTCGTAAGAGAATACTACAAACAATTATATGCTACGTACCAGACAACCTAGAGAAAATTATTAAATTCCTAGGAACGTAAAGTCTTTCAAGGCTGAATCTGGGAGAAACAGAAAATCTGAATAGACAAGTTATTATAAAAAAAATTGAATCATTAAATCAAAAACTCCCAACAAACAAAAGTCCCAAAACCAGATGTCTTCACAGCTGAATTCTACCAAATATTCAAATAAAAATTAATACCTAAACTTCTCAAACCATTCTGAGTAATTGAAGAGGAAGGAAAGCTCCCAAACGTATTCTATGAGAACAGAATTACCCTGATACCAAAACCAGACAAAGAAAAAGAAAATTACAAGCCATTATCCTTAATGGACATAGATGGTGGAGGGGGGGAGAACCCTCAACAAAATATTAGCAAACTGAATTCAACAATATATTAAAAGAGTCATATAATATGATCAAGTGGGATTTATCCCATTGATTCAAGGATATTAAATTTATGCAAATCAATTAATGTGATAACCAATAAACAAAGGATAAAAATCATATAATAATCTCAACAGATGCAGAAAAAGTGTTTGATAAAATCCAACATCCATTTATGATAAAAACTTTCAACAAAATGGGAATAGAGGGAACATATATCAACATAATAAAGGCCATATTTAACAAACCCACAGGTTACATAATCAATAATGAATAGACAAATCTTTCCCATAAGATCAGAAACAAGACAAAGGTGCCCACTATCATCACTTTTATTCAACATAGTATTGGAAGTCCTAGCCACAGCAATCAGACAAGAAAAGAAACAATAGGCATCCAAATTATAAAAGAAGTACAAGTATCACTATTGGCAGAACACATGATAGTATGTATAGAAAATCCTAAGGATTCAACCAAAAACTATTAGAACTGGTAAACTAATTCAGTAAAATTGCAGGATAAAAAAAGAAATATTCAGATATCCATTATCTTTCTATATGCTAATAACAAACCATTAGAAAGAGAAATTAACAAAACAATCCCATTTACAATTGCATCAAAAAGAACAAGATACCTAGGAATTAAAATAACCAAAGAGGTTATATTTGTACTCTGAAAACTATAACACATTGATGAAAGAAATTAAAGTAGACACAAATAAATGAAAGGATAAACTGTGCTCATGGATAATAAAAAGTTAACATTATTAAAATCTCCATCCTATCCAAAGCAACCCACAGATTCAATGCAATCCCTATCAAAATACCAATAGCATTTTTCACAGAACTATAATAAAACAAATAATCCTAAAATTTATGTGCAACCACAAAAGACTCCGAATAGCCATAATGATCTTAAGAAAAAAATACAAAGTTGGAGGTATTACACTCCATGACTTAAAAGTATACTATAAAGCTATCGTAATCAAAACAGTATGATACTTGCACAAAAACAGACACATAGATCAATGGAACAGAATAGAGAGCCCAGAAACTAACCCACACTTAAATATTCAATTAATCTACGACAAAGATGGCGAGAATATACAGTGGGGGAAAGACAGTCTCTTCAACAAGTGGTGCTGGAAAAACTAGACAGGTATATGCAAAAGAATGAAACTGGACCACTTTCTTACAGCATGTACTAAAATAAGCTCAGAATGGACTAAAGACTTGAAGGCAGGCTTGCCCGCTCCACTGAGGATCCAGAGCTTGGGCCATTGTTACAAATGCGACGTCTCTTGGTCCCTGGCCCATCAGCTGCATGGCGTGCAGGTAATGTTGAAGTGACCATGGAGTTCCAGGCGGCGCTGCTGAGCCCAGGTCCCCCAAGCAGTGGCGCTGCCCCTCTCCTCCGCCCCACTCCGGACTCAAGCCCCCACTCACTGCTCCAGATGCAGACCCCACCGTAGACTCTGCAGCAGGCCACCCCACCCGGCAGTGAGCAACGCCTTCCAAACGGGAGCAAATTTTTCAAGAATATAGTCGGTATCAAAGGTGGAGACATTTAGAAGTTGTTCTTAATCAGAATGAAGCCTGTCATTTGGAAAGTCATTCTCACTCCTCAGCACTCACAGCACCTAGTTATCCAGGTTCCTCCTGGATAAAGAAGGACCAGCCGGCTGGCCGAGTGGCTCAGTTGGTTAAGAATTTGCTTAACAGCACGAGCTCTGAGCAACAGGGCCACCAGTTCAATTCCCACATGGGCCAGTGACGCTGCGCCCAAGCTGAGCTGCCGCTGAGCTGCCAACAGATGGCAGGATGGCTCAGCTGGTGAGAGCACATGCTCCTAACAACAAGACTGCCTGTTTGATGGTGGCCTACACCTTCCCACAACTAAGACTGAACTTGGCACCTTGAACTGAGCTGCCACCCGGATGGCTCAGTGGATAGAGCATGGACTTTAACAACAAGGCTGCTGCTTCGATTCCAGCATGGGATGGTGGCTATGTCCACCCACAACTAAGATTGAACACAGAACCTTGAGCTTAGAGGCCATGAGCTGACAACAGGAAGCCAGATGGCGACTGGTGCCCTCCACTAGATTGAAGAACTACAACTTGGCTGTCCCCTTCCCAATTCCCCAACACTGTTCCCCTCCTTCAATTCCCCAATTAAAAAAAAAAGGACCAGCCCACTTTTACTCTTCAACAAATTAAAATAACATGTGAGTGCCTCTTAAAAGACGGTGAACATAAAATTCAGGAGGAGAATGAGCAAATCCTCAATACCAAACTAGCAGAACAATATGAATCTTTTGTGAAATTCATACATGGTCAGATTGTGCAATGATATGGGACAAGGCCCTCAAGCTATTGTCCTGAAGCTTTCTTGCATATCTGGGTGCCAGGTTTGACCTCAAGAGAGGGTGCTGTACACTTTTAGCAACTGGTTTGAAATCACATTTCAGCTCCCATTTTGCATCCTGAGAACATTGAAAATATTTCTGCAGTTTCATTTTATAGAACCTGAAAAGCCTTAAAACTTTCTGGTTTCCACAAGAATATCTTTCTTTTCTGTTCATCCAATAAGCAGTTGTGCCCTACTGTAATAGATTTTCCAAACAAAATACCTGGATCAGCAGTTCAGCAAAATATGCCCCTCGTGGCATGCTACAAATGGAGTTTTCCCTAACACAGTTCAGTAAGACGTGTGTGTGTGTGTGTGTGTGTGTGTGTGTGTGTTTTAAATTATTATTTGTATTGTGCAAATTTTTTTTAATCTTGGGGGTTCTGGCTGTGAATTTGATGCATGACAATTATGGTTAAAAACATTTGCTTGGGCCGGCTGAGTGGCTCAGTTGGTTAAGACCTCGCTAAAGAGTGTGAGCTCTGAGCAACAGTGTCACCAGTTTGATTCCTGGCCCAAGTTGAGCTGCTGCTGAGCTGCCAACAGGTGGCAGGATGACTCAGCTAAAAAAAACAAAAAACAAAACCGTTTGCTTAGTGTACAGAAGATCATTAATGTTTTGTGACCATACAAGTTGTAACCATGGGTTGTTTGATGTGCAGGTATTACTATTAAATACAGGGACTGTATCCAGGCACAGAATATGAATCATAAGTTAGGATGGACATTAGATGAGATTATAATGGTATAGCAAAATTGTGGTCCTAAGTCTACAAATGCAAGGTGAGGAATTAGGACAAACTGGAGACTCTGCCTCACCATATTAGAAAAGTACTTTGACTCCAGGCCTTAAAATACCCATGTGGACTCTGTGCTCACCTCATTCACACAAAGAGCTTCCTGGACACTGAACCTCTGAAAAGAAAAATTCTCCCCTGGAGCAGGAGCATTGGGATTCTCTTGGGAGCATCACACAGATGAGCACGGAGCTGGACCAGGCCCTGCGGCCCTGCTACTGGGCAGGAGCCACTTCACCTTTCTATCTGTTACTGCAAGTAGAGTGAATCCTTTGGTTAGATTCCTCCAAATTCTTTTGAGAGGTGTCATGTTCAACTGCTCGATCTTTGTTCTGGAAACCTCTGCCCGAAATTGCTTATGGACTGTTCTTCACCTTGTTTCCAAGGCTGAGGAACAAAAAGTAGCCTCTGTTTTGAGGAAGTAGAAGTTAAGTATACATGTATATTTACTGTGACTTGTTTAGGAGCACACTTTAAATTCCTTGTTTATTTATTATTATTTCTAGAAAGGAAAGTTCTATTAAAATTGCTTTTGTTTGAATATAGAATAGTTTTTTAATTATGGCTTATTTCAAAAAATTCTGAGGTTAATTCAAATGTATGCCAATACCTTCCAAAGTAAGGTATTATTCAGAGACAGCTCTGATCAGATGGCTTAGAGAAATTTCTGGAATACATTGGAAGAATGCTTATTAATTAATGTCTTTGACTTAAACCTAACCAAAAACTGCAATGTTATTCTTTGTACCTTTTCACTATATAGTGTTAATAAGTATATGTGTGTGTGTGTGTGTGTGTGTGTGTGTGTATCACATCTTCTTTGCCCATTCATTTATCATATACATAATGGAATATTGCCAAGCCATAAAAAAGAATGAAATCTGATATAGGCAGAAGACATCATAGAAACGGTGGCAGTGAGGAGGGCTCCCTGAGTTCTCCCTTGGAAATTACCACAAATTGAACAGATATAACTCATCAGAGGAACCACTGCTTATCACACAGAATAAGTAAGAGACTCACACGACGATTACCTGAAGGTGGAAAAACTGGGCGAGTGGGGGAAGAGGGAAGGGAGGCGTGCAGAGACGCAGCCTGCATCCACAGCTGCAGAGACACGGGGCCCCAGGAAGCAGACCAGAGATTGTTACAGCAGCAAAGCGATGGGCTCACTCCCTATGCCCCACAGTCCTGCCAAGAGTTCAGCAGAGAGCATAGCAGTGCCCAGTGTCTGAGGCAGAAACCTCAGCTCTAAACTGCAGCTGGGCTCTTCTGGTCAGACAGAAAGAAAAAAAACCTCCATAATCAGGACCCCACTCCCACCCGTCCTTCTAGAGTCTTAAGCTGGTCTCTGAATGGAGGAGTACTGTCAGATTACAGAGGTGCGGCAGCCCCCAGGAAATGGAAATCTAGGGAAAAGGCTTCAAGGGCTGTGGGAGAGCTTACCCAGCTTCCACCTTCCCTGCGCTGCTTCGGGCAGGGCAAATTCAGCTGCTGAGTCACAGGCAGGACCCAGGAGGGCTGGGCCATCAGCAGCTCGGAAATCTCACACCCTTCACAGCCCCCAGCAGAAAGAGTGACCTAAGAACCAGGAGACTAGTCCACCTTCTGGTTATGGGGCTCTCAACGCACACCTGTGCAGTTGAGAGCAGAAATGGCACTGACTTTGTAAAAACTACCAGCCACTCCCCATAGCTCCACTCATCTAGAACTGCATGGCCAGGGTCACTCTGGGCACCAGGTGGCTAGCTCTGCCCCTACAAGATGCAGAGGAGTTTTTGTACAGCAGAGGACAACCTGGAAACAGTTTGGTGAACTTTAGCCAAGACTTGCACTGTTTTTTTTTCTTTTCTTTTCTTGGTTTTGTTTTTGTTTTTCTATTTTATTATTAACACTTTTAGTTTTATATATGTCAGAATAGGTACTCATCTCGCCATCCTGCTGAACTACACCAAGTGGCGTTCCCGGGGGACTGCTGGGGGGCTTTCAGCGGTGAGATGCCCAGGAGAAAGAAAGCATGCGGAGCCGACATGAGGAGGAACCAGCTAGCTAGTCCGCTTGCAGCTTTATTTAGCAATAGCAATCATTATATAGAGGTTTTGGGGGGAAGATAGTGCACGGAAGTGGCATGCTCCCTCCTGCGGCTGTGAATCATGTTTATGTCAAGGACTTATGTCACTAGAGCC
>NW_017732581.1:27032-30484 GCF_001890085.2 Hipposideros armiger | reverse complement strand
TCATCACACCCAGAGGCCAACTCTAGACCAAACCAGAGCATCACCAGGTTTGACCTACAAAAGTCACACTCAGAGGGAAAACTCTACAGGCACAAGAGCCCACAGGGGCCAAACCTCATCTGAGGAGTCAACCCTCACACAACAGCTCATATACTGTGGACATAGCCAATCCTCACAGCTAGTCAGCCTGGGAGTCAATCCCACCTACTGACAAGCCAAAAGCAATCAAAGCTCAACTTCAACAGGAGAAGACACACAACACAAAGAACACCTCTGGAACACATGCACAGGAGAATAGGGAGACTGAGCAATTCAAATATAAAGGACACATACCACATAAGTCCACCCAGCAAAGACTGAGAGACCTAGGGGATCCACCAAATACGCCAAAGCAAGCACAAAGAGCCAGAATGGGGAAACAAAGAAACACGTTTCAAATAAAAGAACAGAAGAAACTTCTGGAATCAGTGGATCTAGAGGAAATAGAGGCAACCAACCTATCAGAGGCAGAATTTAGAACACTGATAATTACAATGTTCAAGGAAATTGGTGAAAATATAAAGAAGGATACAGAAATCATGAAAAACAACCAGTTGAAAGTAAAGAATACAATTACTGAAATAAAGAACACACATGAGGGAACTACCAGTAGATTAGATGAAGCAAAGGATCAAATCAGTGACTTAGAAGACAAGATAGCAGAGATCACCCAAGCAGAACAACAAAAAGAAAAAAGAATAGAAAACATTGAAAATAGTTTAAGAGAGCTGTCAGATAACATCAAGCACAACAACATGCGCATCAAAGGAATACCAGAAGGAGAAGAGAGGGAGCAAGGGATCAAGAACATATTCAAAGTAATAATGACTGACAATTTCCTTAGCCTGACAAACGAAATCGATGTACAAGCCCAGGAAGTGCAGAGAGTTCCAACCAAGATGAACCCAAACAGGCCTACACCAAGACACGTTATAGTTAAAATGACAAGGGTTAAAGACTAAGACAGAATCCTAAAAGCAGTAAGAGACAGGCAGCAAGTTACTTACAAGGGTACCTCCATAAGAATATTAGCCAACTTTTCTACAGAAACTTTGCAGGCCAGAAGGGAGTGGCAGGAGGTATTCAAAATGATGAAAAAACAAGGGCCTACAACCTACATTGCTTTATCAAGAAAGGCTATCATTTAAAATTGAAGGAGAGATAAAGAGCTTCCCAGAAAAAATACACTAAAGGAAGTCATTACCACCAAGCCAGCATTGCAGGGTATGTTAAAAGGACTTCTTTAAGCATAAGAAAGAGAAAAACAATCTAACTAATGAAAACCAGAAACACAACAACAAAATGACAATAATTATGCACCTATCATCAATAATCTCATTAAATGTAAATGGATTACCGTATTTGCCGGCGTATAAGATGACTGGGCGTATAAGACGACCCCCTAACATTTCCACTCAAAATACAGAGTTTGTTATATACTCGCCGTATAAGACTACCCCCTCTTCCGCACACCTTCCACACATCAAATAAAAGGTAAAACAATATCAGATTTGATTTCAACATTTTAATTTATATTCAAATGCTTATGACATGCAGGAAAACTGTCACAAGGCTGTATGTAATCAAACATATACATAAAACAGTGCAGATAGACTATGGGCAGTCTATCTGAAGTGTACCTGGCGTATAAGACGACCCCCCACTTGGAGGTATATTTTTCAGGGCCAAAAAATCGTCTTATACGCTGGCAAATACGGTAAATGCTCCAATCAAAAGGCATAGAGTGGCTGAATGGATAAGAAAACAAGACCCGACATTTGCAAATGCTGTATTCAAGAGACTCACCTCAGATCAAAAGACACATATAGGCTGAAAGTAAAGGGATGGAGTAAAATATTTCATACAAATGGAAATGAGAAAAAAGCTGAACTAGCAATACTTAGACAAAATAGAGTTTAAATTGAAGAATATAATAAAAGACAAAGAAGAGCACTGCATAATAATAAATGGATTGATCCAACAAGAGGACATAACCCTAGTAGATATCTATGCACCTAACATAGGAGCACCTAAATATATAAAACAGGTATTGAAGACATAAAGACAGAGGTCAACAGTAACACTATCATAGTATGGGACTTCAACACACCACTGACAACAAGGGACAGATCCTCCAGACAGAAAATCAATATGGAAACGGCGGCCTTAAATGACACATTAGACCAGTTGGATTCAATTGATATTTTCAGAGCATTTTACCTCAAAGCTACAGAATATACATTCTTCTCAAGCACACATGGAACATTTTCCAAGATAGACCACATGTTAGGCCACAAAACAAGTCTCAATAAATTTAAGAAAAATTGAAATCATATCAAGTGTCTTCTCTGACCACAATGCTATGAAACTAGAAGTCAATTATAAAAAGAAAACTGGAAAGTACACAAATACATGGAGGCTGAATAATGTTTTACTAAAAGACTGGGTCAAAACTGAGATCAAGGAAAAAAATCAAAAGATACCTCGAGACAAACGAAAATGAAAACACAATGACCCAAAATCTTTGGGATGCAGTGAAATCCATCCTAATGGGGAAGTTCATAGCAGTGCAGGCCTACCTAGAAACAAGAAAAATCTCAAATAACAAGTTATCCTTACACCTCAGGGAATTGGAAAAAGAACAATAAAATAAGCCCAAAGGGAGTACAAGGAAGGAGATAATAAAAACCAGAGCAGAAATAAATGAAATAGAGACCAGAAAAACAATACAAAAGATCAATAAAACCAAGGGCTGGTTTTTTGAGAAGATAAACAAAGTCAACAAACCTCTAGCCAGACTCATCAAGAAAAAAAAAAAAAGAGAGAGGACTCAAACTAGTAAAATCAGGAATGAAAGAGGTGAAGTGACCACAGACACCACAGAAATACAAAAAAATTTAAGAAATATTATGAGCAATTATATGCCAAAAAATTTGACAATCTGGAAGACGTGGATAATTTTCTAGAAGCATACAACCTTCCAAGGCTAACTCAAGAAGAAATAGAAAATCTGAGTAGATTGATTACTACCAAAAAAATTGAATCAGTAATCAACAAGCTCCCAAAAAACAAAAACCCTGGTCTAGCTGGCTTCACAAGTGAATTTCACCAAAAGTTCAAAAAAGAATTATCACGTATTTGCCTCAAACTATTCCAAAAAATCCAGGAGGAAAGGCTCCCAAATTCTTTCTATGAGGCCAATATCACCCTGATCCCCAAATCAAACAAAGACATTAGAAAGAAAGAAAACTACAGGCTGATATTCCAGTAGAATATAGATGCAAAAATCCTGAACAAAATTTTAACAAAATTCAATACATTAAGAAGATCATACACAACAATCAAATGCAGTTTATCCCTGGTATACAATGTTGGTTCAATATCCGCAAATCAATTAACATGCTACACCACAT
>NW_017732581.1:15653-20683 GCF_001890085.2 Hipposideros armiger | reverse complement strand
ACTGATCTGCCTCGCCCGGGAAGAGTGCAATGATGGTGCTAACTTGGGCCAGTGAAGCAACATCCTCCACAACTAGACTGAAGAACAAAATGACAACAACTTGTCTGTTCTCCTTCCCCCAATTCCCCAGCACTGTTCCCATCCCCCCAATTCCCCAATAAAAATCTTAAAAAAAAAAAAAGTGTATGTATTGGGCCGGCCAAGTGGCGCTTTGGTTAAGAGATGGCTTGAGAACGCCAGCTCTGAGCAGCAGGGCCCAGGTTCGGATCCCACATGGGGGCCAGTGACACTGCGCCCTCTACAGCTAAGATGGTGAACAACAGCTCTACCTGGAGCTGGGCTGCTGTGAGTCTCCGGCGATGACGGTGTAGACTACAGCCCCTGCTGCAGTAGGCTGCTGTGCGCTGCTGTCAGTGGCCAACAGCCAGCGTGAGCGGCCAAGAGCCACCGTGAGCGGCCCTCCAGAGGCCAGCAACCGATCTGCCCCACCCAGGAAAAACGCAATGGTAACACCAGCATGGGCCACTGAAGCAACATCCTCCACAACTAGACTGAAGAACAAAAGGACAGCAACTTGTCTGTTCCCCTTCCCTGATTCCCCAATAAAATCTTTTTTTTTAAAGTGTATATGTTCAAAGTATTATATAATGACCAGTATGGATTAGAAAGAAAGGAAAGGAAGTAATTAATAGTCTGGAAAAAAAACATCTGGGTGATTCTGCAACCAAGGATCTGACTTTCAACTCTTAATTCCTCTACTTAAGCTGAGTTTGGTTTATTTTCACAACAAACTCATCCGCAACATGACATCTTACACACTCCTGGTGAAAGTTTAAATTGGCACAAGCACTTCAGAAATGAAATGCACATCATCTTATCTCCTGTGGTTAAAGCACACACCCCTGGAGCCCAGCCGTCCATCTTGACCACCCTTTCCAGGGAATTTCTAGCCTTGTGCCCAGGAGACATGCACACTCATGCTTACAGCAAAAACTGGAATAACCATTCATGCATTAACAGAAAAATAGAAAAAGTGTGGAGTAATCATAAAATGTAAGACTTCAGCAGTAAAAATGACTTACTACTAAGGGACAGGATTGAGGACGCAGCCACAGTGTCTTCTTCATAGGTTCTTTTTCTGACACCGTGGTGAGTGCCCAGCTATTTACTTGATCATATTTCCTAAACTGACATTTTTCACACTACGACTTGTGAGCCATTCCTGGTTAATTTTTTAATAAGGAAATAGAAAATGAAATGCTGAAGTTTATTGCAAAGATTCTTAGAAATAACTATCCACTTTGAAACAAAGCCACAGCCAATTGTTTCAGCCATGTCAGAGAGAGGGCCAGGGTGTCACAGGAAACAGCATTGGCTAGAAATGGGCCATGTGATCACTGGCATCTCTGTAGATTTTCTGGGATACAGTGTTTAATGTCACGTGCAAGTGAATTCTATCTGTGAAGGATTTGATGTGTTACTTACATTTAACTTCACACTCAACTGAATTAACTTCTTTTACAGAAGTAGAAACGCACATTGTTGATCAGTGTAAGTTAAACTGGAAAACACTATAAAGGGGAAACCANCTTCGAGGGGTAAAAAGTATAACTATTGCACTGTGTTGTACAGCTGAAACTAATTCTAAAAAATGTGTATTTCATAATAAAAAAGAATTTAATAAAAAAATCATACAATCATATCAACAGACACAGGAAAAGCATTTGACAAAATATAGCAGCCGTTTATGGCAAAAACTCTTAGCAAATTGGGAACACAGGGATCATATCTCAACATGATAAAGTCCATATATGATAAACCCACAGCTAACATCATACTCAATGGAGAAAACCTAAAACCATTCCCCTTAAGATCAGGAACAAGACAAGGCTGCCCACTTTCTCAACTTTTATTCAACATAGCCCTGGAAGTTCTAGCCACAGCAATCAGACAAAAAAAAAAAGGTATAAAGGCATCCAATTTGGTAAGCAGGAAGTAAAATTATCATTATATGCAAATGACACAATACTATACATAAAGAACCCCAAAGGCTCCACCAAAAAACTATTGGAACTGATAAATGAATTCAGTAAGTTAGCAGGATACAAAATCAATATTCAGAAATCAGTTGCATTTGTATACACCAATAACAAACTATCAGAAGGAGTAATTAAGAAAACAGTCCCATTTACAGTTGCTTTAAGAACTATAAAATACGTAGGAATAAATTTAATGAAAGAAGTAAAACACCTGCACTCAGAAAATTATAAGACACTGAAGAGAGAAATCAAGGAAGATACAAATAAATGAAAACACCTACCACGTTCATGGATAGGAAGAATTAACATAGTTAAAATGTCCATACTGCCTAAGACAATATATAGATTCAATGCAATTCCTATCAAACTACCAAGGGCATTTTTCACAGAAATAGGAAATATGATCCTGAAATTTATATGGAACCATAAAAGACCCCGAACAGTCACAGCAATCTTGAGAAATAAGAACAAAGTCAGTGGCATCACACTACCTGACATCAAATCATACTACAAGGTGACAGTAATCAAAACAGTATGGTGCTGGCATAAAAACAGACACATAGATCAATGGAACAGAACAGAGTGCCCAGAAATTAATCCATCCATATATGGTCATTTGATCTATGACAATGGAAGCAAAATTTTACATTGGGATCAAGATAGGCTATTTAATAAATGGTGCTGGGAAAATTGGACTGACACATGCAAAAAATGAAACTGGATTACCTTCTTACACCATATATGAGAATAAATTCAAAATGGATTAAAGACTTAAATGTAAGACCTGAAACCATAAAACTAGGGATTAATTTTGCAGACACCCTGAGCAATATTTTTACTGATACACCCCCCCCCAAGGGAAGTAAAAGAAAAAATAAACATAAGTGATTACATCAAACTTAAAAGTTTTTTCACAGCAAAGGAAACCATCAATAAAACAGAAAGGAAGCCTGCTAAATGGGAGAAGATCTTTGTCAACAAGATATCTGATAAGGGGTTAATATCCATAATTTATAAAATACTCATGCAACTGAACAACAATAAAACAAACAACCCAATTAAAAAATGGGCAGAGGACATGAAGAGGCATTTGTATAAAGAGGACATACAGATGGCCAACAGGTATACGAAAAAAGCCTCAAGCTTATTTATTAGAGAAATGCAAATAAAAACCACAATGAAATACCACCTCACGCCTGTCAGAATGGCTGTCATCAATAAATCAACAAACAACAAGTGCTGGCGAGGCTGTGGAGAAAAGGGAACCCTAGTGCACTGTTGGTGGGACTGCAGATTGGTGCAGCCATTATGGAAGTCAGTATGGAGGTATCTCAAAAAACTGGAAATGGAACTACCTTATGACCCAGCAATTCCACTCTTAGGTATATATCCGGAGAAACTCAAGATGCTAATTCAAAAAATTATATGCACCCCTATGTTTATTGCAGTGCTATTTACAATAGCCGAGACTTGGAAACAATTGAAATGCCTGTCGGTAAAGGACTGGATTAAGAAACTGGGATACATTTATACAATGGAGTATTACTCAGCTATAAAGAAGAATGAAATTCTACCATTTGCAGTGATACAGATGGACCTAGAGAACATTATGCTAAGTGAAATAAGTCAGGCAGAGAAATACAATTATCATATGATCTCACTTATTTGTGGAATCTAAAGAACTAAATAAATGAGCGAAGTAAACAGAAATAGCCTCAGAGATATAGAGGAAAATCTGATAGTTGCTAGATGATGAGGGAGAAGGGGAAGAGATTAGACAACATAAAGGTAACTACAATATTGCCACAGGGATATGAAAGACAGTTTAGGGAATATAATCAACAAGGTTGTAAATACTTTCTAGGGTGTCAGATGGACACATATCTTGTTAGGGAGACCGCTTCATGGATGGTGTAGAGGCTTAACCACTGCACTGTACACCTGAAGCTGACATTGAAAAATAGTGTATGTCAACTGTAATTATATATATATATGTATATATACATAAAAATACATATATATGTATATATACATAAAAATACATATATATATATATATATATATATATATATATATATATAGAGAGAGAGAGAGAGAGAGAGAGAGAGAGAATGAGAGAGAGAGTGGAGTCAATGGAAATGTAAAAGATATGTATGATATCGGGGGTGGGGGGGTGGATTGGGGAAGGGGGGTTGTCACTTTGTAAGAAGTGAAAAGTATAACTATTGCATTGTATTGTACACCTAGAACTAATAAATTTTTTAAAAAGAATGAAATCCTACTATTTGGGACAACATGGATGGTTTTAGAGAGTATTATACTAAGTTACATAAATTAGACAGAGAAAGACATATATTGTATGATTTCACTTATATATATGGAATTCAAAAAACAAATGAAACAAAACAGAAACAGATTTATAGATACAGAGGAAAAAACTAATGGTTGCCAGAGGAGAGGGGCAGGAAGGAGGCAAAAATGGTGAGGGGATTAGGAAGTACAAATTGCCAGTTATAAAATAAGTCACAGGGATGTAAAGCACAGCATAGGGAATATAGTCAATAATATCATACTAACTCTGTATGGTGACAGATGGGTGCTAGACTCACTGTGGTCATCGCTTCATAAGGTATATGAATTCCTACTCACTATGTTGTACTCCTGGAACTTATGGAATATTGTATGTCAACTGTAACTTTAAAATACATTTTGAAAAAAGTAAATAATATTTCTACACTTTTTGCCAAATCATTTGAAAGTCACTTGCAAGCATCATGACCCCCATCCCTAAACACTTCCCCATCCATCTCTTTAAAAAAAGAATATTTCTGGGCTGGCCAACTGGCGTGTTGGTTAAGAACTGCCTTGGGACGCCAGAGGGCCCCGGTTCGGATCCCACATATGAGGGCCAGTGACACTGCTCTCTACAGCTAAGATGCTGAACAACAGCTCGCCCTGGAGCTGGGCAGCCGTGAGTCGCTGGCGACGGCG
>NW_017732581.1:11613-13374 GCF_001890085.2 Hipposideros armiger | reverse complement strand
AAAAGCATTATTGTTATGGTGCTCAGTCTTTAAACTATTTGATCCAGCTATTATATGTTCTCAACTTTCTTGCCAGTTATTGTAGGGAATGTTGTATTAAAGGCATCTGAAATAAAAACTTACAAATATTGTTGTATCTCCTTTCTCTGTCTCAAACTTTTATTTGAAACATTCCAAAAGTGAAACATAAGGCATTAAAGGAAATAATCAAAGAAACATTTGATTTATAAAATCCTGAAACAATATTTAATTGAAATTTTTATTTTTATGTGTATGTATATTCTTTGACACTCCTCCCTTCCAGAGGTGGAGTAATTCCCTCTCTCAAGTATGGGCTGGACTTAATGACTCACTTCTCATCAGGCTGATGTAATGGTGTGTGACTCTGAGTACAGGACATAAAAGTCACTGCAGCTTCCATCTAGGTTTCTCCCTCTCTCTCTCTTCCTTTCTCTCTCTCTCTCATCATTGCTATAGGGTAAGCGAGCTACCTAGTTATTTGCTGCCTTATGGAAGAGTCCACACAGCTAGGAACTAAACCCTCCTGGAACCATCCAGGAAGGAAATGAGACCCCTTCCAACAGCCCTATGAGTGAGTCATGTTTCATGGAGTCCTCCAGCCCCAGTCAAGCCTTCAGATGATGCAGCCCTGGCTGACAACTTGACTGCAACTTTGAGTGAGGCCCTGAGCCAGAAGTACTCAGGTAAACCTATCCTGGATTCCTGACCCTGGGAAACTGTGGGAGATAATACGCATTTGATGTTTTGAGCTGCTAAGTTTTGGGTAATTTGTTATGCTGCCATACATGACTAATACAGTATCCAAAGAGAGTATAGATTACTTTACATTTTCATTTGCTCTAAATTAATTGTAAGGTATTAAACATGTCATTTGGTTTTAAGATTTAAGAATTTCCATGGTTTATAGACAGAATGCATTTTATTATTATTCACAACTATCTATTTACTTGAACTTCATTTCCAACTGCAACTCAAATAAACACAAAGAGAAGAACAGGCCATCCCAGGTTGATTCTATGATGGCCCCCAATAACCATCCTAGATATTCACCTTCCCCCAGTTATTCAATCAAACATTAATATAGGTGCTGGGAAGGGATTCTTCAGATGTAACTAAGGTCTCACATCAGCTGATCTTCAGACCTGGGGACTATCCATGGGACTGTCCTAATCAGGTGAGTACCGACTGGGGTTTCCCCTTACCCCAAAGATTCCAAGTGAGAGGGATTCAATGTGAGGCATTTCTGCACTGGGGCCTTTGAAAATGGAGGGACACATGGCAAAGACTGCTGGTGGCCACTAGGGGTTGGGAGCATCCCTCTCACTGTCAGTTATCAAGGAAACAGGGACCTCAGAGCTACAACTGGAAAAAAATGAATTCTGCTTAACAATCTCATAAGCTTGAAGGAAGATCCTGAGCTCAGGGTGAGCACACAGCTTTGTGACACCCTGACCAGAGAACCCATCCACATTGAACGTGGATTTCTGACTAAGGAACTGGGAGCACATAAGTGGGTGTTGTTTTGAGCCACTAAGTTGTGGTAATCTGTTGCACAACAATAGAAAACTAATACGCAGGCTCAACTGTGCAACCAATAACCACACAGCATTTTTTCCACTGGAATGAATTTATAAATTGATATGCTGACAAATTTGTAATAATGTATTTCCTAACTTTTTTTGTATTTTTCAAGTTATGATTTTATGTGATATAAATTTTAATACAATCATTCAAGAAATA
>NW_017732581.1:9546-10698 GCF_001890085.2 Hipposideros armiger | reverse complement strand
TGGAATGAAGATCATTTTACAATAGAAATACCCAGTCACAGGTGTACCGTCTGGGAAAGTAAGATTTAGGAGCTTTGAGAGTCTGACTTCAATGCTGTTTAGATACATTTCTGTACCAAGGAGCCCAAACCACGATTTTACAGATTAGCTTCCTGGTGATCAGGGGTTTCCAAGATTCTTACCCACTGTAGTTTATAAACAACAAGGAGACGGGGCTCTGTGAGAATCTCTAGTGGGTGTTTTCAGGCACAACTTCTCCAGGATTAAAGAGAAAAGCCCTGTCCTTCCTCTAGTCCCAGGGCGAGCTCACTCTGGCACCAAGTTCCCTGGGGTGTCTTCTTCCAGAAGAGTCCAGGGGGAGAGGGAAAGGGTGGGAGGCAGGGCGCGTATTTCAGGGAGAGGGATTCCGGGGAGAGAAGAGGAGGGAAAGGGGCTGAGCCCAGCCTGGTTTCCTCAGACAGCCCCTGGGCCAGGACGCAGGGAGACAGCGGGACACAGGCTCGGTGCAGGAGGAGGGGTCAGGGCACAGTCCCAGGTCCCCTGAGGGCGGAGTCCCGGGCGGGAAGCTCAGTGTTGGGGAGTCCCAACCTCCCCACGGTTTCACTTCTTCTCACAACCTGTGTCAGGTCCTCCTGTCTGGAAACTCGTGACGCGGCCCCAGTTCTCACTCCCATTGCGAGTCCGGTTTCTAGGGAAGCCGATCAGTGTCACCGGCTTTCCGGCTATAAAGTCCCCACGGACCCGCCCGCACGCAGATTGTCCCCAGACCCCGGGATGCGGATCATGGGCCCCGGGACCCTCCTCCTGCTGCTCTTGGGGACCCCGGGCCTGACGGGGACCCGGGCGGGTGAGTGCGGGGTCGGGAGGGAACGGCCTCCGCGGGGAGAAAAGCGAGGGGACCGCCCGGTGGGGACGCAGGACCCCGGGGAAGATGTGTCCCCACCGCCCTCGGACCCGAGACCCGCGCCGGGAGGAGGGTCGCCCGGGTCTCAGCCCCTCCCTGTCCCCAGGCTCCCACTCCCTGAGGTATTTCCACACCTCCTGGTCCCGGCCCGGCGGGGAGCCCCGGTTCATCTCAGTCGGCTTTGTGGACGACACGCAGTTCGTGCGATTCGACAGCGACGCGGCGAGTCCGAGGATGGAGCCGCGGGC
>NW_017732581.1:6445-7354 GCF_001890085.2 Hipposideros armiger | reverse complement strand
GTCCTTCCTGGCTTCTCACGTGATGTTTTCTTCCCACAGGTGGAAAAGGATGGAGCTACGCTCAGGCTGCAAGTGAGTGTGGAGGGGGGTGATCCCTCAGACCCTTGGGATAGTGTAGATGGAAGCCCTTGGGGAGCCCACCCACCCCCATAATTTCTCCTTTAGCCACATCTGCTGTGAGCTCTGACCACATCCTGTTTTGTTCTACCCCAGGCAGTGACGGTGCCCAGGGCTCTGATGTGTCTCTTACAGCTCCTAAAGGTGAGAACCTGGAGGCCCTGAAGTGGGGAGCAGTTGGGGCAGAGAGGACAGGACTGGGTACTGGGGATTCTTTGGGACAGTTTGAGCACATTCTGGCCTATTGAGAATGTCATCACTTACAGTCACTAACCTGAATTTGTTCATGGTTTTCTTTTACAGCGTGAGACAGCTGCCTTGTGGGGGACTGAGTGATGCAAGATTTGTTCATGTCCCACTTTGTGACTTCAGGAACCTCTGACCTCTCTTTCTGCAAAGGGCATCTGAATGTGTCTGTGTTCCTCTCAGAATCCTGTGAGGTGGAGGGAGACTGCCCGCCCCCCTGCCCTCCACGCCCCCTCCCTGCACTGACCGAGCCTCTTCCCTGACCCACTGTCCTGTTCCAGCAGAGGCTGTTCTATCCCCGCTTTTACTTCATGTTACTTTGAGCGGCAACTTCTTCCTTCCTATTGAAATAAGCACCTGGATATGAATTTGTTTTTCAGTTCTTGCCATGAAGGGTTGATGATGCGTTAATTGAAGGAGAAAATTCTAAAGCTTGAGAGGAAATAAATGGAAGCACTGAGAACCTTCCAGAATCTGTGTGTTTGCTGTGCTGAGTCTTTTGCAGGTGGAGACAGGAGAGGCTGTGAGGACCGAGCGTGGACGCGG
>NW_017732581.1:0-4750 GCF_001890085.2 Hipposideros armiger | reverse complement strand
CCCTGGGGGTGAGCGGGGGAAATAGTGGGAGTGGGGTTCAGGGTACGTTCTGAGGTGGACATCACAGCGTTTCCTAATGGGTCAGTCTGGGACATGAGAGTCAAGGACCCCACAATCTCAGAGGGCACAAGTAGAAAGATGGAGTTGCTGTCAGCAGAGATGGGGAAGAGTCTGGAAGGAGAAGATCTGAGGGGTGGGGGCGTCACAGACATTCATTAAGAGATGTTGGAGCTGAGATGCCTGTTAGAAATACAATGAGGTCATCGCACTGGCAGTTGGGCAGATGAGTCTAGAGTTTAGGGGGAATGTCTGGGCTGGAGAAATAGACTTGGGAGGTGACACATGTAAATGATATTTAAAGCCTTGAATACAGATGAGGTCACCAAGGGAGCGATGGCTGTAGAAGAGAAAGGAACGGGACTGAACCCTGGACCCCCAGTGCTGGGATCTGATCAGACCACACACCCAAGCAGACGGTACAGTTCTCGCCCCACGTGGATAAGGCACGTAGAACAGGGAGTCCCCAACTTCCCTGGGCACAGGAATCCCCTGGACATCTTGTTAAGACTCAAAGCCTGAGCAGAGCAGAAATCCTGGATTTATAATGAGGTTGGTGCTGCTGCTGGTGTTCAGATCACACTTTTAGTAACAAGACCGTCAACAGAGTTCCCACAGGGCTGTGCGCCAGCCTCACCTGCAGGGCTTGTTACATAAGCGATTCCTGGGCTTGTGTCTGATTCTCTGAGATGGTGGGTCTGGGAGAGGCATGAGTGTTTGTAAGAAGCCCAGAAGCAATCCTGGGGCTCAGCCAGCTTGGGAATCTCTGAGGGCAGTGATCCGAGCTCAGGGTGGGGAATGGTCTTAAATACACATTTAAAGATGTTTTTCTCCTCAGAAAGGGGAGGACACACATCGTCGATTATAAGATGTGATATTGGGAGTTACATGTCGTTCTCTCTACCATTGGGTAGAGTCAGGTGGAAGATTTAGGAGTGGGTCACAGGCCTGTGTAATAAAATCTCTGAATGTTCTCTCCTGAAACTATTTCCCGGATTGATTCTTGGGAGCAAACAATGGAATCAAATTTTTTTCTAATTTAGATATAAAGTACTAAATATTGGGTCGTCAGAAAAGTCATGACGTATTTGTCTATGTTTTTCGTTGCAAAAATGCATCATGACTTTTCCGACGACCTAATAGATACATGTGATATTGGGGTCTAACACTATTTTGGGGAAGGCCGCAGAACATGCTTGAGGCCACACAGCCAGGCACTGATGCACAATCCCCCCTTGGCGGGCTCCCATGTGGGACCCACTGCCCCTGCTGCTGGGCACACGTGTCACTGCTCACACCACTGACATCCTTGTGGACACCGGACCCTGCGGCCATGACTGCTGTCAATGCTGCTCCTGGCAACTAGTGTTACTGCCAAATGCATTCTGCACAGTTCCAGCCTCTGTGTCACCACATCCTGAGTCAGAGTCTGGCATCTGGTCACCTGATGGTGGAGCCTCCTGCCGTGTCCAGCTGCAAGAATGTTGGGGACAGTGGGTTTCCCTGTTTTATGGAGTGAAGTGGCCTCAGCCCCCCTCTAAGACTCTACATGTGGAATTTTCCTAATGTAGGAAGAGGGTTCAGGTGTTGGGGGTGAGGGATGGAAACAGAAAGACTAATTTCAATTCTTGGAAAAGGATCTTGAGGCTAGAACTTTCTCTGGTGCTTTCTAGGTACTCAGGTTTGGCTGGAAGAACAGGGACTAAAAAATGACATCTTTCAACTTAGTCTCTTGATAATTGATTCTGGGGTCCAAATTTTTCTACTCCAGTTTATACTTACAAATAGGTGGAGTGGCTTAGTAGGATGGTGATGGATTACTCAAAACATCTCCCTGCCTCTGTCTCTTACTAGGATTAGAACCCCCAGATCTGGAGCACCCGGCCTATGTGTGCCCTGATGTGTTATGTTAATATTTCCTCGTACATGGAAATATTTCTGAGGAGGGAATCTAACATTTATCATTTTTTATTGGACCACCACAAAGGACTGAAAAACAAAAATAAAAACCAAACACCTTCCTAGTTTTCTAATTTAGGTGCAGTTCATTTCAAAATCTGGTCCATCAACAGCTGGTAGGAGACCCGAGGACCTCATATAAATGCTTATATTTGCTGATCTTTTGCTCTCAGATGACATAAGGCAGAGGTTTACTTGCTTACTCTCACCCTCCATTTCTCTTTGTGGGATTCTGAGGGTTTTTTCCCTTCACCCAACCAATTCTCTGATGCTCTGACACCACCTGGGTGTCCCACAATCAATGGGACTACCTGGAGTGAGCATCAGACCCCACAGGTTACCAGCTCCGTCCCAAGGACTGCCCTCACTTCAGACGCAAGTCACAAGTTTCAGGTCCCCATGTTACCTGCACTTCTGTCTGACTTGTGTACTAAGCTGCAGGTCCCCTGTTTCAAGTTTGAAAATTTGCTAGAACAACTGAAAGAACCCAGGAAAATGCAAAGCTTACTGATACAGTTTATTATAGCCGGTACAAGTGAGCACCCAGATGAAGAGGTCAGGAGGGTGAGGTCTGGAGGGATCCCAAGTGCAGGAGCCTCTGTCACCATGGCTCCCCACCCCCAGCATGTGGATGTGTTCATCAATTCAGAAGCTCTCTGAACCCCATTGTTAATGGTTTTTATCAAGTTTCACTATGTCGGCATAATTGATTAAATCATTGGCAATTGGTGATTGAACTCAACCTCCAGCCCCTCTCCTGAGGTTTGGATGAGGTTGAAGTTCCAACCACCTAATCACTGCTTTGTCTTTCTGGTGATGAGCCCCTATCCTGAAACTTCCAGGCTAACCTCAGCCAAGAGTCATCTCATTAGCATCACAAAGACGCTCTTGTCACTAAGGAGATTACAAGAATTTGGGGAGCTCTGTGCCAGGAACCAGGGATAAAGACCAAATATTTCTTATTATAGCACAGGCTATTCCCTGGTCTTTGCCTACAGATCCCTCTTGGGAAAAGAATCATAACAGTTAAAAGATGCTGACACATTACTAGAGTCCCATTCAGCCACTAACAATTAGTCTAGTCCATCGTCCTATTGTATGAAAATATCTCTCAAGGGGATTCCGCTCAGGTTTACAGGCTCAGATCCATCTTGTCAGATTCCAAAAGCAGAAGTGGTTNGTCCCTGCTGAGGACAGACCTCCAGGAGGGCGGCTGGTGCAGTCCCCACACATGTACTTTTCCTCAGGTTCCTGATCCTGCCGTGGGTCTATAGTCGCAGTTCTGGAAACTTCTCTGGGGTTCAGGACTGGGGGATTCCTTTAGGACCTCATGGTCCTGCCTCCTTCCTGGCTTCTCACGTGATGTTTTCTTCCCACAGGTGGAAAAGGAGGGAGCTACGCTCAGGCTGCAAGTGAGTGTGGAGGGGGGTGATCCCTGAGATCCTTGGGATAGTGTAGATGGAAGCCTTTGGGGGAGCCCACCCACCCCCATCATTCCTCCTTTAGCCACATCTGCTGTGAGCTCTGACCACGTCCTGTTTTGTTCTCCCCCAGGCAGTGACAGTGCCCAGGGCTCTGATGTGTCTCTCACGGCTTCTAAAGGTGAGACCCTGGAGGGCCTGAAGTGGGGAGGGGTTGGGGCAGAGGGGACAGGACTGGGTAACGGGGATTCTTTGGGACAGTTTGAGCACGTGGTGGACTGTTGAGAATGTCACCACTCAGCCACTAACCTGAATTTGTTCATGATTATCTTCTTCTACAGCGTGAGACAGCTGCCTTGTGGGGGACTGAGTGATGCAAGATTTGTTCATGCCCCACTTTGTGACTTCAGGAACCTCTGACCTCTCTCTGCAAAAGGCATCTGAATAGTTCTGCATTCCTCTCAGCATCCTGTGAGGAGGTGGGAGACTACCCGCCCCCTGCTCTCCACGCCCCGTCCCTGCACTGACTGGTGACTGAGCCTCTTCCCTGACCCACTGTCCTGTTCCAGCAGAGGCTGTTTCCATCTCCGCCTTTACTTCATGTTACTTTGAGCGGCAACTTCTCACTTCCTATAGAAATAAACATTTGGATATGAATTTGTTTTTCAGTTCTTGTCATGAAGGGTTGATGATGCGTTAATTGAAGGAGAAAATACTAAAGTTTGAGAGGAAATAAATGGAAGACCTGAGAACCTTCCAGAATTTGTGTTTGCTGTGCTGAGCCTGCTGTGGGTGGAGACAGGAGAGGTTTTGAAGACTGAGCGTGGACATGGCCTGAGCCCAGTTGGTGCTCAGTGCATTGTGGGCAGTGACGTGGTCTCTCCTCGGCTGGGTCACCTCTGTGCCCCCTTGTCCTTGTCCCTTCAGTAGAACCTTGTCCCACCAGGGCCTGTGATCACAGGGACTTGAACATCCCCCAGGTGTGGTCTTGTCAGTGAGGCCTTCATGTGGCTCAGGCCTGGGACCTGCCCTCAGCCCCCATCGTTTGGGTGTTCATTTGTTGTTTCTATAAAGGAATATGACTGTTTTTGTTCTTGTTACGAGTCCTGGTCTCATTCTCCTCTGGGTGTCCCCTTGTCCCCTCTCTGTCAGCAGCAGGAGGTGTTTTGCCTGTCATTGTTCCCACAAGGCCCAGCGGGACCCTGCACACAGGAGTCTGGATCGAGAGATGAATTTTCAGGCTCATCCAGCTCTTGCCTCCTCCTAGGGCTTGATGGTTCTTTCCATCTTTTCCCAAACTATCAGAGGAACCA
>NW_017732580.1:293293-297015 GCF_001890085.2 Hipposideros armiger | reverse complement strand
TATATGGATGGGTTTATTTCTGGGCTCTCCATTCTGTTGCATTGGTCAATGTGTCTGTTTTAATGCCAGTACCATACTGTTTTGATTACTGTAGGCTTGTAGTATGATTTGATGTTGGGTAGTATGATACCTCCCACTTTGTTCTTATTTTTCAAGATTGCTGTGGCTATTCAGGGTCTTTTATGGTTACATATAAATTTTAGGGTTATATGTTCTATTTCTGAGAGGAATATCCTTGGTAGTTTGATCAGAATTGCATTGAATCTATATATTGCCTTAAGTAGTATTGACATTTTAACTATATTATTTCTTTCTATCCATGAACATGGTATGTATTTCCATTTATTTGTATCTTCTTTGATTTCTCTTGTGTCTTATAATTTTTTGAGTACAGGTCTTTTACTTCTTTGGCTAAATTTATTCCTAGATATTTTATTGTTTTTGAAGCAATTGTAAAAGGGATTAATTTCCTGATTTCTTCTTCTGATAGTTTATTATTGGTGTATACAAATGCACCTGATTTCTGAATATTAATTTTGTGTCCTGCTACCTTACTACTAAATTTATTTATCAGTTCTAATAGTTTTTTGGTGGAGTCTTTGGAATTCTCTCGATATAGTATCATGTCATCTGCATATAATGACAATTTTACTTCCTCCTTTCCAGTTTGGATGCTTTTTATTTCATTTTCTTTTCTGATTGCTGTGGCTAGAACTTCCAGAACTATGTTGAATAGAAGTGGTGAAAGTGGGCAGTCTTGTCTTGTTCCTGATCTTAAGGGGAAAGCTTTTAGCCTTTCCCCATTGAATATGATGTTTGCTGTGGGCTGATCGTATATGGCCTTTATTATGTTGAGATATGATCCTAATAGTCCCACTTTGCTAAGAGTTTTTATCATAAATAGCTGCTGGATTTTGTCAAATGCTTTTTCTGCATCTATTGATATGATCATATAATTTTTATTTTTCAGTTAATGTGATGTATTATGTTAATTGATTTGTGGATATTGAACCAACCTTGCATACCAGGAATGAATCCCACTTGATTGTGGTGTATGATCTTTTTAATGTCACACTGAATTCGGTTTGCTAGTATTTTGTTGAGGATTATTGCATCTATGTTCATTAGGCATCTTGGCCTGTAGTTTTCTTTTTTTGTAATCTCTTTGTCTTATTATTGGATCAGAGTAATAGTGGCCTCATGAAATGTGCTTGGGAGCCTTCCCTCCTTCTGTATTTTTTGGAATATTTGAGGAGAATAGGTATTAATTCTTGTTTGAATGTTTTGTAAAATTCACCTGTGAAGCCATCTGGTCCAGGACTTTCATTTGTTGGGAACTTGTTGATTACTGATTCAATTTTTTTTGGTAGTAATCAGTCTGTTCAGAGTTTCTGTTTCTTCTTGGTTTAGACTTGAAAGATTATATGCTTCTAGAAATTTATCCATTTCTTCCAGATTGTTGAATTTATTGGCATATAGTTGCTCGTAGTATTTTCTTATAATTATCTGTATTTCTGTGGTGTCTGTTGTCACTTCTCCTCTTTCATTTCTGATTTTATTAATTTGGGTCGTCTCTCTCTTTTTCTTGGTGAGTCTGGCTAAGGGTTTGTCGATTTTGTTTATCTTTTCAAAAAACCAGCTCTTGGTTTCATTGATCTTTTGTATTGTTTTTTGGTCTCTATTTCATTTATTTCTGCCTGGTNCTTAATTTTTTTCTTAATTAAAGTTTATTTGGGTGACAACTTAAAATTTTGATATACCTCAGTTTATCTTTTAACAGAGGTAATAAATGGATGTTGTTTTATCAGCTGCTAGATTTGTGGTGATAAAGGATCACGGAAAATGGTTTCTGTATTTTAAGTATTAATGTTATCTTAGTCAGTAAATATTTGCAGATTTAAGTGAAAACATGCGTTTCCCACCCTATCCCCATCTTCTGGAAAGTGCCTCAAGTTTTCTTTGGGAAACTGCCTTTCCTTACCATTTAAGGCTACTTGAATTTGCATGGAATTAATCCCACCCCAGTTCCAGGGTTGGGGGTGTAATGAGTATGATAGATATTAATCTTATCCAATGCAGTTATTTCAGATTCATGCACATGTCCTTTGTGGATCTCAGGGCAATCATCAGGACTTTCCTGAAAGTCTTTGGAAACAAATTGCCCTTTTTAAGCTGGACAAGCACGAGGAAGCTTATAGCCTTCCGGGGCGGTTCATGATCTTTTTGATAACAGGAGGAAAGATTTGGCCCAGTGAGACCAACCCCAAGGAAGTAAAACCAGGAAGTAGGGGAAGCAAATGGAGATTAAGGGAAGTCATTTGAATCACAGGCAAATCCTTGCCAAGATCACCACTAGGCAATTGCATGAGCTGATAATTCCCTTTTACAGTATTATTTAGGTCTGCTTGGCTTTCTCATTTCTGCTGTTTACAACCCAAATCCTCCTATGATAGTCAATGACCTTCACTCTGAGACTTTCACTATGGAAACTACAAAGGCGAATACTCTGGAATTGGATGGAATGCATTCTCCCGTGAACTTTCCCTAAAGCAACACTGACTGATTTTTTACTCTTCATTTCCTCTTTCTTGGTTTCAATAACCAAAGACTTCTGTCATTTCAGCATTACCTCATCTTAAAACTGACAATATGAGTTTATTTTTTAGTAAAAGCATTTTAGATCGATTTCTTCCTGATGAGTCAAGGACAGACATTTGATCATCAATATATTTAAAAGTGTCACTTAGAATGGACGCTGGAAAGATCCCCATGGATGTCCAATCTCTCATTTATATTTTACTGTTGTAATCCCAGACCAAAAAAAAAAAAAACAAAAACAAAACAATTCATTACACGGTAAATGATTTGCAAAACCCCAGCTCCAATTGTGGTCTGTTGTCTCCTAGGCAGTCCTGCAGCTAGTGTTAGTTTGAAAAGTAAAAGACCAATCTAAGTGCAGAGACAGTTATATAACTCTTTGAGGTTGCAGTGTATCCCTTTATTATCAACTGGGAATAAGGAAAATCTCCAAATTAACAGAACTTGCTCCCATATTCTGATTTATTGTTTTTCATACCATTATTTTTTTTTTCTTTTGAACTTGTCTTCCTAGATTCTTTTTCATCTGTTTTTTTAGATCATGCTAGAGAGAATTGCAAAACCCCTGCCCCTCACTGCCCCCTAAACAATAAGCTCACAAAAAACAGTAAGCTTTTGTGGGAAGGAAGACACTTTACCCTCCTAGGTTCTTTTGGCTAGTCTAATAATTAAATTGACATGAAACAGATTAACAAGAGAAAATAACCAAATTTAATACCTACGTACAAATGGGAACCCCACATATAGGAGAGGTTCAAAGACCAAGGCAAAATGAGCCCTTCTGGGTAGTGAGATGAAATCTCATGCCATCCTATCCGTCCTGCCCAGGATGGGAGGGATCTGTGTGTCTAGCGTCCCATTAATCACCGAGTAGCCATCTCAGTTATCAGATTGACTGTCACAGAATCGAGGTGCTTGTGTTCAGCCTTGTTTTACTGAATAATAGCCCCAAAGTGCAAGAGTAGTGATGCTGGCAATTCACATATACCAAAGAGAAGCCACAAAGTGCTTTCTTTAAGTGAAAATGTGAGTACAATGCAGTGAGATTTTTTGAGAGGAAGAGAGAGAAAAGAATGCATTGATGTAACTTTTATTGCAGTATATTGTTATAATTGTTCTATTTT
>NW_017732580.1:286854-291456 GCF_001890085.2 Hipposideros armiger | reverse complement strand
TGTGTTTCAGGTAAATCAATTCGGAGGAATAGATGGAGATAGGCTTAAAGGGGACAAGAATAAATTATATAGTTACCTCACAAAACTATCATTGTGTGTCATGTGCTTTTTACCCAGATTTTATAGCACTTTGGGGAATTCCACTTGTGGTTGTGTTGGAGTAGCTCAAAGTAAGTCAGCATTCTCACCAAGACCAATTATAAATCCAAAATAAACATGAAAATACATTATGTTGGAAGGCATTGGGGAATTGCCAAGGCAGTCAGACCTTGAGGAGCCAGAAGCACAGACAAACTTATGAAAACTGCCTAACACTCTCCATTGTTTCAGCTACGCAGAGATGGAGGCGGCAATTTCTGGAGAGTGGCTGAAAAGCACTGCACAGTTTATTAGTCCCAGAATTCTGGGGAGATAAAAAACAACCCTCAAATCTACCAAGAGAAGAGACCATATAAACACTCCATGGTCTAGATCGGATCCTAGGAATGGGTATAAGCAAGAGGTGGGCCAAAGATCACAGTAGAGGTTTCTAGAATTTTGAATCATTTCAGACCCCAGTTAGATTGTAGTGATTTGCCCGTACTCTAGCTGCTTGGAATAGAACAGGATGGATCTTTTCCTGAGATGACAATATCATCTGTCAGCCTCAACATTTTCTTCTTTTTATAAAATGCCTACTATTCATTTAAAAATTATCCGATGTAAAAAGAAAGAGAAACAGGCAATAGATCAAAGGTGATTCAGATAACGGAGTGACTAGACTTGGGCATTAAGATGACTATGAATAATATGTTCCAGAAAATGGATAACAGGATGTAGAATTTCATCAGAACACTGACATGTATAAAATATTCAAATGGAAATTCTAGACATGAAAAATATTGTAACTAAATTAGGAATTCTGTATATAGGATTAACAGCATTTCAGACAAAGTGAAAGGGACTTGACAGTAGAAAGCATTTGGACTGAAGCACGGAATGAAAAGAAGCCGGAGTCGGGGCACAGGAAGGAGAAGCATGGGGAAAAATGAAGCAAACTTGGAATTGGAGAACTAGTATAATAGAAATGGAGAATGGTACAGAAGTTGTGTATATTTGAAGAGATGAAGGCTGAAATTTCTTCAAAGGCGATTAAAGGCATCAAGTCATGGATTACAAGAAATGCTATGAACTCCCAAAGAAAAAGTACAAAGGAACACTCTAGGCATAGCAAAATAAAACTGAGAACCAAATTTGGAGAGAAGCTCTTAAAAAAAGAAAATAAAAGGCATGTTGTCTTCAAATGGGAAACATTAATTTTATAGATTTGCCCAAGAAGTATCTATGTATTTCAAAGCTTTAAATACACTCAGAATAACTTTTCCCACAGTAGAGTTAAGATAGAAATTAATAAAGTATAAATTAAATTTTTCTAAATTTAAGCAAATAAAACAATATACTTCTAAAAGCTCAAGGATCAACAAAAGATTAAAACATGGGAAACATTTTTAACATAATGATTGTACAATTATCATCTTTATACTTTATTATAATAAAAAAAATTACATGAAAACATTCTAATCAAAATGTGAGCTCCACAAAATATATAAAAAAAATAGTGCTGTACAGCCAAGTTGGTTCAGTATTGAGAATGCAAGATTGGTTCAAGATTTGTATACCGACCAAAACAATTCTTCACATTAGTTTAAAAAACAACAACAAAAAACCCCAAACTTAATTTTACCTACTTAGATGAAGACATTTGATAAAATTCAATATATACTCATTATTAAACTCTTAGCAAGTTGGGATAAAAGGCAATGACTGACAAAAATATAGCCAACATTATAATTAATAGTGCTAACGTGCTCTAAAAATAAGTACTACTTCTGACACAACAGCTGCAGCTGGGTCTAATACTTGCATACAATGTTGGTTGTACTCAGCCATCTTGCAAGATCTGCCCTGTTTTTTCAGGGGCCAGATTGGTGAATTAATGGGTGGGGATCACCAGTCTGCATCCGTTAGGTTTGCAGGGATGTCCCTAAGTTGTGCCAGGATGCAACGCTGTTGTTTAGTTATGATCCCGGCCAGGGAAGATCAGCNGTTGAATTGTAAGAACTGCTGCCACCCTCTGAAATGCAGGCCACAAAATATCACCGTTATCATCCTAAATAGTTTAGTCATGTCACTTCAACCTTGATTTTTGATTTTTTCTCCTGATAAATAATTTGGGCTCATTCCAAAAGAGGCTAACATCTAAACATACCCAGTCATTGCTAAGTACTGATAGGATCTCATGCATTTCAACCAAAAACCGACAGATAATATAAGGGGAGCAAATGAACTACATTCTATCTATGCAATACTCTCTACTTGCTAAAGCCTACTCTCTAAATTACTCAATTAATATTTTTCTGTGGTGAGTATTTGTCTAATGGAAGCTCTTATCTATGTGCAATGTGAAGAAAGGAGCAGGAAATCTCGCATTCTAAAGGGAATGGTTTTTCAGCACATCTCAAGGCACATTGTTATAATGTCACTTTATCGTGTTGGTGTGACAAACTCTGAAGTCCTACAGTGCCTGATCTATAACCAATTAAGATGTCAATATAAACATAACAGGTATTTCCTTAGGCCACCGACATAGAGGTACAGTTACCATGCAAATGAATAGCTTAGCAATTATTCTGCCCTTAATCACCTCCCACAGCCCTCCTTTCACCACTGAAAAGTGGAAGGAGGTCCCATTCTGCCTAATTTTGATTATGTCCTGCCTACACCCTCCTCCCCATCATCCTTGCAGGTGTTTCTATTTATAAGCAGCCTCACTGATTCTCTGTTGACTGCTGAGGCCACTCTGGGAACCCACATATTTCCCAGGCAATCTGTGCATCCATTGCTAATTGCATTACTCCCATCTCTGTACTCAAGGAGACATTGACCAGGGAGCCTCTTTAACTTGGACCTGGGACCATGGCACTAGGAGAAAACCATAAGAATCCAGTGCAAATATTTGTCCTAGGCTAAACCAGAGGGCCTTACTCTACCACAAAATGGCCTTTTTCTCTGCTATGTGTTCCTCGTAGTCACTGAGCCTATTACTGATTTAGTGTCATCTGGGCCTTTTCATAGCAGAGGGTCCTCATGGGGCCAGTGCTGTTTCCCTGTGCCAGACACTAATGTGATTCACAATTTTCTTTTTCTTTCTTCTCCATTCTGTTACCAAACATCATCATGATCTAGGTACAATGCAGGGTCAAAAACTCTACTTTCTGCATTGGAGTTTATTTTTTGAAATACCTTGTCAATGAATTGCTTTGTCCAGGACTTAACCTCTGAGCAACTCCTGAGAACTTATCCCATTCCATTTATTTTTGTCAGAGTGAATGAAAACAATTTTTCACCCTCACTTTATTTTCAAGATTGTGTGTGTGTGTGTGTGTGTGTGTGTGTGTGTGTGTGTGTGTGTGTTTAGGTATTGTGCTATATGAAAGATGTTTTTTAAGAAAATTAACAGTGGACTTTTAACACAGGATTTCAAACTATATATAGTTCCATTAGAATTAGTTTTCTTCTTCCTTTGAAAAATTTAGAAATGTAATTCATTGACCTATTTTAATGTTCACTACTGGTATTTAACTACATGTGTCGTGTGCTTTTATAGACATAATACTCTTGATTGGAAGTGGGAATGGGAGTCAAAGTAGAGCGATGGGTACAGTGGACACAGAGCCTGTTTTTCCTTTTGATTCTCCAGTGTAGCAATAGAGAAAATGAGTAGAGTAAAAATTATTTGAGGTTAATATCAACAGCATATATATGCACATGCCTAATAAATATACTGCAAGAGGGCAGATAGGGGAAGCTAGGGTCTTAAGGGTAGTGGTGAATCCACTTGCAAAGAAAGGTGTGTGGGCAGAAAGGAAGACATTAATTTAACTTAGAGGAAAGTATTCAGATTTGGTTGGAGCCAGGAAAACACTGTCTTTAGTATTTTCCATAACCAGTAATTAGCGAACAGGATGAGGCAGTGGGATTAGGCAAAAGAGATGAAAAAGGGGCTTTGTGAATTTAAATGAGACACACATAAAGAGGGAGACTTTTGAGTAAATGAAATATTAAATGTTTTTTTGAGAAAAAAATAACTGTGTGTAATGTGCATTGAGTATGGATACAGTGGTGTCTGGAAGGAGTGAGGCTATGATTGCAGTAGATGAAGTATGAGGGTGAGAGCTGTGGAAGTAGAGAGAGGATGTGGATGTAAAACCTTTCAGAGAATAAATAGCAAAACTTAAGACATATGAAATGGGTAGCTTTGGAGAATCAGTGAGTCTCCAAATTGAAAGCAAAATGTTGTGTAAATGTGTATATATTCATCTATATATTCAATGGATTTTTAGCAGATTCTCAAAGGGATTCATGCCTGTATTATTGAATGTAAGAGCAATGAAGGAGCCAAAGTCAAAGAAAGAAAAATTGGAGAAAGCTGGCATCACTGAAAGTGGTGGCACAATATGGGAAGTGTTGAATGAGGGGTGAAGCAATTGAGTTCATCTTTCACATGTTACATTTCATTAACTCCTGTGGCAAACTAAAGCTCACAGAAAAGAATGGAGGGGG
>NW_017732580.1:277495-280323 GCF_001890085.2 Hipposideros armiger | reverse complement strand
TTACCCCACCTGCCACACTCTGGGGGAACTGATTTCACTTTTAGGCAGAAGCTTCCTGGTCCTAAACTGGCTCTTATCTGGAAACTTGACAAGAAATCATGACTTTTTGTTTTAATTTCTTTAAACCTCCTGAGGATCTTTCTTCATTTGCTTTGATCGTGAAGAACCAGTGCTTTTGCTGGCTGCCTCTCTATTTTGTCCCTAGTGTCATCTTGCCATGTTAACATTCTCCATAGCTTTTTGCCCGTCAAATTCCCCTCTGCTGCCTCTCTAATCTTACTATACATTGAAATATCAGCAACCGTCATTGCTGTCAGGGAGCCCAGTTTTGCAATAGCCTCTCTTCCATCAGGCCCGGCCAACAGAGGACCACTGCAGCTTGACTTCTCAGCAGTCCGGTGCCCCTCCTGCAGCATCTTATGCATGGCTTTGCTGACTAGCGCATCCTCCAGGCCTTTTCATCAAAACAGTCCTCAGTACATGCAGACTAGATGACACATATCAGTTGGTCTTTGCCTTATCATGACAAAGCACTTATCTGAATCGTTGAATAGATCCTGGATCTTGGGTGCAATGCTAGCTGTTGTCAGAGGAAAGGAGCAGCAGAGCATGAGAGGAGTAATGTCAACTAAAGAGTATGTATTTCCAGAACTTCATTTGAACTACAAGTGTGTGCGAATGCCCACTGGCAGGATTCTGTTCCATAACTATAGCGTTTACCAGTCACGGAGTGCTATCCAGATCATTCTGTCATCCATGCCTTAACTCAGTTACCTGAGTGAGTGCAGGGTCCAGAACTTCTCACAGTGCAAGGAGCAAAAGATGCAAATATGTATTGACTATCATTGAACTAAGCACACGAAGTGCTCGTGAATTTCTGTTGTAAGTTAACAGAATCTTTCTCAATTCTGACTTTTTATATAAAAAAATATTTATGCTTGGCTTACTCTATTTTGCTACCTAGTTAAAACCAGAGATCTTAGTTGATTCTTGAACCATTCAAAATACACCAAAGCTACCTGTGCTTTTTGGAGATCAGCATCTATGTTAAAGTCTATCTATCGATCTGTCTGTGTTAGTCTCCAATCTTTTAGGGTCCTTTGTGGTTAGATTCTAGAGTTGGATCGATTGGAAATCTGCATTAACTTGTTAGTTTCATATTACACACTGGGGNAGTGCAAGAGTAGTGATGCTGGCAATTCACATATACCAAAGAGAAGCCACAAAGTGCTTTCTTTAAGTGAAAATGTGAGTACAATGCAGTGAGATTTTTTGAGAGGAAGAGAGAGAAAAGAATGCATTGATGTAACTTTTATTGCAGTATATTGTTATAATTGTTCTATTTTGTTATTAATTGTTAATCTCTTGCTGTACCTAATTTATATGTTAAACTTTATCATAGTTATATATATGTAGGAAAAAACAAAAACAAAAAGCGTGGTATATACAGTGTTTGGTACTATCTGCAGTATCCGGCATCCATTGGGCATCTTGAAATATATTACCTGGAGATAAAGGGGGGGGGGGGACTCCTGTACAACCAACCTAAAATAATGGGAATAAATTTATTTAAAAACATAAAACATTAACAGAGTTTTTAGCTTCTTCACATGCCTGAAAATTCTCAGCTAAACTAATTACAAGGAAACATTTGTTGATATTTACTTCATTTAGTGATTTATTACATTTTTGTGATTACTCAAAATTAATAGTATCAATCAACGTTAAGTTCACAAGTGTTCTGTACTGAACATATGGTTAAGCCTGGTCTCTGCTTCCTGTTTTTTGTGTGCATTGTTTAGCATACATATATTTGGGAAAAATATTGCTAAAGGCGTCAAATCAAATTATCTTAATTATTTTTGTGTTCTACTGGTAAACCCAAAGCCATGTAATATGGTTATCTTTTTTCTTGGATTTGTTATGTTAATCCCTTTAATTAAAACTTAAAGCTGCAATATGCTGGCATTTAAAAAGCTGCTGAGGGAATCAAAGCCAAGAACTTACAGAGAACAGAGGATGCTTTTTCCTACCAGGCCAGTCTCAATATCTTAACCTCAGCTTTCAGAGCATAGGCAGCTGAAGCGGTGAGCAGTGCCCTCCTCTAGGAGGGCAATGTCCAGAAACGGTGACTGGCCTCCTGGGGGAGCTCTCCAGTTAACAATGCTTCTCTATGATCCTGGGCGGCAAAGCCCGGCGGGGTTGGGTTGCCATTCTCTATGACACACTGGGGTGCTTGGATGAGGACGTGAGCTTATTTTTAGCTAATGTACAGGATTATTTTTTATTTGATCAGCTCAGAGTAAAAAAGAAGCATTCGCAGTAGGAAAAAAAAATTCTGTACACATGCGCGTGCGCGCGCGTACACACACACACACACACACACACACACACACACACACACACCACTATGGACTGAATCATGTCCCCCCATAAATTCATATGTTGAAGCCTTAACACCCAATGTGATGATATTTGAAGATGGGCTTTTGGGGATGATAAAGACATTGGTAAATACAAAAGAATAATGGTAATGTTCAAGTATGTTCAGGTCATTTCCGATCTATCCAGGTGTGTTGGGGGTAGAGATGTAAGGGCGGTGAGGCACTAAAGATAAAATGATCTAGTGGGCAAAGAACAAATCACAACCATGCTTCTAAAGGTCAGGACTTCTCAGTAACTCTGATGGCATGAAACTTCCTTTTTGAAACCCACTCTATTATTATGTAATAAATATTAAACACATTTGTGTTGAGTTGCTGTTGGCTCATTGATATATCACATTTACATCTATACAGATCAATATTTACTAAAGTTAATTTTGTTCG
>NW_017732580.1:251600-274294 GCF_001890085.2 Hipposideros armiger | reverse complement strand
CATGAATCTTTCAACATCACTGTAAAAGAGTACAGGTGCTGAAAGATAACAAAGTAAAAATTTGGGCAATGAATATTGAGTGTTAGACTATAAGGAAAGGTTGTCAGGTTTTAGTGGGACAATGAAATGAGCTGAATGCAACAGAGATAGACACAATGAGAGCAGAACCGTGATAGTTCAGCCATTAAAAAAAAAAATCAAGAGGGAAGGAAGGGAGTGGTAAACTAGAGGGGACTTCAAAACGTGAATACATGCTAATGAAGTTAGAATTTAAAAAAAGCATATAAATATTAAAATAGAGGGAATCATGTAACTAATATGTGAAGTATAAATATTTATTTTAAAATGCTGCAATAATAATCAAACGGAGGAATTGTGCCCTTTTTTTGTCAAAATGATACCACTACTTAGAAATCACATAAAAATATTTTATATCTAGGAGGGACAAGATGTGCTTTCTTTCATGAGGAGGAAAAAGCCTTCATGAAAGAGGATTACTTCAGGAAGTGCACAGAAATGTCTTGATTGAAATACTTGATGTAAATATCTTTCAAGAGATATAGGGAGGAAATTAGATACTTATTGCTTCATTGGGTCTGTTCTTGGAAAGATTCATTCTAATACTTTCTACTGAATGATAACTCAAGGACACTTAGAACAATAATACATCTATTAAAGAAAAAAATCTTCAAAAAGTAAAGTTACATAATTATTTTGGCTTAAGTAAAAAACAAATTATGTCAATAAGATATTTTGCTTTCTCTAATTTTATTTTTATGCTGAGCTAAGCAAAAAAGGTCCTAACAAGTGTTTACAGATAAGGAATTTTTTACTTTAAAATACATGAAAACTTTACATTTATGACTATATTTTAAATGCTTTAGAAGAATCTAGGGATTAAATAAATGAAATAATGCTTTCTAATTACAATTATTAAACTCCCTGTAATACAAAACTTCAGATTAGGAATTTATAGCACATTTTGAAATAATTAAAACTTAAGCTTTGGCCTCAAATAACGTGAGAACTCCATTACAAAATGAAGTGAAATAAATGTTATTACACTTCTAGAGGCCTTTCATGATGAGAGATAAAAAGGCAAGGTTAATTTTAATTTGTGTTTTAAATGTCCTACTTTAAAGGGTTAATGCATAGATATTAAATTAAGTGTATCAGTGTATGCCAATTTGCAGATTGATAAATACATACATGTATATAAATAAAAAAATAAAAATAAAAAAATGAATTAAAACTTTAGTAATTATTGACATGAAAAATGAAAAACTGGCTTGTATTTGGGCAGCAGACATACTTTGTTCAGCACAGTGTTATCAAATGTTTTTGAATTAGTTGATAATATTTAAAGTGGGGAGAAATTCTCAAAATGGGAACCTTTTTGTTTTTTTTAAATGAAAAACACCAGAGCATATGTGACTAGTGACTGGGTTTCAGCATGACAAAAAGTAGCTGGAGTTGCATCCCAGCTCAGTTAAATGAGGCGTGCCCTTGGCAGTTTGTCCAAGTCCCTTCACTAGCTGTCACAACAACAACAAACCACCTGCTTTACACAGCAATACTAACGTATGGCTCTGTGTGCGTTTAATGCTGAGGAGAGCGAGATATATATTAATGACTTCCTGGAAGAGTTTCTGTTCAGGTTTTTAAATCATAAAAACAACAGGTTTTCATAAAAAAATGTTTCTTTTCTCATAAAAGAAAATTTAGAAACAGATATATCAACAAAATGAATGATATAAAACTTAATCCATAATGCTGTAACCTAGACATCAGAGCCAATTCTGGATCCTCCAAATTCCTAGTTTTGTAACCTCAGGTAATTTATTTTACTTTTCTTAGTCTTCCTACCCTAACCTGCTAAAGGAGTCTTTAATAATATCAACCTCACACATTTATCCTCTATATTAAATGAAGGACACGTTTAGCTTTTTGCCTGGCAAGCATTAAATGTGTGCATTCGAGTACATTAAGTAACCCTTTATAATTTTTTCTATTAGTTTGTATGTCGTATCTCCAAGAACAGTAGCAGTACATTCAGAAGAATGAAGGCAGCTCTGCCTGCTAATGGTGCCCTGCCTGTAGGAATGTTTTTCTCATCCTCTTCAAAGAACTGAGGTGCATGTTACTCAGCAGGAGACCATTGACATCTGACACGCTCAGTTAAATGGAGGCAGAAGGATATTCCAATGAGCAGATGCTTCCCTGTGTAAGGAGAGACAAAGGCCGTTCTGTTTGCTCCGAAAATCATTCATCCAGAATATTTAATGGGCATTTCAGGAGGAAATGTAGACCTCTGGATGGAAGGAAAGTGTAACACTTTTCGAACATGAAGAGACTGCCTAGGACACCTTATATACAGTCGTGTAGAATTTTCCTAAATGAAGGCGTAGGAATGAGTGAGAGCCTCACAGTCTATGCAAATGAAAATGGGAAGATTCTAGGTTCTGTGGCGTCTCCATCAGAATTAGGCAGTAATTGATTGCTATATGAAATAGACTACTATCTCTTTAAACTTAATATGGCAAATTCTGGGGTTACCTATGTAGGGGAAGACTTTGATAGCTCTTAGTTATTTTGTAACACAGGGTTTTGCTGGATTACCCAGTAAGAAGGTCAAGTGCACGCAGAGGGCAATTCGCGCACATGCACACCCACCCCCCCAAACAAACATTCTATTTTGTTAAAAACAAAACAAGCATCACTTAAAGAGTAATCAGGAAATATTTACTATGGAAAATGGTCAGACTTCTTTGCACTAGTTTTTGAGTTGATTTGATTTTTTTAATTATGCGGAAGTGACAGGGCGTTATAATGCTCTCCGTTCTGTATGAAGCCCTCTATCATCCCAGGGGATATCATGTCTGTGACTTTATGAATCTTTGCCTCGTCTTCTCCCTGGTACACTAAGCTCTCTCCAGGACTTTGCAAACAGCCTCAATTTCGGCATGTCTTTTAGGATAGACTGCATCAATTGAGGCCGCTTCTGACTTCTCCCAGAGGTCTTTGCCCAAGTAGAGGTGAATAAACTAATCCTACAGCGCATTTTCTCCCAGCTGTCTCCATAAATGAGTCATTGGTAAATCATTCCACTGTTTTACCGGGGAGCTGCTTCTGGATAATGGGGGGTATCATGAGGTCATGTAAACCCATTGGTACAAAGCCATTTTTGTATCCTTTTGCAGTGAAGCAAGCTCCTTGGTGAGAAGCAATCATGTGTATGATATCAAACGCAACCGTAAATAAGCACTTAGGAAAATCTGGGCTGGCAGGAGCTCGACAGGCAGGGAAAACGGGCTGGTCCATGGAAGAACGGTCTGTTCCATGGTTATGCCCACAGAACAGGCCATCTTGCCCCTATGATTACCGAGACACTCCTAAGGTAGGAGAACTCCTGTGAGTATGTATATGGGACAGAAAATTATCGCTCTCCGTGCACATACTGAAGGCCTGTAAAATATGTAAAATACCTCAAGCATTCTCATATTTTCTTCGTTGTCAGTATTCGCATATTTCCTTTCCAAACTCTTACTTGCTGCCACAAGTTACATCTGTACCCCGGGCCATTATGTCTTCCAGGAAACGTAAACATCAAATAGACAAATAGGTGGTGAGCCCAGTGTGAGGATTTCCATGGTTTTGCTCCCAAGTCCTGGAACTAGGGTGTGTGATTTCCCGTTTTGCCAGGGGCTCCAGGATGGACCTCTATATGCCACAGACATGTCAGTCGGCATAAGGCCTATGTGTCAGAGTGGCCTGAACTTCTGCCTTCTCTTTGGAGGAGTCCCAATAAAAGGGGACGTCTTTACATTTTCTCAGTGAGTGGATTTTAAAGGCAACTTTTGTCAACAGATGCAAAGAGATGCATCAGCATTTGGCTTCCCGCTTGTTGGTAGACTGTGCAGGGCGCGCTCATCTCCTGTCGCCTGCCCCAAAGCCGCTGGATACCTGCAGTGCTGAAGGCCCTGCTTTTGTCAGAGTTTACCACTCACAGCCTGTCACGGGGACATGGACATAGAAATCCATTCAGAGTACAAGCCGCTTTTTCTCCTCTAAATTGATTAAGCCGGCTATTGTCAAGGTGAACCTGTGTGATATCCTGTGGAATTCAAAACTAGCCGTGTCCCTGGGCAGTGCGTTCTAAGAGACACCTCGGAGCTGCCATAGAGCTTGGTTACGACCGTGAGCTGTGCTGCTGCCCCTGCCCAGGAAAAGTAGACTTCTTTCTCTGTTAATTAGTGTGGAAGTTGAGCACTTTCCTGATCGATATGTGCATATCAGATAACACAGTGTATAGGAGTTTGGTTCAAAATTTCTGGTTTGGGAAATGCCGTTCAGTCACCCATGATGATAATTAGGAAAACCATAATCATTCTTCAAGAGCTTTTGGCTTCTGCACGAGGAAAACATTCAAGGTAAATAAATAGCCATGTGATAAAGAATCACCACCCCCTACATCTTTCAAGTGTTTGAGAGGGACGCTAATATCTCCAATTCTCTCAGGGATCAGAGATGGGGCATTGCTTCTGGTTTTTAACATTTGGATGTCAGAGAAGTCATGAAGCTTTCATTTATCCATTCTTATCATAATGGCCTTCACTGCATGGTTCAGGGAGCCGATTCAGGAATCTGGCCAGTTGCCAAATAGGTATTACAATTATACATATTGAAATTGGGGAAGTGTATTCAAGGTGAAACCACAGGCACGCTGATGTCAGTCTGTAACAGACTTGGAAATAAACTTTATTTAGCATCTGGCTCCTAACCTCCATTCCTCACCTCAGGGCCACAGTGGTGAATTAGATCTCCAGAGATGAATTTCCGAACATGGACACTATCTGATAATCACGGGAACATCATGGTATTTTTCTTTCCCCAGAGCACAGTCGCCCAGTAAGTGGCCTAACGTTCCTCTGGAGAGAGCTTGTAGGGTGAATTCTAATATATACGTGTATCATTGGCAAAGGGTATTCAAGGGACTCCAGCATACCCTCAGTCAAGAGTCTCACTCTGTGACTGTCCTGAATTGAGTGAGAATCTGCACTTTCCCATTGTGGCGACTTATGCCAAGTTTCCTCCCAACAGATATAGTTTTTTCAGTTATATAGATCAAATGATGTTTTACTAGCCTGACAATTCTTTTATATTTAAGGACCTAGTAATCAATTATTCACCATTAAAGATGCCTGCATTCTATTTGTCAGTCACCCCAGCTGGTCGTTTGATGGACACTTTAATTCTGATGAGTAATTTTACCACCCGGGCTCTGTCACTGCGGGATCCCATTAATCTCATGGAAATCAAGGAACTTATTTCAGTGCAGACATCTTCTGACCTTAACCTTGGCCTTAAGAGGGAAAACACCCCAGAGATCTCACAGATACCGGTGTTCCCTCTTTAAGTTAGTTAACGGTATTTTGGTCAAGGAACTATCATTTGGGTTTTTCTGGTGTAGCTCGTGTTACTCCTCTTAAGTCTATTCTAACATTTTCATCTAAAGCTTTGGATTTCTTCCCCCTCCTTTGCCAGGGACTTTCTGGCATCTGAGTCTTATTGAATGTGGTCCACTTTTGTGCATAGCTTTTAGTGAATTAATTAAACAAAGTGTTATAGCCACTTCCAGCTACTGGGAACTAGCTCACTGAAGGAAAAACAATCTTAGGAAAATACACACATATGGATAAATTTGACTCAATCCATGTTACAGAGTGCCTGGCATATTGAGAATCTATTTCTATTCAGATCCCTCAGGTCCCTGCCAAAATCAATGATCAAATCTTGTGAATCTTTTTTTTTTAAATTTATTTTTTTGCACATAATATCTCATTTAGGATCAGATTTTGCCTTATCCCCCATAGGCATGCTGGGATCTATCCTCTTATGCGTCTGGAGGAAAGGAAAGTGATGAGCGTGAGTCTTGAGGAGCAGATAGAACCCACTGCGAAGTGAAATTATTACAGGGTCTTTAAGCAGGGAGCGAGGTCTCCTCAGAGAAGGAAGGAAGAGGCGTCTTCCACTGGTGGCAGAGGGAGGCTCAGGAAAACGTCATGGTTCAAGTGCATCAGATTCTTCTGACTCCAATTAATAGCCTCCATTCCAAATCTTAAGAACTCACTTTTCAGTGTTCTGACCTTTATTTGGAAGAAAAAACCCAAAAAACTCAGTAAAGCTTTTCATTCAGTTTGCATTATTATATCCCAACTAACATGATTAAATTTAGAATTTGACTTTTAGCCAGATCCCCCTGTGGCAATAAGAAATAAGATATTTCAGAGCTGCAATAGAAGCTCACTGGTTCTGTGTGTCTTGAGCTGAGAGTTTTAATGCAAGATTTTATTGTTTTCTTTTCCAGTGTAGCCAGAAGTAGCTATCTCAAACTGTGTAGTCATCATTTCTATGCCCATGATGATCAAGGGCCACAAAGATTTCATATCCAGAAGCCTTGATTTCAAAAAACCAACACTGATGAAGTTTAAGTAATCATGATGTTAAGTGTATGCAATGGATATTTAATATCCCTTTTCCCAGTGGCAATGAGATCACCACTGTGCTTTAGCTGAAATAGGTGTGTGACCCATTCCAGAATCCCAACACAAAGGCCTATTTCTTGAGATCGCGTCTGGTAACAAGAACTCTATTAGTCAGGTTCAGGTGAGGAAACTGGAATCTGCACTAGATAATTCAATATAGTGATCATAGCATGGGGAGCTGGTTATAGAGGTACTCAGCTGGAAAAAGGGTGAATCTGAGGCAACCAGAAGCCAATTAAGAAAGTCCCTTAGGGCAGAAGGGACTGCGAAAAATGGTGATGTCACCAGGGTCCCAGAGCCATGAGCACCAGGCAGGAGGGGAGCCCATGGACCTGGAGACACTTCCCAGGCCTACCTGTAGGAGCTGTGACATGGAGGGAAGGGGAGCTACAAGGTAAAAGCTGAAATCCGAGCTTATGCTGGGGAGTCCACGTGCGGAGATACCACTGGAAGGTGGAAGGGAGTTACCCTGAGTTTTCTCCCCTTCCTGCTCTTTAGTCGCCCACCAGAACACCTTGTTGAGTGAACCTGCCTGACACCAGTGGGGAAAGAAGCATGAGGAATATCATTTGCAAGTGTCAGTCCCCTGAGGTGTGGGGGAGTGGATCTGAGAGCAAACGGAAATGGTGGCATGAGATTTTTATGCATCTGTGTCCAAAGACTATATGTTCTAAATGGAAAACCAATTTTAATTTGTAACACTAATACTAAAGCTGTTTACCTAATACTGGGGGAAATATAAGAAAAAGACATTCTTTTTCTCACATCACTAACAGGGCTAGATAACAAGACTCTCCAGCAATGCAAATAGTACACATTCATCTTTTAGTTTTCAATTCCTGCTGTAACAAATTAACAAAAAGTCAGCATTTATGATTTGCATTTAACTCTGAGCGAGGCGGATCCTTTTTTACCCTTGTCTCTGTATTAGTTATCTGTTGCTGTATGACAAATGATCACACGTTTAGCAGTTTAAAACTGAATCCATTTCTTGTCTCACAGTTTTGTAGGTAAGAGGTCTGAGCTGCATCAGCTGGTTCGTAGACCCGGGCGTCACTCAGATTAGACTCTGAGCTGGAGGGTGTAGAGCAGGGCTTGGCAAACTGCAGGTCGCGAGCCACGTGCAGCTCTTTGGGTACATACATGTGGCTCTGAAGTAAAATTGAAAATGAAAATAAAACTGTCATAGTTTCATTTATAAAATTTTTAGAGCCGGCAGAGTCGCTCAGTTGGTACAGAGCTCGCTCAAGAGTGCGAGCTCTGAGCAACAGCAGTTTAATTCCCGGCCCAAGCTAAGCTGCCGCTGAGCTGCCAACAGGTAGCAAAATGGCTCAGCTACAAAAAAAAAAAAAAATATATATATATATATATATATATATATATTTTTTTAAAGGATATTATTCACATAATGGTAATTTGGTAATTTCATTTGTTTTATGGCTCTTGAATACTTTGTAATATGTTGTGAGGGACAGGATTGGCTCTTCTGTCTCAAAAGAGTGCCAGCTCCTCTCTAGGGAATAGGCCACTGCCAAACTCATGCATTGTTGGCTGAATTCATTTCCTCGTGGTTGTAGGACGGAGGTGCCCGTTCTCTTGCTGGCTTTCAGCCAGAGGCTGCCCCCTTTCTGGGGCACATGGCACTCACCATCAAGCTACCAATATGACACATCACACCCATCTTGTACTTCGATCTCTTCTCCTTCTGCTACCAGATGAAAGTCTCTGCTTTTAGGAGCTCATATGATTAGATTAGACCCACCTGGTTCGTGTCCCTGTCTTAATGTCAGTTGTGTCATATAACATCACATAATCATCATAGGCACAGGTTCCATGGATTGGGGTGAGACATCGCTGGGGTGGGAGGCATTTCAGACACTCTGCCAGCCGCAGTGGCACACCACAATAAGGGGTGGTGGCGGCCAGCATTCTTATGTCAACATCTGCATTGTACTTCAAGAGTAATAGCATTGATGACCTTTGACAGTTGATAATAATGCAATAAATATTTTAACATAATGCGGGAATTCTACTTGATGACAGTATTTTAAATTCCTGAAATAGAAAAAAAAATTGTGAAAATATGAGAAAAGTTCTGTCAGTTTATAGTAAACAAAATATTGCTGTTATTGAACAAAGGTGATTTTTGTTTTGAAGCAAAATGGCTCTATAAAAAAGGAAATGGGATTATAAAAGTATCTAAGTCCCAAGGTTCCAATAGATTTTGTTAGATGTGTGACTTTCTGTCTAGTTTCCTTTTTCCTAAAGAAGGAGTTATTTGAACACCATGAAACTGTCCACCATTAATGCCGTCAGTTCCCTCTCTCTCTCCACCCTGCTGTATCCACAGCACTCATACTCAGATATTAAGAGAGCAAGCCAAGAATTTATCTGTAAATTTAGAGTCTTTCGTACTGAGACAACATCATGGACTAATAAAAGACATCTAGGAATTATTATGAGTTGCCTGAAATATATTCCCATTAATTTTTAAATTATTATTTAGTTTTGATATTTCTTTCATTGTAAATAGATAATCTGTTGAATTCACAAAAAACTTAATTCTTAGGAAATGATCAGCCAATATTACTCTTGTATTATTTCCAGCAAGTGACAATATTATGGGATAATAAAATAGTTAACTTCTTCCATTAGACATGTGCATGAAAACAAACCTTTCCTCCTTGGAAACTCAAGTAATTGCCATTAGCCACTTCAGGATCACAGCAGGTTACACACATTATTATTACGTTTAATTAGCATTCTGACAAGTTGAGGAATTCTTTACCTGCGTTCAGATTGCACACAGAAAATGATTTGAAAGCATTTCCTGCCTTGAAAACATCAAAACAAATCAAAGAAATCAACTCCAATCTTACCCTTGTTATCAATACCTGGGGATCCTTAAATGAAATGACAGAGGAAGAAATGCGATTTCTAAATGTTGTTTTAAGGTGACATTTGATTTTCCATATAAGGAGATTATTACAAGTAAAATGATATAATTCAACAAAACTATTTTACTGTGATGTAATGCTAATGCTGCCACTATGCACCCCCTTTCCTTAGTAAAAGAAGTGGTATATGTCACCACTTACATTCAGGGTGTCATTCGATCCCTATTTAATTCTGTTCCTGATGAATGCATGATACGTAATTAACTATTTTGAACTATTGAATATCAAATTATAGTTTCCAGGGAAAGTGAGAGTTTCCGTGGCAGAAGAACATATAGATTTACATACTTGAAAAAGTTTCTGTGGTGAAACACAATGTTCCAGAAGAAGATAGACTAATGAAAATGGCAAGGATGTGAAAATACATTTTATGTAACACTAAATAAAATGACTTTCATAATTTGAAATATTTGCTCATGATATTACTATTTATTAATGATTATGTACTAATGATAGAACTTTCTCACACTGGTTTTATGATGTTAAATCTCTAATGTGATGAACACAGTAAAACTTGCGTAAGACTATATTCGTTTCAAAAAACAAATTTACATCGGGAGTAAAATCAAATATGTCTATGTAGTAATATAGTTTCATTTCCCATAAAATATTCATTTTAAATGTGAAAGTTTCCCAGAAAAACTATAGGAATAATTAGATAAGACCAATAAAGTGGAAACTGTTATTTAGACTCAGCTCAGAGATTCAGTACACTTTAAGATACATTGAAATTCACAGTAGGCACGTTGTTTTTTATTGGAGTGAGGTAAGACAATGTTTTTCTACTCTTTAGTTTGTTATGTGTGTAAGTAGCACTGAAGATTTCCCCATTGGGGGGAGGGGCAGAGAGGAAAAGGAATTGTTACTAAGTAATCCAGAGCATTGAATTCAATATTAGAAAATCTCCCTTAACTCATCACAACTAATATTACTTCTTAATATGATTATAGAATGCTGTAAAAATGAAATTTTGGGGGAAAATACATGAATTAAAGAGATGTATTGTATAAAGTCCTTGATCACTGTAAGTCCAATGAACGTTAAACTTTAAAATTCTCTACTAGTCATGAAGATGTTTTAGAATATATTAGCAATTTATTTAAAGAAAAATGCTATTTTCAAGAAAACCCATATATATGTGTGTATATATATATATATACACACATATATATATTTTACATTATCTTTGCTCTTTACATACTCATTAATATGCTAACTTGTACTCAGATTGCTATCTAACAGTCAAGTGATATTAAGCAACTTAATTGAGCTTGTTGTGATCAAGGTTTTCCATCTCTAAAATAGGGATAGATAGTAGTATTTACATCATTAACATCAGATGAGTTAATACAAGTAAAAATAATAGAAAAAAGGTATCTCATATAATAAGCCCCCAATAAATGTCAGATAAAATTATGAATAAAACAATACATGGATTAAACAAGATAAATTTCCTATATCTTGGATTTATAGATCCTAGGCAACTTTTCACACTCTACCCATCTGCCTACAAAAATAAATCCCCCACCATAGGAGTATTAGCAGCAACTGGAGCAATGTCTTCTCAATTATTCCCATAAAACCTGTATCAGACCATTAGAAAGATGATCAAAGCCTGCGATGTCTTACAACTTAAGCAAAATCTGTAGACAGAAAAAGCTGCTAAGCTCAAAATAACTTGCACACAATAGGGGCAAAATGCACATAATAAGAACAGAATGTTTTCAGGATTCTGCCAGATATTGAATAAGAATAGGGAGGGTCCAGGGTTAGAGGTGTGGCTGCTCCCAGGGAAAATAGCAGTAGCAACTAGCGGGTGTTCACCCCAGCAGGCGAGTGCTCTATGTCACGTGAACACTGCTGTGATTTCTGAAAATAAATAGGGCAGGGCGCCACTCCTGGTAAAGGGAAATACAGTATTGGCATAGGGGAGGGAACTGAGCTGGCGGCACCGTGTTCTCAAGAAACGAACTCAACTCTGCAGCAAGAGGAGAGAGGGCCTTTGAATGGGAAGAACCAGAAAAACTACCTTTCCACATTTCATGTTCTTTACCACATCGTTCTACTAAAAGCTGGGTCAGGAAAATTCCATTTGCTCCACTATGAATAATAAGAGCGGAAAATGGCCATGTCAGGGAAACGAGATTATAATTAGAGTGCACACTAGCACACACAGAGAAAATCAAAGGGAAGAAAAGAACTACAAACTGACAGAAACTGGAAAATAAATGGAAGAAAAGACATTTCAGAAGTCCATACTAATTTACAAGAGAAAAGACAACAGAGAAAGCAAAGCAAATAAAGGACATAATGGATAAAAGTAAGAACAGAAATGAAATTTAACAGAAATAGAGAAAGAAATGGAAAGTATTAGAAAGTGATATAGAGCACATGGGAAAAACTTAACATACCTATAATTGTAGTCTCAAAGGAGAAACGTATTTTAGATATATTAATGACATTTTGGTTATGAGTGTATTTTTTTTCTATAAAGCACATTCCTTTTTATTGGTTTAAGAGCAATAAAATGTCATTCAGGTACAACTGTAAGAGACTCATCTCATTTTTAAAAGATGTGTATTAAGTTTTAAGTAAACACTGTCCCAATGTCTGTAATTTAAAAATAGAGTACTTTTAAGACATCAAACATTGACGTTCTCCTGATGATTTATCCATATATCTGAAAGGGAGGCTTTCATGAATGGTGGTTAAAAATATTGGCTTTGGATTCAGATAGACCTGAGTGTAACTCCTAGCTGGGCCACGTTGTAGGTATGAAAATTTGGCAATTTTATTTAAAATTTTCTATGTCTAAATGAAAAATTAATTTTATGGATTTAGGTAAATGTTTATGTGCATGCACACGCTTCAAAATATCTGACATCTAATAACCCAAATTTGACCGATATTATTCTTCATTTCTGGGACTACCCACAATCCACATTTTGGAACTCCCCAAACCAATGAATATGAACCTAGAGAAGACAATAGAAATATATGATAATTGATTAATAAAGTTCAGAAAATAGCAATCCCCCCTACCTCACCTTCTCCCCCATGAGATAACTAGCTGCTACAAATTTCTGGTTTTAATATTAAAACTTTTCTGATTCAAATTCCTGTGTTTGACCAGATTCAAATTAACAGATAAGAAACTGGTCACAGGTAATAGCTCGTGTTTCCTGATAAATTTTAATATTTATTTCTGTTATCTTCAAATCTAGAATTATCTCCAATTTCACTGATTATTCGTGAATTCACATAACAGCCTCTATCTATAGTGACTCTTATACATGATTTCCCCCCCTAAATTTCCATTAAGACATTTACAAAATGCTTTGCTCATGGAATTTACATTTATATTTTGCCAAATTTTCTTGCACCTTAGTTATTTCACTAGCTCTTCATTTTTATTTTGTCAGTTTAATTGATTTTGCTGTAGGTAGAAAGAGACTCCATTATCTTTGAAGAAAGAAAATGAGGAATTTGAATGAGGACTCTTTACTTCAGTATGTCTTCTGTGCTTACGTCCCATGTATACAATTTTAAATAATGACAAAAGTAGCGTCAGCCAGAGTTGATCATGTATTTATTCTGTGATAGGCACAGTGTGGTAAGAACTATACGAATGACATAGGGCCTTCAGGTCTTTGGCTTTTACTCTGAGCAGGGAAGCCCTTGGTGGATTTGAAGCAGAAGGATGCTACGAAAAGACCCCCTGGCTGCTGGGGAACAAAGTGACTACAGGAGTACAAGAAGAAAAGCGGGAAAACCGTTCATTAGGTTTGCAGGTGATTTCAAAAAATATTTGCAAGTGTAGATGGTGGCTACAATGAAGGGCCAGTGGTGAAGATTAGAGCAGTTCATATTGTGGATATATTCTAAAGATATTTCACTTAGTATTTGATCACAGATTGGATATATGATATCAAAAAGTGTGAAATCAATGAAGATTTTAGATTTTTGGATTGAAGGGTGGAGAGAATAGGTTTGATATTTATTATGTTGGGGGATTTTGAGAGAAAGTCATTTTGGTGGAAATATAAGGAGTTTGATTATTGTCATGTTATTTTGAGAGCCCTATTAGTATATAATTGAAATGTATTTACACATGTAATATATATATGTGTGTGTGTGTGTGTATATATACATATATATGTATACATATATACATATATATGTGTGTGTGTGTATATATATATATACATGTGTGTGTGTGTGTGTATATATATATATATATATATATATATTTTTTTTTTTAAACATTCAGTAGCTAAGTAAATGTCAAGCCAGTGTGTAAGACTGGAAAAATCAAACTCTAAAATCTTCAGTAAGTTGATAAATGGATAGTTTTCAGCATATACAGGGATAGTTTAAAGGAATAAAACTGGTTATCCATTGCAACAAAGTAAACAGAGTGTAAAGGTCTTTTATTAAAGAAATGCTACTCTTATGAAAGTAAAGAAATCTACACAACCTAACCTACAGGAATAATTAATGAAAAGGCATCGTTTACCAGACACTTTTCCAGAAAAATTTATTTTCTAAAATATTATGAATCTGCAGAGAGGTGCTTTAGAGCTGAAATAGCTAGATCTCTAGAAATAAGTACTTTAAAGGATAATATTTGAACAGTCGCAGATAGAAAATGTGAGGATACAATACTATAATTATTTAACTATATCAGTAAGACCCCTGACATTTTAAGTATAAATAAAACCACTCAGAGTTGCTGAAGACATCGTCTAGTTTATGAAGAAGATTCACAGTGATTCATGAAGCCACGAGCAAAAAGCGAGTCTTAGCTCGGGAGAACTAGAGCTTCTCTTAATGCATTTACTTCTTTTCTTTTTCTCTCCTCAGATAACTTTTTCTTCTTTTTTTTCTCCTTCATGGAATAATAATTAGTGTTCTATAATTTCAGAGTTTCATCAGTCACAGAGGTTGGCCCTTCCTGTGTTCCAATTGCACATTATTAGAAGAGAGGCTATGCTCAGCCCTACCTACGTCCATCCAGTCAGATTGGGAAGAGTGTAGTACAAACAGCCGCCAGGGGTACTCACCCATGCATTGCATCTGAGTCCTTCACAGAGAAAGGCATTTAACAAATTATGCACAGTGAGCAAGTGTGATGCAGGCCTAAGTAGAAAATGAACTTGCAGTGAAAAGGGAAGTCAATCAGCAGATGATAGAGCAGCAAGATTAAGCTAAGAAAAAAACCCCAGAACATAGCAAAAGAGAGTATATGAACCTGGTTAGTCTTGGCTAACAGGTTCGCCAGTAACAAAATAGGAAGCATTTGATACTAAAACTTGGAACTACACTGTGAAATTGAAGTATTTATATACATATATAAATTTATACATCATTGCCTATTTTTATATCACTACTTATCATTTCTATATTTATACATCTGAAAATACAGAGATATTTTAAATAACCTTGTCTTCTCTGGGATTAATTTCTTTGTCATGTTAAAAATATCTGAGTTAATTGTAGGTATTTAGATAAATATCTAAACCCACTGGAATGAGAGAATTTGAGAAGTCAAAACCTTGGTTTGGGCCAGACAAGATAAGCATTACTATTTGCCTAATAAAGACTAAGTAGGTCCTAGTTCACTGGATGATGACTATCCAAAGATTTGTATTTCCTTTCATCAAGTAGCTCCTTGTTCTTATGTTTAGCATTTCTACAAATATGAAGATTTTTGGTGGAGTGAAAACATTTTCAATCCTTATTCCATGAGATTCAGGAAGTCACCTTGGATTTCTCATTCATTGATACCATTACAACCTCTTCCACTGGTTTCACTCGTTTTATTCATTTTTAAAAACTATTTTCTATCTTGAATCAGCCAGAGATAGAGAAGTTAAAAAATTGTTTTATTTCCTGATTAAAATTATCTGATAGTCGAACAAGGTGTTCATAAATGATATTTTGAACTCGATTTATTAAAATACAGCTTAGAATATTCCAATCTGAATAAATGACACAAGAAATGCTATTGTTATGCATATTTTATTAGCATATTTTAAAATTATTAAATTACACTTAGAGAACATAAGTATTTTCTTAAATTGTATTTTAATATGGGCAACTGAAGTAGACATATGATTAATATTTACTCTGTCATCTAGAAAATAGTAATGCAAATATTACATTGGTGGTGGTAAAACATAATTGACAGTTAAGTCTTTGTATTTGCAAGTACTACTCATGGGTATGTTACTGCTATCTGTAGACTATATGTTTCCATAAAGTGAAGTGGGTACCAAAATAAAATAAATTAATTTTGGGGAAGTAAAAAGGCTCTTATTTGGTTAAAAAATAAATTATTTGGTATTCTGAATTGAATTTACATATTAATAGCTTTCATTATTATTGCTATTCAGATCTTCTGTGCTATTCATTTTCAACTGCCTACAGCCTTTTCTTGATCTAAAAAATGCAAAACTGTTTTTGAAATTCTGTATGTGTCTGATTGCCTTGAAAGCTATGAGGGATTCTTTAGAATGTAAGACATGAAACATTAAAGGTTTTATTTTGCATCTTATGCATTCAAAAGGTTTGGAATTCATTTTGAATGTTTCAAAGCACACTAGCATCTTGTGGGTTTTTACTCCCTGAACTCACATTCTGAATGAATGATTTTTCCCTCACAGCACTCCACCTGGGTGTGAGGTTATACAAGTTAGGAGAGGAGGCAAATTCCCCTTGAGTATAACTTGAAGTATAGCTTCTTCTTAGGGAAGAAGCCAAATATTTATGTTTAAAAAGGGAATTTAGGAGATTTTATATATAAAAGCTTATACACACACACACACACACACACACACACACACACACGCATGCTTTCATAGAGGGTATGTTAAATCAGTTCCTATTTTGGTATTAAGTTTTACCTGAATTTTCTCCATGTTGCTTTAAGTCTGGAAAAATAACTGGCAGACTTGTACACAATAATTAACTTCTAAAATTCATACCAGTGTACCAGATTGTGAGCTAGAAGTCAGGACTGTTTGTTGTTTATTATTTTCTCAGAAAGACCAAATGGAGTGTAAGACACATAATAGATGCCTATTAAATTTTTTTGCTGAAAGAATTAATACTGGGCATTAAAAAATGACTTCTTATTTTAGTCATAGAATTAGTGGTTATTTGGAATATATGTAAACAGATTGTGATCCTAAATTAAAATTATTCCACTTGAGTTTTGTCTTGGAAAATCCCAAACTAACTAAAAATCTAATGCAGTTCAGTTCTTTCACTAGCTTCTTTATTGTTGAATATTTATTCTATAAGCCTTTCCAAAATGTTTCTAATGGCAATATCATTATTTCATTGACTATACAAATAGTTTCTTTTTTCACTTATGTTTATGTAAGAAAATAACCACATTTGGTATACAACGGCTGCAAACCTAAATGATGTATTAATGTACTGAAACTTAATAAAGAGAAACAGTTCAAATTCAGGCTTAAAAAAATTTAAGTTTGAAATACTAATAGAAAGTATACGAGTATCAGGGCAGATGCTGTCTTTCCAACTCTGCTCCATAAATTCCAATGAAAAAACAGGAAAATGTGACTATTAGAAACATGAGAGAAAATGAAGAATTGATGTCCAGCCCCATGTGAGGAGGGATTTCTATTTTCTGCAAGCCCTGTGGAATTGAACTGAAAATCCCAAGCAATGGCACCATGCCTCTTGGCATGGAATATACAGCATAGAACTAACCAGCTGTAGAGATATATTGAGTTGGGAAAGGATGGCCTTATAAGAATGGCATTTGCATACTGCTAAGTAATGCAATCAAGTTAATAGGCACAGGCAGGAAAAAGCATGGCTGCAGAGAGGGAGGGAGGGGCAAATTCTGGGCACTGGCGTTGCTGTTACTTTTTTTTATTAACTTTTATCCTGTGCAGAAGAGAAAGGAATATTGCTGTACACACAGTGCAGGGAAAAGAACATTGTACACTTTACGCACAGAGATTAGTTGGCAGAGTTTAATTTTAGGTATATATGTCTCCTTAGAGCATGACTAATGAGAAAGAAAATAAAGTTGGACTCGTAGAAATATATACTACAGTCTGATAAGGAGAAAACCCTATCTTGGAAGGGAAAGGAAAAGTGTACCCTTTAAACATGATTTATTGTAGTGATATTTTAGAAATCTGTTTGGTATTTTAATAAGATTCAAGAAGGCTCAATGAAATAGTAGCACTGAAAAATAAGAAAAGAACATTTTGCAATAAAAATAAAAGACACCACAGATTGTGTACGTACAGAAACTAGCTAAAAGAAAGGGGTTTGGTTTTACAGAAGGATCCAGAAATCAGGTGTTCATGGAGAATCTGTAAACAAACAAACAAACAAACAAAACCATTCCCGAGGAAGGGACAATACTCAGCAGTGGGAGTTGGGGACCTTGCCTTCGGGAACCTTGTATTCTCTCTGTTAGGCCTGATCGGGGTCAGGTCCAAGTCTCTGGGTTGACTTGTGTATTCTCAGCACCTAATAGCATCCCTTGCACATTGTATGAGCTAGGTAAATCTATTTTTAGAAATGATTAAGATAAGTTACAATTTTTTAATTTAAAAAAGTATCCAGATGATAGAACAATGGGTGGCCTTGAGAACTGTATCATATAAGATTGTCAAAATAAATCCCTTCATGTCTGGAGAAAGTAGTTTAGCGGGCAGATTTTAATAAAGACCCTGTAGTTGACCACAGGCAAAAGGACTCCCAATCTGGAATCCTCTTTGAGAGAAATTATTCTTCTTCAGTGGATTTTTCTGTGGACTTTGTGCAGAACCAACTGAGGAAAAGAATCACAAAGATATGCTGACTTCAAATAAGTGATATTAATTTTGCTCATTTATTTAAAATGGTGCTGATGTTAAGACTGTACCATCAGGAGGCGCCTAGTAGGAGAGGAGTTTCCTCAAAAAGAGGATACGTTTGTAGACAACATTGCCGTAACTAATGGACAAAGTCTTCTGGTTTTCCTTTCTCTTCTAATTAAAAACACAAAACTTGCCTGTTCATAGCATATTTATCAAGGAGTTTAGGGCTCAAGATTTTCAGCTTCGTGTAACTTGTGGTTTTATTTTTCTTTCTTTCTTTCTTTTTTTTTTTTCCTTAAAAGAACATAGACTTCCGTATAAGAATGATATCTGCCACCACTAAGTTATGGGATTATTGAATGAGATGTGGCCTCGTTTCTCTCTGTTAGGTTTTTCAGGTAAATGTTAGAAGTACTAGACAGTCCTTGTTAAAACTCTCTTGTTTCACAAGTACTTTCCTTAGCACGTTTGACCTGTATTTTGAGTGCTAGATTGCTCTGACACTCCAGGTAAATAAAAAATATTCTACTGACAGATTGAATTGTTTTTTGTATGTTTTTCTGGTTCTGAAATTCATGTAAAATTTGGTACTTACTTTAAGAACAAATGCAAAGAACAATTCTTAAACATTTTGCATTTTACTTCTTGCTAGTTTAGAAGCAGTCTACTTCATTTCCAGCTATACTCATAAGTAGATCATATAAGCAGTATAGGCTCAAACTTCAAACGAACAAAATACAAAGTATTTATAAACCACAATAGAGAATAAGTGGTGGTTTGGAAAAAATTAAAATTTATCTTTTTGCTCTTATGCTACACAGTTTAATAGAAGCATCATAGGACTATTTTCTTTAAGCTTCCTAATATTACCCTGTGAGTTAGGCACTATACATGTATTCAATGAGTAAACACAATGAGTTTAGAGAATTAAAATTATTCACTAAAGATCTTTCAACTTGTGAATACTATGTTCAAAACTCAAACTGATATTTTTTTAAATTGCAAAGTGCAAGTTTGCCTCTTTGATAGGCAAATTAAATACATTTATTTTACACTACATTTTTCTTAATATGCCAATTGCATAAGAATAATTCCTTGATATATATGTTTGTTAGACACTTAGTAGAGCCTGAAAGGAGATACTTGATGCACAATTTAATTCATGGTTTTTGACTTTTACTTAAATACTATATATATTAAAATAAAATAATAAAATGGGTGTTATTTAAATGAGGGATAACAATTAGAGTATATCTGAGAAGGGATCATTACCAAGACTTCAAATTCTTTGATGCTATTAATAATTCTATTACTTATTTATCCATTAAAAATGATAGAAAAATGCATACAATATTATTAGTTTAGTAGTATTTCTGAAATTATTCTTGTTTTATCTCATTAGCAGAATGAACTCTGAGCATATTTCATTAATCTATAATAGAAATCTCATGGTTGCTAGTCTTTAAAAGTATTGACTTCTAAATGGACATAGACAATGATAGCTAAGTTTTTTATTTTGGGGTAAATGTTTTGGAACATTGATTGATACAATATGTATTTAAATATTATTAAACAATCAACTGCTCAGAATAAACCATGCAATGTTATCACTTAAAAATCTTATTTTACATCTATATCTCAGATTTAATCTTTCTTTTACTAGAGTATAATGGAGAGTGAGATAAGGTGAGGCCATACCTGCCTTTAGTTGGGTATGCTCGAATTGGGAAAGGTAAATTGAAGAATTACACTAACTGGATATGGAGTATGCTCTTAGAGAGCTATCAAAGAGGAACCCGATCAAGATTTTAGAAAACTTTCTTGAATAAATGATGATTGAGTTGAGGTCTTAAGGATGGGTGCATATTATGTTTGTAAAGAAAAAGGTAGTAAAAGAGATCATTCCAGACAGAGGCAGCAATATATAAAGGAGGGAACACATATATAAAGAAGGGACTGTGACAGGCCCGAGGAAGGTAAGGAGAGTGAAAGTAATGAAATACAGAGAAACATGGGACAGCTGGAGAAGACATTTTGCAGAACAGGAAGCCTTGTAGATCATGTATCAGGTTTTATCCTATAAGCAATGGATAGTTCTTGAAGAGTACGGCGTGATTAAAGTAAGAATTAACAAGATTCAACTAGCTGTAGTTTAAGGAATGGTGTATAAGGGAGCTATACTGACAGGGAGACAATTAGCAGGATGATGTATTAGACAAGGCCAAAGTTGAAGGTGGTATTGACCAACTATTGGGATTATAAATGGAGTGATGTGGACAGATTTAAGAGATATGTAGGAAGTAAAAGGACTCAGAAATAATATTCATTAGAATGAAACATTTTATAGGCTATGAGAAATACAAAGAAGAAAACGATGCATAGTTTCTGTACTTAAAATAACAATAAATTTTGGATTGTAAGACATTCACTTAAAAATCATTGTAGGGGATTATGGGTACATGAAAAAAAAATGCTCATCTGCTTAGTGATTTACTTCTGAACCTGAGAAACTTGGGTCCTGATAGGAAAAGCGTTATTCTTTCAGTGTGGCTGCAAGGGGAGGACATATCCTTGTGGGAAACGCTCCCACTTAAAACAGAGAAAAAGGGAGCTTTTTAAAATTAAATTATCATTCAATTACAGTTCACATACAATATTGTATTAGTTTCAGGTATACAACCTAGTGATTAGACATTTATATACCTTACAAAGCGATCACCCTGGTAAGTCCAGTACTCATCTGGCACCATACATAGTTTTTACAATATTATTGAGTATATGTCCTATCCTGTACTTTACATCCCCATGCCTGTTTTTGTAACTGAGAATTTTTACTTTTTAAGATCTTTCACCCATCTCCTCACCCCCCTCCATCTGATGACTATTAATTTGTTCTCTGTTTCTATGAGTTTATATCTGTTTTGTTTAAATAAGTATTTGAGATCATAGGTAGGTTCTTAACTGTGGAATAAGATTCCATATTCTCCGTGAGAGACAATTTGCAGGAGGAATGAAGAAAGACCAGCAGAAAATGGAAAACAGTACTGAAATGAGAATTCAGGGTACGATTGACTATACCAATGGTGTCTATATCAGATGTTAACAAGCAAACCAGTAATGTGGATTAAGTTCCATTACTCGCTTGAGTAGGGATGTGCCGTCCCTGAGCCTAGGTGCACAGGGCATAGCTATATCCTCTAAGTACGGCCCACATGCTGTGGTTAAAGTACATTCAGTCCATAACTTGGTATTTAGCTGGTGCTGTAAGGTGAAACAAGTTCAGTAGCAATAGTTTAAAACCACAAAGCGAGCAAATTGGAGCCATGTGACCTCACAGCAAGATATTTTCAATGACCTGAAGCCCTCTGTGTAGTTTGTTATGCTGGAAGGACTGTTGATTGTGTGTTTCCTCTATTGTATGATGATAGCTATGGGGCGGGAGAGTTCTTCTTTTATTCTCACCTCTCTTTATTCTCAATCTAGAGGATTTATGGGAATGTTCATATCAAATATTGGCTTATAAATCATGACCTTGTGTTTCTCAAGCAATAACTCTATCAAGAGAATGTAAACTCAGATATTCCTCTGGGGGTGATTTCTTAAAGACCAACTTTTTGTTGCTTATAACATTGCTACATGGTTGTGGACCATAAAAAAGTGGCTTTTTGTTTCTTCTGGGACCCACTTTCCCAATTCAACTGTCTAATGGAATGCCACATTTGTCACAAGGACCAGAAATAGAATTACTGAGATCACTCTTCTGTAATCTGATTTTTGAAAATTGAAAGATGAAATAAAAACCTATCAGCCATTTATCAAAAGTAGAAATATTTTTTCTTTTATGTGTTTAAAATGTTTATATATTTTAAAGAACATACATATATATGGAGCAGAATGCAGAATCTATAAGACATAACTCAATACAAATTTTCTGCTTGAAATAGAATGCTTCCACTCTCCAGTGCTGTTGTGGTTATATCAGTGGGCATAAGTGTAGTGGGATGCAGATGGAATTATTACAAATACAGCCTCGTTTCATTTGGGCTAGTCTGGTTGGATAATAACTGATGTTTTTCATTCAGTTTCCCTAAAGGCTATTTTAATTATTTTTCTCCCACACCGCATCTTCCTTGTCCTCCTTCCCTGCTCCAGAATCTACAAACACATTCCAGGGACATAAAGGTAGAAATAAAGAGGAAGCGAGCAGACATACCAATAAAACAAAAGAACAGAACGCATGCTGCAAAATAGCAGGTCCACATGGAGAGGCGATAAATCAGTTCCATCCCTAGGAAGGCAAAAAAGACGGAGGAGTATTTTTTTTTTTTTAAGATTTTTATTGG
>NW_017732580.1:223427-251428 GCF_001890085.2 Hipposideros armiger | reverse complement strand
CAGGGGCTGCAGCCTACGTTGTCGCCTCACGGCAGCCCAGCTCCAGGTTGAGCTGTTGTTCAGCATCTTAGCTGTGGAGGGCAGTGTCACTGGCCTTAAAAGTGGGATCCCAACTGGGGCCCTCTGGCATCCCAAGCGAGTTCTTAACCATCGCGCCACTCTGCCGGCCTCCGAGGAGTATTTTTAACTGGGGCATTCCAGTGCCAATCCAATCCAATCTTTTTTTTAAATTAAATTATTTTTTATTATGAAATACACATTTTTTAGAATTAGTTTCAGCTGTACAACACAGTGAAATAGTTATACGTTTTACCCCTCGAAGTGACAACCCCCCAATCCAATCATCTTTGATGTTCCCCCAAACTCCTGAGCATCTTGTAGAACCTGATTTAAAGCATGGTTTGTTTGGGAAGGAAGGGGTGTTTCTCATGCTGGAGGCTTGTTTTCACTTGGCAATCAAGTCACCCTGTCTGGTCTGCACAGTGAGGCAAGATGATACAGTGAATGACTGCAGGTCAACCTATGGACACACTTGTTTCTTAATCTGGTCTCTGGTGCGGCTTTCTGAAACGTAGCACCATTTTCACTCACATGCTGCAGGTATCATCCAAGCAAAATGTGTAATTTGAACACCCTCTCATTTTAACCATACGTTTTTTTTGTTTTGTTTTGTTTTGTTTTGTTTTTTTGCTGCCAGCTATTTGGGTCCTCTGTTGCTATACTAGGTTACAACAATTCCGTGAGACAGCTAGGGAACTGTCTCTAGTCCTGCTGTGTCACACCACTCTGCAGCTGCCACTTCATAACAGCAAGAGTCTTAATTATTCAGCTTGCTGGCTTCCTGTGCTTTACCTGGTGCCTGGGCTCTGCCCACTGTGGTTCCTTGAAAATAAAAGTGGAATAAACCTTCTCCCCAAGACCTATTTCTAGGAAGTGGAGAAGGGTGCAGTGTCCCCAGTAATATCTAATGTTCTAATTTCCTCAATTTCTCAAGTCTCTCTCTTTTATAGTGCTGTAACTATATGCATTTAGGAAAAGTGAGAGCAGTGATTATCGTAAGAGTTTTCACTATTTGGTTTATTTTTACATACATCGGACTTAAATCTAGATACACAGCTTTTTCACTCAGAAGTTAAATAATTCTCACATGTGTTCTCATGTTGTGCTCTGACAGCTTCCATTGGACTCATGCTTCATGATAAAAATGAGAGATGATAGACAGAGGAGTGGCGTTGGAGGAAATAGTGCTTCGGTTACTATGTCACCATATTATCCTTCCATACCTTTATTTATTTCTCTTCTGTATAAGATACAGCGTGTGTCAATGCATCATTTTGTAGGCCATCTTCTGAAAATGATTGATAGAATAATTAGAATGATTAATAAGACTCACCCAAAGACCAGCACATTTTGAACATTTGAAGCTAGCCAGAGCAGCAACTCATCGTCTCAGATAAGCTCTTCAATGGCATGATGCTAACTCCTCTTGGCAAAAGACTAGTTCTTGGCTGGAAAAGCATACTCCAAGGGAAACAAGGATTTGTGTGCCTGTGGGTACCCAGTAGAACATTCTGCGGAGGCAATTAGCGTGCTGATTATCATCTCAGGCACTGATTGGGCTGGAGAGTACGGTCAGGGAAGTATATGGAATGACCACGAACTCCCGTCGGGTTTCCCAGAGGATTTTAAGCCAAAGAAGACCCTGCCTGGTTGGTCCCCTCAGTTTTCAGAGCACAATTTTGTGTGGCATCTACGTAACACATTCAGCAGTTTTAGCTCTAAGCACTCTAAGGTATGCCTGTGTTAAACTTTGAAACTTGTAGTACTTCTATTTTTTTTTCCAGTTAGTATTTTATGCCCTAGTTTATTCTCTTGTTTTTAAAATTCATTTAATTTTTTTTGCATATTTATCTTTTCCTTTTAATCTTTCAGTCCTTTTGTTTTTACCATCTCAAAGTTAATTGTTCTTAGTTGATTTATCTTTTTCTTACTCTTTTATAAGCCTTCTTTTATCTCATGTTTACTTTGTTCTTATATTACTTATTTACCTAGTTTCTTCTTATCACCTTTAGGCGTTGCTTTAATTATATCCCTTTTATGTTATCTATTTTTCATTGTAGCTTTTAATTTTTATTATCTCCTTTTCTCTTTCTTATCTATATTTTAGTTTATCTTAATAAAACAGGTAGAGAGCACTAACCCATGTGAGGAAAGAAGTGAGCAGAGCCTCTCTCTGCCCCAAGTAAGAACGATTGCTGTCTTTGCCCCTGTCTCTTACATTGTTCCTGTCTCTTCCCATGGATGGACATCTAGTCTTAAACTTCCTAGCTAAAAGCCTGATTTTAGAAAGGCAGTGTTGTACAGTGGTGAAGGTCACAGTCGGAACTAAAACAAAACCAGATTCATGTTAGAACTGTGCTCTTGACAGAGGTACCTGGCCTCTAGCACTTGATGTTTTCTGTAGTAATAACTTTCCAATAGTGTGTGGATTCATTCACATGAAACCTATTTTTTTATTAATTCCCAATTTCCCTACTCCACTAATAAAGGGACTGGGATATGAACAACAATTACGTTTCTAGAAGGGCAGCAACCACTGTTTCAATATTAACCCTCTAAAAACCTAAATCTGTCCTCTCTTAGGCAACTGATACTGATCTCTGTGGCTGTCATTTTTGGTCAAATAGACTGTCGTGATAGTTTCATTCTTTCATTAACCTTCTGTTTTCTTCTCTGACTCCTGCATCCTTTCCCTCACGTTGCCAAGAGGGAGACTTCTCCTTTAACCAAGATCTGAAACCCTGAATTTCTGTTAATATAGCTTAATATACCCAAAATGCTATCTTCACACTGAGTCCTTCATTCTTGTAATATTGCCCACTTAGACGGTCCACTAATTCCAGCTATTGGTAATCAAGGGCCTTATTCCACTGACAGATTTTAACAATATGTTGCACTGACTGTGCCTTCTACTTGGTCTCAAATTTCTCTACTGGAAAGCTGTGGAATGAAATTTTGGAATTCTAAATTTAAAGTCCCTGATTTATAATTTTAGAAGTTGATGTCCAGCGCTTACCTTTCTGATTCTCTCTCTCTCTCTCAGTTTGGGCAACAGAATTATTAGGATAGTAGATAATATTGTATGTGAGCTTCACTTGGCTTTCCATGGCAAATGGGGTTTTTATGGTATTTACTGGTGTCTATCTCAGTGTGCCATTTGTCAGAGTAGAAATATGGCCAATACAAATATAGACTGAGCAAGTTAATATCAATTATTTTTAGATCATTTAGTCTCAATAAGAGGATGTTTCAACATCTGCTTCTTCTCATTAAAATAGAGGCTCTATCTTAATGTCTTTTGCTACATGTTTATATTGCTTAAAATGTGATTCTTTGGAAAAGGCATTAAGTTGTATTGTAGCTTGGGGGAGTCTTATCTTTTACAAAGCTCAACAGATCATTCGGTTGCATAGATTGTACACATTGTTAATTGATTTATATTCTAAGCTGCACTGCTTTATTTTATTAAGCTGAAGCTTTTTAAAATTATTTTTCTCAAACAATTCTTAAGAATAATTTAGACATTTTGCATACAGTTATATTTGTGACTGTAAGATTGTCTTTGGATTTTTCACACAAGGATGATAGCCATTTGATTTTCCTCCGGATGCTGACATATGAGAATGATAATGTTTGAATATCAAATAATCTGCTCCATACACAGGCAGATTCCTCTATGAATCATGATCAGGTTTCTTGAATGAGGTGGAATTCAGGATTTTAAGTGTCACAGTCAAATACAGCTCTTGTTTCCTAGTTCTTAGTCTCAGGCATCGAATAAAATTTCTAATAGTCAAGTGCCATAGATACTTTCTGCTAACTGCTTTCCAAAAGTATTTTGTCATTCTTCATTAGATTAAAAAATATTTTAATAAATTGTCCTCTTTGTCTTTTGGCATCTCAACATTCAAAACAATTATTTCTGCATCAGTAATGCTATTTATCACAGCAACTCTCTTGTCATTTACAACCTATTGTATATGATGAATTTTAAGGATCATGCTAACACATTTTTGAGTCTTTAGACTTAAAGATTTCAAATTACTTTATTTTGGAAAAGATTGTAAATATATAGGAGAACATAGTTTTCCATTTTCATGACATGAATTCCAGATATAAAAAATATTAAAATGGTTTATTTTAGTGATATATATAATGTACTTAATACCACCATGATGAATTAATTTTCGTGAGCTATTTTAATTCTAAGTATATTCCTTTTACTTATGCCCCCTTTGACTGATTAAATGAAATAAGCATGAGTTACAAAATACAGTAAAAGCATTTCCAGACACAATTCTGCTTAATGAGGTTGATTTTTGTAATTACCCAACATTCGAGCAACTTTGGACCTTTGGTATTTTTTGGATCCTTTTGGAATCTTTTAGATCTTTTATTGCAGTTATACAACCAAGATGGAATCAACCAAAATATTTCATCATTTATTTTTTAATCATCCTAAGCTTTGTAGTTGGTAGATAAATAACCCTTGGAAAAACCTGTATTGCAATGATACTTTACAACAATGACCAACATTACTTTTTAACATGTGAGTTCACAGTTGACTAAAAACTAAGATGAATTTAGTCTACTTTTAATTTTGCACCCATGACAAAACAAATTAGACTCATTATCTTTTTAAAATGATTTACAGCATTGCTCATATTTAGTAATTCAGACTTTAGTAATACCCATAGTTGAGAATGCAACTTGGTTTAATAATTGTTTTTAAATCCACATTTAATTCCATATCAAAATTTGAAATGAGAAAAGCACCACCAGTCAGACATGATGCTCACTAAGCTTAATTTGTTCATAAAATCATTTACCTTTTGTATTTGCTTTGGGCTAGAAGGCTCATGTTTATTATGTTGAAAATATTAATTCACAAATAATATCATCTCATTGTTTTTATTTAGGCAGATGCTGACCTGTTCAACAGAATTATTTCAATTTGAACGACAAAGCTTTTCACCTGTGATTCTTTTAGAAATTTTGAGACGTGTAAATAGGGTAGCTGATTATTGTCTACTTAAAAGAAACCTGACCTATTCTTATCTTTTTGTGTAATTTGTATTAAACATTATTGTTGCTTATATTTATGTTTTTATTTTTTATGGTGTCTCAGTTTCCTTCCTCTCTTTATATATTGGTAGACCTTTGGAAAGCTTACCTTTCTCTTTAAAAAGAAAAAAAATAATATCACTGGGCTTTGTATTATTGCGAAGACTGTTGATTTTCTTCTACCACCTCAACATCACGGCATTTAAGTCTGGTAACATCTGTCCTATTTTCCTTCAGTCTGAGTCTTTCTTCTCTTTTATTTTCTTTTTCCTGTTTTCCTTAGCCTAGCCCTTCTAGCCTTAGAGGCATGGAGTTTCTTATTTTGCTATTGCTGTTATTGTTATGATGTGACCTTGTTCTCTCTAAGACTGCCTTGGCTATGAGCTAATAGAAATAATGGTTTTAAATCAGTGAGTTATTTTATTATGTATACATAATAAGAAGGCTAGGGGTATTCAGATTGGATCTGGAATTGCAGCACTAAATTATCATTGAGAATGCAGAAATTTTTAGTCTTTTCACTTAGCCATTTGAACTTAATGTTTTGACCTCATGCTCAATGCTTCGTGGTGACTGGTTCAGCGTTTCCCTGGGGTATCAGGGATAGAAAAGACAGTTTGGGGAATATAATCAATAATGTTGTAAATATTTCTTAGGGGGCCAGATGGACTCATGTCTTGTTGGGGAAACCACTTCATAGTCAGTGTAGAGGCCTGACCACTGCACTGTATTTCTGAAGCTGATGTTGAATAATATTGTATGTCAACTATAATTATATATACATATAGTCACAGGGGATGGAGTAGAGAGTGGGAATGGAGTCAATGGAATTGTAATAGATAAGCATGATATCAGGGTGAGAGGGCAGTAGTTGGGGGGAGGGAGGTTTTTACTTTGTGAGGGTGAAAAGATAACTATTGCATTGTTCTGTACACCTGCAACTAACAATAAAAAAATTTAAAAAAAAAACCAATCTAAATGTTAGGTAAGAAAACATAAGGTGAAACATTATACCACCTGAGTCTCTTCATTGGAAGAGCTTTATGGGTAAATTCTGTTTATATCTAAATGGCCCAAAGTTGTTCAGATAATCTCTCCTAACTGCAATAGAATCAGGAAAATCCAGTTTCCTGAGTTTTTAGTATTGTTTAGTATTTTGGTTCTTTTAAATGTATAACTTTGCTTAAAGTGCTCTAAATAACACCCACAATGAACACATTTTATTTGTTGTTTCTTTCAGTTAATCTAAGATTAAATAGGTTCATCATTTTCTAAAAGTTGTACAAATATATTCACCTAGGTTTGTTTTCACCATGACACTACTCTTTAAGGAAAGTAAAAATGATAGACAGTGTCCACAATATAAGCTTCATCAACTTTTTGCAAAAAAAACAGATGTCCCCTAAAATTTTAGCCATCATCAGAGACTGAAAGCATTTTAATTTCATACAATAAATTCACATATGCCTGAAATTAAAAACAAAAAATAGGGCCGGCCGAGTGGCGCGATGGTTAAGAACTGGTTTGGGACGCCAGAGGGCCCCGGTTCGGATCCCACATATGAGGGCCAGTGACACTGCCCTCTACAGCTAAGATGCTGAACAACAGCTCAACCTGGAGCTGGGCTGCCGTGAGTCGCTGGTGACGGCGTAGGCTGCAGCGCCTGTGGCAGTGAGTTGTCATGGGCTACTATGTGTAGCCAGCAGCCAGCAGCCAGCATGAGCGGCCAGCAGCCAGCATGAGGGGCTGTCCAGAAGCTGGTGACTGATCTGTCTCACCCGGGAAGAGCGCAGTGATGGTGCCAACTTGGGCCAGTGAAGCAACGTCCTCCACAACTAGACTGAAGAACAAAATGACAGCAACTTGTCTGTTCCCCTTTCCCCAATTACCCAGCACTGTTCCCATCCCCGCACTTCACCAATAAAAATCTTAAAAAATAAAAAAAAATACAATGCAATTAAAAAATATATATATAAAAACAAACAAAACAAAAACAAAACCAAAAAAATACGCTCCCAAAAAGTAATGAAGAAAAAACTCTATTGCTGAGAGTTATGCTCAAAAGCCAAATTAAACAGTTAAAAGAATCAGTATTAAAAGTAAAATAGTAATGTTCTAATATGGTGGTACTTTTTTTTTTTAACACTTTGATAACAGGAATCCTAATTTTACAACTTTGTGAACTTTCATTTCCTCTGTGCCAATCGAAGAAATCTTAACAGGCCAATCCTAAAACTAATGTAACTACTATTCCATAGAACAAACATAAAAAACCAAAGCAGTGCATGGTTGTTCAGAAAGTAGAAACATAAAAGCCAAACTGTGTACTCATAATCGATAATTTTAAAATGTAAATTATATCTTTGGAATCATTAGCAAAAGATTGTTAAATACATTCTAGGTTTTCAAAAACCTCTTCAAGGACCTTCAGCTTTGACATCACATCATTTTTGAGTAAACATTACTATCTTGGGAGTTGTGAACACATTTTATTGATCAAAGACAGCAAATTTGTTTCCACATAAACCCCAGATATGTATTTTCCAATAATCTTTCTGTTTCCTTTGCTACATTCCTCATGTGCTCTCTTATGTGGCCAAGAAGTTAGAGTATACATAGAATATATTTAAGTCCTTCCTTGGTTTCTGGATTCATTTACTCCAAAATTTTGGAAAAATAACACATAACAGTTCAGTTATGTTCTGCTAGAAGTTGACTCTTTCAGTCATTTTGAGATTCAAGTTCTTCCATTTTTGTAGCTCCATTATGCTGAATACCTTGGGAAATCCAGCCAGCAAAAGGAGAAGGAGCATGGAGGAGTCCCAGCTGCTAGCTAAAATAACCTAACTAGTGACAGAGGTCCCGACCACTGCAGTATGCTAGCCTGACACAGAATGGGAGAATGGGTGTGCAAGTCAGGCATGTGCCCAAGTTGTCCTTGGAAAAGAAAGAAGCACAGCTTGTCATGGGTGTGGACTGACATTGAAGTGGCCAGAGGTGGTGGCTCTGATAGTGGCCAGGAGTGGCCATCAGTTGTTAGAATCACAGTATCTGTCTTCCCAATCTTGAATTCTCTACTGGTTTTTAATAACGGTTTCTTTTTAAGTCAATAAGCAAACGAGAGGGTTACATGATTTGTATCAGTGTTTGTGTTCATAGGAACCAACTCTTTTTCTAGTTTAAGCATGGATTTGGAGGGATTAGGTTTCTTGTGATTTGCTTTTATAGCAAACAACAGAGTAGCACAGAGTAACAAGTCTAGGTCCCATAATCAATACAGACTAATATCTTCAATGTTTGCAAAACTGACTAAAAATGTGATGTTTTTACATATATGAAGACTATATAATACATGATTTTTTAAATGCTATTTTTAAGCTATTTAGACCAAATGAAATTTTTAGCTTAGATGATCATAAAAGCGCTTTTGGTAAACCATTCTGTTTTTATCTTTTGCCATAGGTATCTCTAAGAAATTGTTTTACATAATCACTTTCTGTTGCTCTCCCCTTAAAGACAGTAGGTGTACCAGAATTGAAACCTATTTAGGAGTCCAGGAGCCACGAGTGAGATCAATATTGAGGAAAGAATTGGTTCCAAGTTTAGTGGTACTGAGCCAAGGGAAATTAGAAAGGCAACATCAGGGGCAGAAAGTCCACCAAGAACCAAAAGACAATTTCAAAAAAAAAAAAAAAAGCCTCCATCCAAATCGGCCTGACCAAAGAGAAAAGCCCAGGGACGATGGGATGGAACGACAGGTTGAACGGATCTGGTTTAGGAGAGAAACAAGCTAGAGTTCATGAGCTACTAGAAGAGGAAGGCAGACATAATTTTATAAGTAAATTGAAGTCTTCTATGAGAGAAAGGATGCAATTGTGAGTCACAGGCCAGCTTGAGAAATTATTAATGTATATGTAACATATTTTTTGAGGATTATGACAGCTGCTATTTGATTAAAAAAACCAGGTTTATCAATGAGTATTTCCTTTTGGCTGAATACAAAAGTCCACAGCCTTGCTTCTAAAATAAGTTCATCAAGGTGGCAATCAATGTGACAGATCCCAGAAGTCATATGCTTCCCGATTCCTTGAATCACTTGCAGTCATTTCCTTCGGTGATGTGCGAGTCCTGTTAATTTCATTCTGCTTTTGCTCTATGACCTAGTATGAGAGCCTTCTTCTTCTAATAGGAGAGTTTAACCTTTACATTTATAGTAATATGCGGGTTTGATTCATTTTATACTCTTATTCTCTTTAGAAAATATTTCCTTGTTATTCTTCTTATGGTTTCATAACAAAAACACTTATGTGGTGTTTTGCACTTGCCATTTTAATATTAAGCATTCTGGTTTTTTTTTAAATTTATATTGATTTGGACATAATACAGTCTAATGTAAATCTAATAATGCTTAGTTTATTTATACTAGCAAAAGAAATGTGAATAAAAGTTAAAGATCGATATTTCTCTAAAATACCAAGACAATTTGGCCTTTCTCGTAATGAAAAAAAATGATATTGAGGACGCCTAATTACTGTTTTTTTTTTAAAAAGATTTTTATTGGGGAATTGGGGGATGGGAACAGCGCTGGGGAATTGGGGGAAGGGGAACAGACAAGTTGCTGTTGTTTTGTTCTTCAGTCTAGTTGTGGAGGGCGTTGCTTCACTGGCCCAAGTTGGCACCATCATTGCACTCCGCCTGGGCGAGGCAGATCAGTTGCTGGCTTCTGGACGGCCGCTCACTGCAGCTGCTGGCCGCTCACTCTGGCTGCTGGCTACACACAGTAGCCCATGGCAACCCACTGCCACAGGGGCTGCAGCCTACGCTGTCACCAGCGACTCATGGCAGCCCAGCTCCAGGTTGAGCTGTTGCTCAGCATCTTAGCTGTAGAGGGCAGTGTCACTGGCCCTCATATGTGGGATCCGAACCGGGGTCCTCTGGCATCCCAAGCCAGTTCTTAACCATCACGCCACTCGGCCGGCCCCCTAATTACTGTTTTAACCACAGCTTTATTTTTTGTTATTGTTGTTAAAATTCTGATTTTCCCTGTTACAAATTACTAGTAAATTAATTTGTATTCCGTTACCGATTATATTTCATTTTTAACATTTTATGTAGATGAAATGCTTATTTTACTAGTTTTGGCACTCACTCTGCTCTTATGGTTTTTCAGCTTTTCCAGTTTACATTTGGCTGTAACATGCAATGTGTGAGCAGTGAGCTGAAGAGTCGGTTTAGCATACACAGCTAAGCAAAGACATACTTGCACCTCAACCACAGCAAACCCTTAATGAATTCCAGGTCTTACCCCCAAACCTGATTCTCCTTTTTTATTCACTCTGTCTCTGTTACTAATGCACAGCACACCTGTTCAATCTAGCTTATAACTGTGATTCTGTCCTAACTAGGCCTGGAGGTTGACCACAAATTCTCGTCATTCATTCTGTAAAAGAGCGCTGAATTCTCTCCCTTCCTTTGTAAACCCATTGCCACTTGGAGTAAAGACTTGATTTTCTCACTCTTTGGCTATTTATTAGCTACCTAACTTTGATACTCCTAATTAGGTTTCCTGCCTCAAATGTTTCTCCCAGCTCTTGCGGAAAGCTCTTTCTAATATACAAATTGAATATATAAATCCCTCTCAGCATTTCTTCAATTGTTGCCTGTCATTTCCAGAAAGAAAAACCCAACCGTTCTAGTCTTCATGGCTAAACATGTGCTTACCTTTCTTTACAGTCTCAACCGTTGCCATCCTTGCATAGCTCCTCTTGCAATTTACATTTTCTATTCCAGCTGCGTTCAGTACTGCTGTTCCTTACTTCAATGCCTTTGTATGTATTCTCTGGCCTCAGATAGTGAAATGTGAATTGACCTTGAAGACTGAAGACTTTGAAGTTAATTTCTAATTCTTTAACATATACACATCTTAGTTTCTCTTAAATATTTCCGTACGTAAAACATAAAGGTCATAACACGCATCTTCCAGCCTTATCATAGTCATATATGAAATTGCAATTAAATAACACTGAGTGCATTTACTATCTCGGAACAGTAGTTTTTGGTCTGTTCTTCTACATGGTAAGCCCCACTTTTCTTTGTAGACGGAACTAAACATTACCTACTAAGTAAAGAAACCCTTTGTTTGCCCCTCTCTCTTTGGCAGTCATTCCATTTCGTGTGCTCCCATGTAATTTAGTCATATAATACAGCATCTACTTTTCAGAATTATAATTATTTGATTATGTACTTGTCTGTCTGACTATCTTGTGACTTCTTTAAATAAAATGACTGTTTTTCACTCATTTTCTTTCTTTATCGTGTACTGTAATGCCTGGCAATAAAAATAAAAGGGTCCTCAAATTTTTTTATTTTTCTTCTTGGAAAAAAATCAGATATTAAGAAAATTAAGCATATAATTTTAAGTTTGTTACATAATCTTCGAGTTATGGGCAACTTGAGTTTATTATGAGTAGTGTTTATTTACATATTTATGGTTTTTCTTACATTTGATAAATCATTTATTAATAATCATTTAGAAATACAGAAACTGTGTTGAATAATTCATTTTGCCCTATTCACCTCTCAAAAGCTAATTATCTAATTTCCATGACCTTTGCATGTTTTTCTGTTTGATTTCATAGTCAGTTCAACAAATGCTTACTGAGTGGCCACTGTGTGTAAGGTAATGTGGTTATTTAATTAAAATTAATTTTTAGCTACATTAATTATATTTTCAACCTTCAATATGATGGCAGCAAAACAGGAAGTCTTTGTGCCATGTTATTATGCCGTTTTAATCCAGCAAATATTTAGTAAGCAACCACAGTCTGGCAGCAAATATGCTAAGTGATGGAGATAAAATAGCTGAATGTAACTTTATCTTTGCCCTTGCAGAAATTGCAGAGTTTCATGGAGCCTGTTTTTTCATTTAAGTATTTTTAAAAATATGCAATTATAAACATAACTCTGCCATGTTGTTTATGTCACATCATTTTTAATGTTAAACTAAAATTCAGTTTAAAATTATTTTATAATTATACAGAAACAGTTTGCCCTTTATTTCAAAATAATAATAAAATAAGAATAATAACTAATTTGTTTAGCACCTACCATGTGCCAATTACTCTGCTATATAGCTTGCTCGTATATTATCGCCTTTAAGTCTCAAAACAACTCTCATTAGGTAGATGGTATTGCTATAAGCTATCCTCATCATATCCATGTCAAGAAAACTTGGGCTTAAAGAAGATTGGTGACTTTCCAATGTTTTGAGAACTGTTTGCAAGAATAAGGATTCAAACAAGTTCTGTGTGACCTCAGAGCCTGAATAGCTGTTCTCACCACACTGCCCCTCAATAGAAGCATCTTTTATTATTTGTTATATGATAGTGCTAGGTAACAAACACAACACTTGGTGGCAGACGACAGTCAGCGTTTATTTTTGCTCATCAGTCTATGGATCAACCTACCAGTTCTGCTTATCTGAGTTGATGTCCCGAAGGCTTTCTCATACACCTGCCGTCAGCCGCCAGCCAGCCACCAGTGTACTTACTCACGTGTCTGGTGCCTTGGCAGGGACAGTGGCCTGGATCGGCTCTCATGCATGCGTGACACCCACAAAGAAATGAGTGCAAGCACATCTTCATGGGGAAAGCAGAAGACAAAGAGAGTGGACACATGTGGTATTCCTTATGGCTTAGACTTGGAACGGGCGTGCACACCATTACGTCTGCCACATTATTTTGCAAAAGCATGTGTCAAGTACAGCCGAGGTGCATACGGAAGGGAAATAAACACTGGTTTTTGGAAGAACTGCAACATCAAGTTGCAAAGGGCATGGGCACAGAGAATAGCCAAGCATTGGAGTTATTTTTGTAATTAATACCACACTCAACTCTCTGGCCAGGATATTCACACCCCTGCCTTTTGCAAAACACACTCACTTCCTGAAAGCCAGCACATTCTCACTGAACCACATCATCACATCCAGGGACCATGTAGATCTCAGGACCCACATTAGTCCTGGACATTGATGCTTGGATGCAGTTCACCTCTTAATGTGAAGATGTAAAGGAACACATTACCCCTCCAAACACACCGTGTATAATGATGACACAGACACATAAATACTATGGACCCTCCCATTTGAGAAGAGGAAGGCTGGACAGTTTCACAATGCTGAAATCCAGGTTTCGCCAGAATTTACTCTGAGGGTGGTTACTGTTACCTGACTGGGCCCTTAACTTGGGAATGTCTCCCTGGTGTATTGACTTTGCTCCATGGGTAGTTGTTCTTTTTCCATTGTCCTCTTTGGGCACGCCTAAAGAGAACATTGAATATATGCCCTTTGAGCTGCTTCTGCTTTCGCAGTCCGATGCATGCCATTTAAAGGTGAAATCACAGTGGCCATTTTGCATTTTGAACATTCTCAGTGATTTTTAGACCAGGCTGCGGGAATTTTTGCTGACCCCACAACTCTATTCAACAAAATCCACCAAAAGTAACATACAACATTCTTATGAAGGCAGATCTTTCTACTCCTCATAGTCAATGTACGAGTAGAAATGCATTGGACAAGTCAGCCTGCCGTAAGACAAAAATAGTCAAGATTCCAAGAGTCCCTTTTATTCACTTGAAAATGTCCACTAGGCAATGTGTCAGCTCTTTCAGAGGCCTTTCAAAGGATGTCACAGCCCAACACTTCATGTGATCTTTATCCTGAATCCATTTGCATACTTTGACAATCTTTTCCTGGCTTAAGTGCCTGCATATATTAACTAATTTTCTTTTTTAACCTAGCAAGTTATGGCCGCTTTTTATTTCCGTTAAATTCTGCTTGTCCAACCTTGGAGCTGGTATTTTTTCAGCTCATTTCCTTCTTGTAGTAACATACACAACGAATAGAAGCCACAGACACTTTTATCAGTCTTCCTGGAAATCTCATGACTCAAGGGTTGTGTAGAGCACAGTCCAATTTAACAATTTTTTTCTTTTATTGCCCATGAATTATAAACATGTTAACATAGGTCTCTTTTTCAAGATAGCTATAGTTGTCAAGACTCGGTTTCTTGAATAGTTCAGTTTTTCTCCCTGATTTGAGGTGGCTCCATTACAACAACTAACAACTCACAGTCATTCAGCCTGTTTCTGGAGTTTGTCTTGTATTCTGTTCATCTGTCTTTCTATGCACGCTCTATAGCGTACTGCTGTGATATTGACAATTTATAATATATTAAGTATATAGTAAGGCCAGTGTCCATTCTTTGCACTTCTTCATTTGAATTTCTCCTTTATACTTGTTTGCTCTTTTATCCATGTGAATTTTATAAGGACTCCCCTAGTTTAAAAAAAACACGATTTTTTATTAATAAATTCACTTGCAGAGAATTATAATCATTATAATATCCAAGCACATGATCTAATTTTGCATTTGTTGGCACATCATTTGTTTCCTTCAGTAGTTTCTTAAATTAGTCCTTATATAGATTTTAGGTATTTCCTATTTACTATAACTTGTAGGTATATTTAATTTTTCTTTGCTATTGTACATAGATTCTTTTACACAGTTGGAAATTCTAAATTGTAATTGACTGTATAAGGACCAATAGTTTTTTTCTGATTTAAATTTTACTGTTTAAACATTGTTGTTTTATCTTATTGTTTGGGATTGATTTCAGTTGATTTCCTTGCATTTCGTAGACATGCAGTCATGTAATCTACAAATATAGATAATTCTATTTTCCTTGTTTTTTTCTATTTTTTGTGCTTCATCAATTTACTTACTTTTCTAATTGTTTTGATTGGACCTCAAGTACAAAGCTTAATCTGTTAAGAGGGGAATTGAGATTGTGATAGATCTGTTTTACCATCTTCAGAAAATATTCATTATTTTCTATTTCTTTTCATTTTTATTTTTAAGAACTGACTTCAATTTTCAAATACTTTTCATTACTTACAAAATTTCTCTGACATCTGTATAGGGGTATTGATTTGATAAATTATATCAATTTAGCAATATTGAAACATCCTTGAATTCCTGGAATAAACCCCACTAGGTCATGTTGCATTTATTTTTTTAAATATGTTGCTAAAATATGTTTAGTTTTGGTTTTTCAGATAAATATTTGTCAAGTGATATTTTTGTGATTTTATTATATTTTCTGTAAAATTATTGTCTTTTATTAGTATTAATATATATTCAATTCATAATATGAATTTGGAAGCTCTCCCGGGAAATATTTTCATAGCATTTTGGTTATCTGCTTTTTAGAGATTTACTAAAATTACCTGCAGAAAACTCCCCGATCCCCTAAGGCTTTGGTTCAGTTTGTTTCATTTAGTTTTTGTTATTATTGCATTGTTTCAGGGCCGTATTCTCTATGGAAATTATTATGTGTAGACTTTATTTTTTCTCTGGTCAGTTTTGGGAAATTATATTTTCCTAGAAATTATCTATTTTAAACAGGTTTTCAAGTTTATTTGCATATTTTAAAGCAAATTTATTTCATTTGACTCTTATAATTTCCTATTTCTGTGACCACTTCTGTTATTTCATATTTTATATGTTCCCACTTTTGTTTGTTTGTTTTTTTGATTAGGTAAGGTGTTTTGATTGTTGGTTGACTTTTGTCAAAGAACATACTTGGCATTTACATATTAATTAAAATAGTCTGTGTTCCAACTTATGCTTATGTTCAGCATGTTTCTATGCATGTCTGTAATTTCTGCTTTACTAAAATTACTGCTGTGTTATATTGTACAAAGATGTGAGTGCTACTTTATGTTCAGTGTGAATTGTCAACTACAGCCTCAAGAAGCTCTCTCTTAGTCACATAGTCACATAGTGGACTTCAGCCTGAATTCTACCTTGGGTGATGTTAAGACCACGATCTTGCTTTCTTTTTGTTTGCACTTGGATGATGCATATTTTCCCATCATATTATTTTTCAGCTTTATAACACCTTTTACATATGTCTCTTCAAAAAGGCATAGGTTTGTGTTTGCTTAGATCCAAAGTGAAGCTAATTTTTAAAATGAGTTAACTGTATTAACCTTTATTGACATTGCATTATTGTTGTGATGTTATGTCATAATTTTGTTATATTTTCTGTTGACATGTTTTACATCTCACTTTTCTTATTCTTGCACATAGTTCTCATATTTGGGTATTAGCATTTTTATTATATTGATACCTTTAATAATTAAAATTTAAAGATATTTTTACTTCTGACATTTTCTATTAGTGTCTTATTATTAAGAAATGAGAAGTAACAAGTCTTCATCCTCCTCTATCTTCTCCATTTTGACTTGATAATATTAACATTCTTACCATCTTTTGCATAGCTTTTTGTATAAATGGATACTCTATTTGTGTGTTTGGCCTGGCCCTCCATACCTCTCTGAACCAGAATCTTTAATACAGGCTTCTGTTCACACTCTTCCTCACTGCAGTTACTTGATTTTTGCATTATTATGTGTAGCACGATTGCTGAAGACAAGAAGGATAATGTTTGCTTTCCTTGGGCAGTGACCCCCACCCCCTCGGAAAGGATACTTTTGCAAGTCTTCCTGGCATCTCAAGTTCTGCGCTGTTAGTTTCTCTGCATTCATTGAATAATCTGTTTCCTTCTCTCTTTCAAAATGGAATATGTGTGCGTGATATCAGAATGAGGAATGGAAAATTATTCTTGCCAGAGGTCCCCCATAACTCTTGAAAGTAAGCAGGGTAAGAGTTCTTTTATTCTATTTTACAATGAAGAATCAGAAAACAATATACTGTTGGCTAGAGTGGCTCAGTTATCAAACCAGGGAGCTAGGACTAGAAATGCTTTTTCTCTTTATCTGAGGATGTTGTCCTGAAAGCTGCTTCCATTAAATAAGACTTCCTGTCAGCCAGGCCTACCCAAGCTTATGCTCTCTTATTATTAATAACAAAATAAGCATTTGTAGTAGCAAATACTTACCGATAATATGTCTCGCCGTGTCTGTGATCTAACTTGCCAACACTAAGGTTTTCTTGATTGAGTTAACTTGTCTAACTAAAACCGGCGCACATCATCTAGTTTTTCTCTTCCTTCATTAGTTCAGGGAAAGCCAAGGCTCTGTTTAGTTACATTGCACATATATTCAATTGATGACATCTTAAAACATACAGAGGGTTCCAAAAAAATGTACACACATTTTAAGAAAGGAAAACTGTATTAAAATTGTAATACTGAATATATACCGATAACAAAAGATGAATACAAGCCACATTTGACTTCTGCAATTACAAGAGGTGCTCAAAGTGGTTCCCATCAGCATCCAGACACTTCTGATTACGGCGAACTACTGTTTGAGTAACGCTGACCAAAGTGTCCACTTGGATACACTTTTATTGTAATAATGTGTTAATAGTACACCATGAGTGCATGGAATATGAAATCTCCCTCCCCATTTTTAGCAGCTCTGATTATCTCCCAGGGTTTTGCTGAAAGACATGGGACAAAAACGGAAAGGGGCATGGTCAAAACACTGTGCCGTTTGTGCTTTCGTATGGTGGTACTTTGAGTAGTGTGTACTGGTAACTCGACGGAGTTAGCAAAATAGATCTCAAATGGAAGGCAGTAGGGAATGCCGGACTTAGGCTGGTGAGACACCTAGAAAGGAACAAGTTTACGTGCTTTGAGAAGTTCATGTTTCAACTCCACAGTTGATAAGAGATTATCTGTGTAGAGGAACAACCGCAAAGCCAAACAGAGTGAGAATGGGCACAGTCTATGTTTAGGTGCCATATGCCTTATCCATGCGTTTCTATGTTTTGACATAACAGAAAAATATTTCAAAATACGAACACTTTTAACTTTCTCAAAAGTTTTTCTCCTGGAATGAAATCACACATATGACAGATTTTCTGAAGAGTCTGGAATAGAACCATTAACATTTGACTTTGAATCACTGAGCAGACGGCATTACGGCACCTGAGAATATACACAATGAATTTCCTAGAATAAAATTAACCAGGGTTTGAATAAGAGTAGCATTATGTAATATATATACACACACACATACGTACATATGTACTTGTGTGTGTGTATGTGTGTGTGTATAGGCGTATGTATGTCAAAGAAATGGTGCTCCTTTTCTATAGGTTGATTAATAACTTGGGGGTTTCATAGTTTCACATAAATTATTTAATTTGTGTCTAAAATTCATATAATGTCCATTATCCTAAGTTGCAGATCACTGACTTAAAATTAGAATGTGACATTTTAAATAATATCCCAAAAATGTTATAGTAAGTAAACTAATATGTCTTTATTAGTCTTTCAGAATCAATTTCAAAAGCTTTTCGATTCTGATGAAAATTATGCAAATTCCAGCATACTATCATCCTTATAGTTTATGTTAATTTGACATTAATGTTAGCTGCCTATCTCGCTAACAATAATCCATTTGAACTAGCAGGCTGGAATACCAATTACTGAAATGAGTGGGGCTCATCCTTGAAGTTTCTTTTCTCTGTTGCAAGTAGACATATGTCAGCACACAGGGAATAGCACAGATGCATCAAAGTCTTTCAAGTAACCAGGCATCTTTGTATAATGGAGCCGGCTGTGGTTGACATACTAAATCTTAAAAAGAAAAAGAAGTCACTTTGTATTGAGAACAGAAAGAGCTGAAAAAAGAGAAAAACTGATGTGAAGATACTCCTATATATTTAAAGTCATTATTAGAGAGTGTTGACCAAGTAGAATACCTTTGTTACAGTGGGTTAGTATGTATTTTATTGAATTTGTTTGTGAAGAATTCAATATACTAATTGATTTTTTTCTTAATGAGGGTTTTTTAATCTCTCTTGATTCTGGCTGCTGAGTATCAATTACTTTATTATTTTTACTTTCATTATTGGCTTATAAAGAAAGTGAAAGTTTAAAGTAAAGGACATTTTTTTGTTATTTGTTTTCAGAGGAAGAATTAGCTGGCAGCTGGCATCTGTGAATTATTGTACATGTCTTTTCTTATAGTGATGGTATATTTTTAAATGTTAGACTTAAGCTGAATGACTGGGAACTCCTGGAATAATGCCCTCAAATTTTTTTGAGTCATGTATTGTGGGAAATACGAATACAAATGATTCAAAGACCGTATGCCCAATTCTGAAGCTTTGTGATTATTATGCTACCTATTTTATGATAGTTAAAATGTTACTTAAACATATTATCTATTTGATACATTTACATATTACTTTGAATCATTAGCTAAATTTCTATGTGTGCATTTATGTGCGTTTTCTTTGTTTTTCCAAATAGATTATAAGGTTCTTAAGATTTAAGACAATTTTTCATCTTTTAAGTCTTCCACAGTGCCTAAGGCAATAAAAATTCAAGTATTGGGTTGTCGGAAAAGTCATGATGCATTTTTGCAATGAAAAACATAGAAAAATACGTCATGACTTTTCCGACAACCCAATATTTTCTATATTAATTGTGCCACAATTATATAAGTGGGTAGGAATAATTTAATAACACTCAAAAGTGCATTAACACATAAATGGCAACTATTATCACAAGTGTACACGGGGAGGGGATGATTATGAGAGGCAGAGAAGAAAGAGTAAAATGATAATTTAGAGGAAGTAGTTCAAGTATCTGCACTAGAAAATCGATCTTGCTATAATTAAAAGTTAAAAAGAAGCTACCAATTAGGAACAGGTCTCACAAGAGAGTAAAATGTCTCCTGGGCTGAGAAATGCTCTTGCCACCACAGACATTTTACTCTCCATTGATTGAGTTTTATGAAGATTCACAATGATTTCACGAGAATGGGGTTATTTTCAATTTATATTATGAAATATTTTGAATAGAGAGAATAGAGAAACTCATATAGTGAACATGCATATAACTTTCACCTACCTAAACAGCTGTTTACATTTGCCAAATTGTTTGTTTTATTTTTTTGCCAAAGTACTTTAACATAATTACAGGCAGCATGATAATTTACCCCTAAATATTTCAGTATGCATCACTAAAATTAAAGATATTTTCCTATAGAATAAGAATGCCACTTGCACAGTAGCAAAATTAATAATACTTCTCTATATTATCTAATATCCACTCATATCCAAATTTCAGAATGGACATTTTAGTGACAAAATTTTGATGTTTCCTACAGAAAGTTCGGTTCAACTACTTTTCTCAATGAGGAGAGCAAGCTTGTGTTTCTGACAGATGACTGGCCATCAGAGAAGAAATCTTAAATATTCTCACCACACAACAGAAATGCTAATTATGTGATGTGATCCAACTGTTGGAGGTGTTAGCTGACACTATGGGGTGATCACATTGCCACATACATATCGTGTGTGTGTGTATGTGACTGTGTGTGTATGTGTATGTACTGTGTGTGTGTGACTGTGTGTATATGACTGTGTGTATGTGACTGTGTGTGTATGTGACTGTGTGTATGACTGTGTGTGTGACTGTGTGTGTGTGACTGTGTATATGTGTGTGTATGACTATGTGACTGTGTGTGTGACTGTGTGTATGTGTGTGTATGACTGTGTGTGACTATGTGTGTATGTGACTGTGTGTATGTGGCTGTGTGTGTATGTGGCTGTGTGTGTGACTGACTGTGTGTGTGTGTGACTGTGTGTGTGTATGTGACTGTGTGTGTTTGTGTGTATGTGACTGTGTGTGTGTGTGTGTATGTGACTGTGTGTGTGTAGATGTATACATGTTTGTGTGAATCACATCAACCGGTTGTACACCTGAAGCTTCCACAGTGTTGCACATTCATTATATGTGGATAAAGCTGGAGGTGGGGGAGCGCTGACTTGGCAGTGGGGGTGGAAAGGCCTTGCGATGGAACCAGTGATGTGAGTAAGTCAGAAAACAGGCTGTAGCCTCGACTGGCACCTGTGGCATGGCTAGGTGAAGAGCCTCACTCAGCAATAATCCACAATTATAAAAAAAAAAAAGAAAAAGAAAAGGACTTTGATTTTTGAAAAGAAAGCCGAGAATTCCAGCTCCTGCCAGTGGAGCAGTATCCGGCTGATGCATAAGCCGAGATTTCCAGAATCTAAAATTTCACATCTCACATTATACTCCTCCCTGCCTTTATATCAAGTTCAAACAACTTTTATTTTTAAAATCTCCTCTTTTCCCCTCCTACAGTTCTTCTCACATGTCAGCCCACTTCTTATCTCACCCCTTCTGCTTTACAAAAGTGTATTTATTTTCTTTGGGTTTTTCTACTCTTAAAAGTGAGCATTTTCACTTCATTAACTCATTTGCACTGGTAGTCATTTGCATGTTTGCCCTTGTAACTACTTTTTCTCATAAACCTCTTCTCAAACGTCTGAATTCTTGTGACATTTTGGACAAATCACAAGCATGAGGAAACTGTATGTTTCAGAGTGACCCTCATTTGCAGTTAATGTTAAACTTCATTTGTAAAATGAATATGATAACATGGTCTTAATAACAGTGTTTAGTGAATCAATAATTATACAGTATGTGATCAATGTTTATTGGAATCTTTGTAATTTGCTTATGCAAAATGGAGGTTAAATCATTAACCTTGGTGTTTACTACAGGATTGTAAATGGACTTTTTTAGCTTGTGAAGAGAATCAAATGAAGTAATGTAGATGAACGTTATTTATAAAGTGTATAATTCTATGTGTACGGTATTAATAATAATCTAAAATATATAACCAGATTTTCTAAATGAAAAATAATCCTCTAAGTAGCAAAGGATGCAAAGAAGACAGCTAATGCCAGTCCCACTATAGCTGTGAATTGGCATCTTTGTTCTGAGAGGCCTGCCTTTTTTCTTCCTTTTTTTTTTCCTCCTTCTAAAGACTTCGTTTTCTGCTCATGGTCTCTTGGAACGCTCTTATACAGTTTCCCAGTATGCTGTTGCTCAAAAGAACAAGTGGCTGCTCAAAATATCTCTACTTCAGTGAATTAGTTTTATCTGCTTTCCTGCAGTTTACCTGCATTTAAATATATATGAATAAAATGTATTCAGTCGTAAGTGTAAGGTTGTAAATTTGCAACTTGGGTTCTACTAATTAACTAACAACTAAATTATGATAATATACAGTGATGTTTTTGAATTTACACTTTGATCATAAAAGAATTTTGTTAGCTGATCTTTAAGTCAGATACATTCAGAAGGAGCTTTGCATGGACCCATCAAATCACACATTTGTTTGGTATCTTTTGTCCTCAAACCTTACTTTCTCATGAGTGTCCAACCTATGATAGAGAACCAATGTGAGTTTGTTGAGTGAGGATATACCAATTTTGAAAAATGTAACAAAATGTAGGTAATAAGGGATATATTCTAAGGTGAGAATTTTGTAAAAGCCCTTCCTAGAAATATTGGAAAAAAAATCATCTTAACTATATTAATTGGCATTTTGGGAATAACTTTTAACATTTTCATCAGACTATCATTTAAGACTTCTTTCCTTGAAATGGAAATAAATGTCAGAATGGCAATATGTCGATTTAAACTTCATATAAATTTTTTTGCACTGTTTTGTTTTGGAGACATAGCATAGCAGTTATAATTCAATTCTACTGATATTTGCACATATTTTTTTAACCAGATTTGGACAGTCCTGCAAATGGCTGACTTGATTTCCCGCTGTGATTTTGAGTTGGTTTAGAGTCAAGGGCACTCGAAGTTGGCTAATTGCAATACAGGGAGATACATAAGTGAATGAGAAATCCTAATAGGAGTAAAACAGTGCAGTCATTTGGAATGGAGGAGTGAATCCTAGAATTAAGTTCAGTTGCAGGTGACAGATGCCTTTCACAGTGTTCCACCAACTGAGTGAAATTGCCTCTAGCATAATATAAATAAGTTATAATAACCAGCATCCCAGTTCTTTGAGGAGCACATGCAATTTATTCGTGCAATAAGGATTTCTTAACACCATTTATTACAAGGGATTGTGCTAGACAATAATAAAAAAAGGTAGGCTGTGTAATATTTATCTCCTTATCCCTCATACTTATTGTAATGTTTAACATTCAATAAATGCTTAAATGAAGAAATACATTTAAATAAATGAAACACTAAGTAAATAAAATATTGTTTATTAAAATATACTTGAAATTTTCATAATATTTTTGAGCACATAGACTAGAAGAAAGGCAGATAGACAAATGATAGCAATACAGGGAGCTACACTGTAATACGTGAATAAGGAAATGGTATAGGAGTGACTCAATGCGATCATTTTGTTGTTGGAGAGTGGGCCCTTCTTGGCGCAAAGACCAGGTCCTTGGCAACTCGAGCAAAGAATTGAAATAGGTGCCCGAGCAAAGTAACTGAAAAAGTAGTTTATTCAAAGAGATAGTACATTTCAAAGAGTTTGGAGCATGCCACGCACAAAGGTGAAGCTCAAAAGGCTCAAAAAAGAGAAAAAGCGGTCAAAAAGAGCAAGGCATCCAAAAAAGGGCAGACTTCCCAGGACTTGGAGTTTTTATCCCCTTTCTCTAAAATGGGCTGTTCCCCTAAGGACATGGGACCACTTGATTGGCACCTGTGCAGGTGTGAGTGACTGCTCTGATCTAGTTGGATATTTTGCACCCATTTGTTTCAGGGGTAGATAGTTACAATGAAGAGACGTTTTGGGTGTAGAGGGGATGTCCCCTTGGCAGTCACATTCTGTGGGACATGCAGGAATGCAGAGACCCAATGCCTGTCTCTAACTGCCTGCCTTGTTTTCCCCTTGAGAGACGTGATCCCCATGAAATCTCTATGGGAAGTTGAGGGACAGGAGGTATTTTCTTCTGTATTTGCTTCCTGCTGGGCAGGGATGTAGAGCTGTCCCTGCCTGTTGGGGGATTCACAGAACTCTCATGCTAGCTGATCTCAGATGACAGGAAGGGGTCTCGAGCTCCACCTGGAAAACCGTGTTGACTTCTTTGGTTGTGACTGGCAATCTTGTTGGGGTGTCCTCTGTATCCCCAAGGTCCCTGAATGAGGAAAAATAGATTTTAATTAATAAATCGGTTACCTCTCATGAAGCCTGTGGCCATTCATCCTGTCACTCAGGTGGCATCAATTGTCTGGACCCAGAATGGGTTTGACATTTAGCTTACTGGCCTGAGGGATATTAGGAAGTCACAGGCTTTCAAGTAGTTATCTGAAGCAAGGGGATAGGAGAATCCTAGGATTCAGGCTAGGAGCAATCTTTAGTCTAGGATTCACAAACTGGTTAGAAAACTAATGAAAGCCAGGGGCTAAGAAACTAAGAAACTAGGGAGGAGACTTAACATTTCTATATTTAACATTCTTATAGGAAAGAAAACTTAAAAGTTTCTCAGTAGTGGGGGGTCTACTCAGTTGGCCGATAACAATTTGGCAGTGAGGAGTGAATTCTAATAAGTTTAGTTGTGGGTAACAGACATCCCAGATTATCAGTGTTTTACATGAGAACGATTTTTAATTCTGTGTCACATACATAAAAGTTTGGAGATAGCTATCCCAGGGTTAGTATATTAGCTCTGTATCCCTCAGATTCCTGAAAGTCACTGCCCCAAAACATAATAAAAAAGTTTTTCTAGAGAATGTAATATCTGACCTGAAAGTTGAGGTGATCTGAGCGTGAGCAGTCCATTCCTGCCATGGTATGTGGTAATAGAATAATCTGACATATACAGAGGCATGCTGCAGACAATATATTAACTTCCCTGTTATTAATGTGGATTTTTATCTTAACAAAAATCACTGGTGGATTTCCCAACCGAAGTACATTTGTTTTGAGTGGACAAATAAGATGCGGATTGGTGGACTAGCACGAGGAGACTGAAGGCAATATCACCAAGATGCTATTCTTGTAATTCGCTATTAAAAATATTACCAATGATAATGAGGAGAGAAAAATATAAAAACAATGAAGATATATTTATAAGGTGGAATAGAAAGGATTTGATAACAGATTAGGTATGGGGCTAAAGGAGAGAAGTGTCAGACATTAGTCAGAAGTCTTTAACTTGGGTCTCCAGGTAGAATAACTGAGATAAGAAATGCAGTGCAATATAAATAGGTTTCATGCAATCAATACATTAATTTAGAACCTCTAAGTATCAATTATCTATGAAGCACATATGTCTGTGAATGAGTGTAGTTGAAGAGAAATAGATGCTTAGGTAAATATGAAGAGTCAAAATAGTCCGATCCTATAAGATACCTCATTTGTACTGTGGTTCTCTTGCAAGTTATGTTATGCTCTACCTTAAATGTATCTAGCAGTCTAGATATAAAACGTTTTGTCTGTGTGACAAGTGGATATTCAGCCTTTTATGGAAATAAGAGGTGTATGATGGCACTTAAAATGAGGTCATGCACTCCAAAGTTAGATGTTTAAATGTATTCTTTCTTACCATTATTTAATATTTACATAGTAAAGGGAGAAAATATTGTAATTATGGTGTTATCTACCTATAATGATGAATGTACTCATTTACCTAAAGCACAGCAATTAAAAACACTCTGGTAGATTCAGACTGGCTCCGTCAGGCACCGATACCTGGTTTAATAAAAAGAATATTGAAGTTCTCTCTGTGGACTATAACTTCTTAAGTATGTACTTATGTCAAGATGAAATATATAAACTGAAGAAAATCTTATAAGTGGAGTTGAGTGCAGTTGCTGGGCAATATATTGCCCTATTAATGAGTTTATAGAAAAGAAAAAGGACAAATATAAACTATCAAGTAAAAACTAATGTAAATATTTTAATAAAGAACTAATAAGTCACATGGCCAAATTGTAGAGCGATGGCATTAAAACAATTACTTACAATCATCTGACATAAGACACTCTGTTTAATTTCTCCAGGGCATATTTCTAAAACATCTACCCTATTTGATTTGAAATTCCTAACATTTTCTAAGAGACAGGTGATTTATTGCCCCTCTTAAGCATGAATAAAATGCCCTAATTTGAATTATATATTAAAATAATTGAAAATGTGAAATTTCCTAAATTAGGGTAATTCCTCTTTGCTTCTACACCTCTCGCTTTCCTTGTACTGTTTCCTTATGTTTTTATATAAAAATATTAATGAATACTTTAGAGATTTAAAAATATGACAATTTGAAAATAAATCTCAGATAGGTAAGAATAAGTAACATATGTATTTCATTGCATTTTGCAGCTTAACCAAGAACCAAGGCTCTCCTTGGTATGTAGTTAGAAACGTGGTCTTCATTGTATTCACTATTAATGAACACTTAGTAATATAGGAAATGATATTTAAGTATTGACAGAGGAATATTTTTGCAGACACATTTACTGGTATAGTTAGCTAACATAAAAATCCTGAAATAAAAGTGTCAAAGTAACTTTAATGAACTATAAATTTAATATAAGGGATGCCTCAATATTGGCTAAAAAAATGTTTATCATTGTACCCGTTACTCAATAGAAAGTAAGTTTTATAAAAGTGAGATTATTTGCTTTAAGTTATTCAGCAAATCTGAAAGGATAAGTATGATAAATCACATTTTAATAAATATAAAAATTCAATTTAGAACAAAATGGCTCTGGAGATCTAAATAGTTTTATATTTAAATCATAGGCACAACATAAAGTTATTTTTTAGTTTTCTGTTCAAAGTGACAAACTAAGTCCATTTGTACATATCTCCTCTTTCCAGTATTATATTGACATGATAAAAGTAATATTCAAGTAAAGATAACCCCTTGACAGCTCTGGGAAGCAGAAAGTTTCATAGCCTACAAAGTTTTAGGAAGTTTTGCAAGATGAAGCAAATAGATGGAGGGGCTGGGAGGCAGAATTCAGTATAAATGTATGCAATTCCGTATCTCCCATCCGCTATGAAGTTGTTTTTTTTTTTAATTTTTATTAAGTTTATTGGGTTGACATTGGTTAGTAAAATTATATAGGTTTTAAGTGTACAATTTTATAATACATCATCTATATATGACATTGTGTGTTCACCACCCAGAGTCAGTTCTTCCATCACCATATATTTGACCCCTTTACCCTCTTCTACAACTCTCCACCCCCTTACAAAGTTATTCTCTTCATTAATTTTGTGGCAGTTTATTTTGATTTTCAACACTGTGAAAATCCTCTTCCTGAAAAACACTGGCATTTCCCAGTGTTCTTTTCTCCTCCGACAGTGGTGCCTTCTCTAGCTCCTTGATAGTAACTTTAAAATGTTTGTTATTTTAGTGACTTAGCAAGTACAGGTTCTGGGGAGCTCATTTAAGGGGCAGATAGTAGGTGTGGCATTGGGAACAAAAATACTGGGTTATTTAACATTAGCATATTATTTTCTATTCTTAAAAAAAGAAACTGATAAAATAGAAACAAAGCCATACATATACACAAAAAGTGTCACCTCATTTCCTACTGTTCTAATTCATCCCAATATTTTCTAAGGCTATTCTAGTTTTATAAAATTAAGATTGTTATAGAAACTAATAATATTTTGATTGTGATGGAAACTAATAACATTTTAAATCTATTCCTCAAAAATTTCATAGATTTTTTTACCATAAATTATTTGTATTCATTATTCTTTAGGGATAATTGAAAACATTTTCAGGATTTTTTTTCATTGCTATTGTTTCAATCATAGTTTCTACTATTAGGTATTTTGTTAACTCATATGTTTGTTAGTAAGACATCTGTTTTATTCAATATTCAGTTTAATTTATTCTGTACCTCAATTTTAGTTCAACAAATGCTTTGGAGATTATTTTATTTCCTTTCTGGCTTTTTGGAAAAACAAAGAGCTTAATTTAATTACAAAATATATACAGTTCCTTTTTTTCTTTTGTGATTTGAAAATCTTACATCCTATTTCTAATATTTTGGTATTTCTAATATTCAAATAGTTACACA
>NW_017732580.1:196572-222557 GCF_001890085.2 Hipposideros armiger | reverse complement strand
AATACGTATGTGTGTCTTTTAGCTTTTAGTTTTCTAGATAAGTGTAACTTGTATCCCATATTCTGGTAAAAAACAAAAGTGTCTAGAAGCTTGTAGAATTAAAAAAAAAATAACCTTGAAACAAAACTCTTCATTTAAATTTGCTTGTGTGTGGATTTTCACCCATCAATTCTTTCTCAAACTCAGTAGTCCTATTTAATATGCATATTCAAGTTCCTTCCTTAATTCAGTGAAAGATTCTATTATTACCTCTTGGATTATTCATTCTTCGTCTTTTGTGTTGTCACTTCTGGAGTTCTTAATATATGCTTACTAAACCACCAGGGAGTGTTCTGATATCCATAATTCTTTTCATAACACCTACACCTTTTAAATATCTTGTTTGCTTTGCAGGAAATCTTTCATTTAGTTTTCCAAAATGGGTTATTTAAATGTTCACTTCAGTGTCCTGAATATTTGCCTAGAACTTTGTTCTAAGCCAGGTATTTACTTTGGACTGAATAGTTGAGCATGTTCATATCTTCTGCACCTACTTTTCTTTCATGCTCATCACATCCCTGTTCCATCAGATTAAAATGTCGAGCAAGCTGCACTTGCCTTCATTCACAGGATTGCTGGGCAATGGCGTGGAGGGTAGTATGTGAGACAACATATTTTTTTATTCCCTTTCTTTTATGTTGCCCTTTGCAAATACTGCACAGTGAGTCAGTGCATACTCGCTCTACTTGTGCCTGAACCCTTACTGCCAGAGGTCTTTACTGTACCAGATGAATGGGTTGGGCTCTTCTCTAATATCCAGTGATATTATTTTTCTTTTAGGTTATTTTTAAGTATGAAATGGGGTGTTCAAATACCTGTTCTTAGGTTATTGTTTTATTGCAACAAATTTCCAGACAAAAGAAAATATTGCAATATTAGTTCTACCTAAATTATTTTCCTGTAATTTTTTTTTTCATCTAATAAATCAAATGCCCGGCTCTTGGCAGGCAGTCCTCCCTGTACCCCTTTGGAATATCCTGCAAAGATAAGATGGGCTCCTACTCAAAATTTGCTTTCAATGCTAAGACTGACGACAGCGCACATGCTTAGAAGGCATAAATATATTTATCACTTACACAGCAGGGTTTCTGTGGGACATGCATGCCTTCAGGCTGGGCTGAAAATGGCCTGAAAGAGTGAGAAAAAAAGGGATTGGTTTGGTGTCTTTATTGTGGTTAAGATGTTGGGTCAAATATATGGTGATGGAAGGGGAACTGACTCTGGGTGGTGAACACACAATGTGATATATGGATGATGTATTACAGAATTGTACACCTGAAACCTATATAACTTTACTAACCATTGTCCCTCCCAATAAACTTGAATTTAAAAAAAAAACACACAAAAAAGATGCAGGACCCTGTGGGAGTTCTTGCACTTGGTGAATTTGAAGGTGTGTGCAGGTAGGGACGTGTGTGCTTTGAATCTTCCACTGGCACCAAAGTAGGAAACACGTAGGCTTCCTTCCAGTTTGTCTAGATGTGAGACGCAAGGCAGAGATGGCGGGCAGCGCCTTAAAGCTGGCAGCAAAACAGATTCTAAGTCAGACGCCTTATTACACCCTCCTTGTGACTGTTTCTATTTACTCTTTGACGGTGCGTCTTCCACACGATCCTGTGTTACTATGTGCCTGTTTATTTGCTCCTTGCTCTAGGTTTCTTGGTAGAAGGAGCTCTGCCCTGTGTACCATTATGATCCTAGGACTTATCGCAGCCCTTACTGGAAAAAAATAGGGGATGTTAAGTATACTTTTAATACTTACTGCAATTGGCTGAATTACCTTTTGCTGAAATAATATTTGGTTAATGGATCCAAATTTTATTGTATGCTTTATTTAAGTTGTCATTCATTGATTTTACCTTAATATTCTCAAACATTTTATGAATTGACAATAAAATATTTTGGGGGTCATTGACATAGTTGGGTCAAATTGAATTTTCAGAAAGGCAAATCATATCAGGTTTTTACAGGTGTAATAAATAACCTGACTCTTTTCCCCTTTATTCCTTTCTTCCTTGTCACCTTCGTACTGTCTTCATTGTGTCATTTACTCCCATACGACATTTATCTGTTGCAGGTATTTTGAGAGTGGCACTTCAATAATCTATACAGTCATCATATTTGGTACCTCAATAATTCCATTTGTCATGGGTTATAGGAAACTAAGTAGGGAAACAGTGCAGAATAATAATAATAATAATAATAATAATAATAATAACAACAACAACAACAACAACAAAAACAACAAAATCTTACATTCAAACAGCCTTAAATACTGGCCGTGCCATACTCAGTCATATGAATCGGGCTTTAATAGGCCACTGTTTTGTGATCTATCAAATGAAATGACATAGTCCTCATGGTCTGTCAATTAAGTTGGTGAACTCAGCCTAGAAGAAGTACTGCACACCTAACTGCTGAATATCACTGTGGTCACCTTCAAAGCACTCACTCCCCTTGGGAATCTGTGCACAACACCAGCACCTAGTCCACCCTTCAAAGCAATTTTGGAACTCTTTTTCTGGAATGGCTATCAGAGCTGTCGTTGTATTGCCCTTGATGTCCTGAATGTCATCAAAATGTCTTCTTTTCAATATTTTCTTTATCTTCGGGTAAAGAAAGAAGTCATTGGGGGCCAGATCAGTAAGTAGGGAGGGTGTCCCAATACAGTTATTTGTTTACTGGCGAAAAACTCCCTCACAGACAGTGCCCTCCCTGTGAGCTGGTGCATTGTCGTGATGCAAGAGCCATGAATTGTTGGTGAAAAGTTCAGGTCATCTAACTTTTTCACGAAGTCTTTTCAGCACTTCCAAATAGTAAACTTGGTTAACTGTTTGCCTAGTTGGTACAAATGCATAATGAGTAATCCCTCTGATATGAAAAAACATTAGCAATATCACTGCAACAAAGTTTGTGAACTTAATTGTCAGACCTCATATAGGGTGGTAGAATAAATGAAATAAAATACACTTCCTGTACCAACCAATGCAATGCACGGGATGACATCTGGCAAAAACAGAGAGAAGATGTAGAAAGATGTGTAAATTTAGGAGAACATAGATGTTATCTTATGTCTTTGGTATTTTTGAACTCAGTGTTTTTGCAATGCAAGCAACTGTAGGCATCTAGTCTCTTGGTTTCCAGAGGTAGATCCAATTTTTTTTTTCGATGCTTCTGGAAAATACATTTTTGTGCCCTGAGGTCAGGTGATTTATATGAAAATATAGGATAGGATCTGGAATCTATATTTTTGTGAAGCTTTTCAAGTAATTCTGCGATGTAGCTGATTTTGGGAATCACTGATCTTTGTACAAGTTGCTCATTTCATACCTAAGGGACCGAGGACCAGGGAGGCTGTTTTCTCAGAGCTATTCATATACAGCTCATTTGTAGCTGGGCCCATCACACCAGTTCAGGTCTTTGTTTATGATGATAACTTCCACAAACAGTGTTTATGTACAAGAGCCAGGAGGCTTTGTGAATTTAAAGGAGCATGCCTGTGGAGAAAGCGTTCCTAAGACACCCATGATGGCTCTGTTAGCTAATATCGATCATACATGACTAAAAGGAGTCTCTATGGCAAGAATAATATGCTTGGGTCTGGGTTTCAGGGCCCTGAGGCCATTGAGGCTTTTAACCATTTTTCAGTCTAGCTAGATTTTGAGATGATACTTAGGGGAAGGAAACAGATTGCTGTCTCGGTGCCATCACTGAGAAATATAACTGTCCATGCTTAATCTCAAAGGCAAGATCATACTGAGAAAAGCGAATTGCATATAGATCTTTGAAATACAGAGCAGTTACTGATTGGTAGCTTTATTCTGAAACCATCTTGATGCATGTTTGATGAGTGCCAAATAACATCACTATTTTATAGGTTTTATAATTTAGTATATGATCCACTTAGTCTTAGCCTCGCTCTTGGAATTGACCTTATCCTTATTGTTTTTGTGCAGTGCATTTGGCTGAAAGTTATTGTCACATGTTGGGGATCTTTTATTTTCTCACATCTTCCTTTAATGTCAGAGCCTGAGGTTCTCAGGGGCTTGTCAGTGCTGATTTAGCTGAAAAAATGGCAGGTCTGCCGCTTAAAACCAAATCAAAACTCCAGTGGAATAGTTAAGGAATTATACACCTAGAAATATAATGACTAAGACATAAAAAATAATCTGCGTTATTTTTGTCACCAATGCATTCATCAGAAACTTCCGCAGTGGCCTTCCTGGGATACAGAGATCATGTTGGCAGTTAAAATTGCTATTTTGCTTTTGAACTAAGCATACCGTTTCAGAACAAAAACAGGACAACTGAATCTATAGTATAGATAAAGTAAGGATTCATTGAAGTCAATGATATTTTGAATATAATTTGGATGGTGACCTTCTGACAGAAAAACACTCACATAGCATGCGTAGTATCTCCAGAAAATAAGACAAAATTTTCATAAATTCTGAGGCAGTTCTTGTTGCTTTATGAGCCTGGAGGAGAATCCTTCTGGGCAGGTTCCTTCTATGACAGCCTGTCCAGCATTCAAATACAACACTCTGCAAACTAACATTTGTACCAAGGCTTCCATGGTTCCTCGCTATTTTCATTTTACCTAGGAGATTATTATTATTTTAATTTTGGGATGTTTACAGAAGCTATGTAAGTGGTCCTATGCTAGTAGATATTGTTAATACTTAACAGCTATATAATGTTTTCATCTACAGATCCCAAAGGGCTTTTTGAGTGTTAAAATCTCCATTTTTATGAAAGACAAAGGAGAATTCTGAGATGATAAAAGCATAGTGACCCCGAAGCTTTATGAGCATGCAACTAGTAATATACTGGAATTGGAATGGTAGGGGTGAAAATTGTCTACTTATGTAAATAATTTGTTTTTTATATGAAGAACTGCCCAATTTTGTCCCAGAGGGGAAAGAAGCGTGTGTTATTGTGCCTGTTTGGTGTTCCTTTTATTTTGGTGTGATTTCATTCTTCTCTTCCCCTCTCCTCTTTCAGGTACACTGTCTGCATTTTAATTATGTTTTTCTGTAGTGGCTCCCTCTAAGGCACTATTAGAATGTTAGAGCCACATTCCAAAAAAGGCAGATCAAAAATGTTTTCATGGATTATTTGCTGGCGAAACAAACGGACAAACACCTCCACTTCTTTCACCTCTAACTGTGGTGATGTGGGTGCTAACAGTTATATCCCAGGTTTAAACAATTTCAGAGACAGTCTATCCCACCAAGACATCTATTGGGTTTAGAAGATAAAGGCTTTAGCGGAAAAGGGCAGGGAGGGTCAGGGCCTCAAGAAGGGGAGGTTGTGGAGGGCTAATCCAACATGACAGGGAGGGCTTACGGAGCCTGAGAAGAAAAGGGGTTTTAGAACTTTTTTCCTTGTCTGGGTCCTTATTTGTTTAAGAGAAGCCGACCAATGTCCAGCTTATCCTGATGTGCTTATGTGCCTGTAGAATGTGTGTGCCATGGGAGAGCCAGGAATATTAGTGTAAGAATCTGGGGGGAGTCTCCCCTCCATGGGACCCTGCTGTGAGCGCATCTCGGAGCCCATCCAGAGCATCTGTAGGAAAGGGCTCCACCAGGTGGCAGTAGTGGGGAGGAGAAGGACCGCTACACTGAAATAGGGTTTGGATCTACCCTTGTGTTTGGCAATACATAAGCCCTCCAAATTCCTGTGTGCGCCTAAGAGGCCAAGGAGACCCCAGCTCACCAATGGCAAGTTGTGAGTTGAGCCAAATTGAGAACTTGAGTTAGGAAAAGGACTATAAAGTTTATTTTTGTAGAAGAGATATGTAGAAAAAGTTGTAATTCTATTAAAATGTATGCATTTCAGAAGTAAGATGTATTTTATACCCAAACTTAGGGTTCTGAAAAAGAATGGCTTATCTAAATTATCTATTTAATTGGAAATAAATAATTGATTTCAGTATGGTTTCCTACTCTTATCTTTCCTATTCTAGAGAGGTATCATTTGTTACAACAATTTTATTTTTAAAAATGTGCAGTTGAGATTTGAGTTAAGGAATAACAAGATCTCCATCTACATAAAAATTAGTAGTACTTTTGGAGATCTGTCATAAAAACATTAATCATAATCAACTGCATGGTGTTCTTAGTTTTTCAGGAGAAGGTCCAGGTCTCCTAAATAAATGATAAATAAATAAACAAATAAGTATCCTATTTTTGTATAATGCCTGAAAATATTTTAATGAAATAGAAATGTCACTTTATTTTTTATTTAAAAATAAAAATTAAATTGTGTGTGTGTGTGTGTGTGTGTGTGTGTCTGTCTGTCTGTCTGTCTGTCGGCCTGTCTGTGTGTCTGAAAACCACAGAACTATTCTAACCTTGAGAACACATGTAAATGGGGAAAGGAGTGAAGGGAAACAAAATTGAATTTGCCATGAAAAATATAATTATTAGTTTATCTTAGAAGCTTCTATTATGCTAAAATCTGTCTTCCTTGACACTCTGAAATGAATGTCTTCATTTAAAATTTTAATAGTACTTTTTAAAAATCACACTCAGCAATCCTTGACTGTAGTATGTATACAGGTCACTGTGTTGCCTGGTAGTGGCTGTGTTTTACCATAGATGGCAGTTACTGACTTCTTGTAGCATTTAGCCTGAGTAATTTGTAGTAAAACGAAATATGAGGTGTGATAAAACTATGGTAAATGTTTAAATTAAAAAAATTTTTTGCAGTAAAAGATACATTGTCATTAATCCCCCTCAAAATACTTCCCCTCGCTTTGAACAGATTTATCCCATCATTCTTGCCACTTTCTAAAGCAGTTCTGGAAGTCCTCTTTTGTGAGTGTCTTTAGTTGCGCTGTTGTGGCTGCCTTGATGTCCTGAATCGATTCAAAACATTTACCTTTCACGGTCATTTTGACTTTGGGAAAGAGCCAGAAGTCACGTGGTGCCTGATCCAGTGAATAAGGTGGATGAGGACACACCATAATGTTTTTATTTGACAGAAACTGCTGTACCAGAAGTGATGTGTGATATGGAGTCTTTTTGTTATCACAAAATATGGTGAATGCTGCTGCTGAGTGCCACCAATGGAAAGGCAGGGGTCTTCAATATGGGAAACGGCACATGGAACCTTAGAAACAGTGTGTGACAAGTTTCTACTTGTTTGGTGCAGTCAGTCGGGTGTGAGCTATGGCTAACAGAAGGTGTGTTTTAAAATGTGCCGTAAATCATGGATCACAAACACGCTTTGACATGAAAAGGGCAAACAGTTTCATCCTCCACCATGATAACGCTCCGTGTCACACATTGCTTCTGGTATAAGGTAATTTCTGTCAAATAAACACATTACAGTGTGTCTTCATCCACCTTATTCACTGTACCTGGCACTATTCACCTTCTGCCTCTTCCCCAAAGTCAAAATAACCATGAAATGTAAACGTTTTGAATCAATTCAGGACATCAAGGCAGCCAAGACAGCGCAACGAAAGACACTCACAAAAGAGGACTTCCAGAACTGCTTCAGAAAGTGGCAAGTGATGGAATAAGTATGTTCAAAGCGGGGACGGCAGGAGTATTTTGAGGGGGATTAATAGCAATGTATCTTTTACTCTAATACATTATTTTTTATTTAAACATTCACCGTATTGTTTGGCCATACCTCGTAGTCTTTTAAAAGTTAAATCAAGCAATTGTTGGCTTTGTGACTATTCCAGCCAATCTGTTTTCTGTTAATGAAGAGAGCCACTAGTTAAAAACAGAGTAGAAAATCATGTGATACTATGGGTAATTTCTAGTGAAAAAATAATGTTTATTTAGTGTTTACTATAAGCCAGACTTTACTGTAGACAATTATCATCTCTTGTGATACAGACAGTGACCCTTAGGTCTAAGTGCTATGGTTATTCTAGTTTTTACATCTGAAGAAACAGAGGTACAGAGAGTTCAAATAATTGGCTGAAGGATACACGACTGGTACAGGGTAGACCTAGAATTCAAACTGAGGCCACCTTTCTTCAGAGCACATACCTCTGAGCTCTATGTCACAGGGCGCCGCTAAGTTAGAAATCACATACATTTAATGAGGCCTCATTATACACCTGGCATTCTACTGTGCCCTTTAAATCATTACATCATTTACTACTTACAACACAACTATGGGATAGAGTCATTGTTATTCACATTTCAGATATTAGAAGAATTTAAATGTGGTAAGTGACTTGTCTATATGAATATAAAAATAAGTGGATGAGGAATGTGAACTCAGTTCTTTCTCAGAATCTGAAGACCTCAACACATCTTACAATGTGCGTGAAACATTAATCACTTTTTTTTTGCCAAGAACTTTGAATAATGATGTCTGTACTTGTAACTCATTTTGAATGGCCTGAATCATTGAAACAAACAAACCAAACAAACAAAAATATATATGGAGAAAGGGAAAAAATAACACCTTTAGCATCGAGAATTTTTAAATATGTAGTAAGTCTTTAAAAAATGTTTGTGTCAATTGACCTATTTGTTTTGGAATGGCAAATCCGATTTTAAATACAGTTGTTTTCTAAATAAAAGCTATTCATTAAATAAATATATAATAATACAAACAAGAATTAATAACAACCTAAATACTAAGCAATATGGGAAAAAGTTGAGTAAGCTGTAGTAATTATTTTTGGTGAAAAATTATAAGTTCATTAAAATATTTACTAAGAGTAGGCAATAACATGGGAGACATTTATAGAAATATATTCAAAATTCAATTTTGGATGTAAACTTTTATATGGTAGTGTTAAAATTCTGTTTAGTGATTGTTCTTGCTCTCTTTCTCTTCTTTTTTACTCTTGTGATTTGATTTGATTTTTTTGCTTTTCAAGTATTTTTGTGGAAAGTAGAAAAATATCTGAGGAAATGGGGTGCTGTGGTCATAGTGTAAGTCAGAATGCTTAGTGTAATGCATAGTGTAAGTCAGAATTCATTTCATTGTGCTTACAAAATTATCTGCAATTAGAGTAATGTGCTTGGTCTGGTTTATGTGGTATTCAAAGACTTAATTTCCAATAATATATCATTAAAGGTCATTTAGTAATGGTGGCCAGAGGGGATTAGCAGAGAGCAGTGGTATTACAAAAGGGATTGGCTGAGAACAGGATGAATAGAATATTTAACTACAAACGATGTTAAAGTTCACCTTTCTTAGCTGGTTTTAAAGAAAGCAGAATGAATGTATTCTGATTGCTTTAATTTGATTAATCTGTACATTCCTATTGAAATGTGTGGTTCCTAATCCACAGGGTATCTGTATGATAACTTCCCAGGGAGGGGGAGTGTGATACAGGCTATATACTAAGAATGTGTGAGAACGTGTTCGGAAAGCAAACGCACATAGCGTTCTAGGGGATAAACAGAATCTGGACTTCAGGTGTCAGTTTCCTGGTCTAAGACTGATTGGTTACCCGCATACATATTTTCAGGGTGATTTGCTTTCAGGACACACAGTACTATTTGTTTTGCGTAGAATAAGCCAGTTGTCCTAGGTAGGCCATACAAAGATGGAGGTGAACTTGTTGGGGGTGGGGGGGGGCGGGGTGGTGGTAGGGAATCTGCAACATGGGGGATTAAAGCCAGGTTGACCTAGGACCGAATCCTTGAGCAATTTACTAAACTGCACTAAGTTCCAGTTTCCTCATCTGCAAAACTGAGTTAATCGTACAACCTGCTTGTGATATTGCTGGAAGGATAAGTGAGGTGTGGACTTTGCTGCAGCGTTCCACAAACTGTCTGTTACCACCATTGCCGTTGTTAGTGGTATTTTATATCCCAAACTCCAAGGGGTGATAGACGAATGTTAGACGATGACTCCATATACTTCCTAGATATAGAGAAAGGTTTGGGTTATCTGCAGAGTAGGGACTTTCTTTTTGAAAGAGTGTAGCCACGAGCAGGATGGCTGGGGTGCAGCATGAAGGGCTGAAGAAGGGCTACTGTGGAAGAAGGCAGGAAAAGAAGGGCTACGTCACACCTTGAGTCTTCTGGTGGGGTGATGAGCTTGCTCACTGGGAAAAAAAAAGAAAAGAAAATGCCTGCTGTCTTGCAATAAATACTCTATTTTGAGGGAGGATGGTGTGGGAGACTACCTTAGGCTGTAGAGAACACCAAGGAAGCTAATTCAGAGGGAGCGCTTTAGTCAGAAGGGACTTATGGACTGTGACGTTCAGATTTGGAGGTAAAGGAGAAGTACATTGTAGTTTTATGTTTTGAACATAATAGAGAATAAATTGGAAATTAAAAGGGAAGGAAATGTGGCAAGGGTAAAGATAAAGATAAAAAACAAAGAGCTGAAAGGCTAACAGCTATAAAAACCCATACCAGAAGCCTGTGAATTAGCTGCTTCTTCAATGTACTGTTTAGGTTCTGTTAATATACTTGTGGATATTTTTCCTTCAACAAGTAAAAGATTTCCTCCTGTACACAGTTTCTTTTCCATCTGAGTGAGTTAAGCAAACATGCAAACATTAGCCAAAAGTCATTGACAGTGGCTTGTTTGAGAAATCAATGATTAATTTAAACAAATAGATTGTTTAAGTGGAAGTTGAACTTTCATTGTACAAAACATGGGTGGGAGGCAGGGGTGGTTAATGGTTTCAATTGATTCCTGGGCTCTCTAAACACTTGTGGGCAACTACTTTCCCCTCTCCCTTTGATTCAACAAGGCTCTCAGCTCAGGAAGCATTGGCTTTTTCCTTGCCACATTTTCATGCATTCACGAGTTTTATAAGGCTGAATTCTGGTCCATCACGTTATAAATGTTCTTCGGCCATTGTTTCACATGCCAGGTTAGACACAGGGCTTCCTGATGAGGCTGGCAGAACCCTGAGCCACGACCTGGGATGGAGGCAACCCTCCCTTTGCTTTTATCGTTATCCTTCTACCCCGCCTCCAAAATATTTATTCTTATATTGACTATGGAGACAGATGGGCATTTTGTCGTCAAGCACAACAGTAGATCTAAGTTCTCATTATATTGTGTGTGTTGTCTATCTTGCCTCCCTCTGGTAACATTTTACTTTAATGTGATAGTAGTAGCATTAATCATGTTTTCAGGTGATGTCAGGCTGATTCATTGTTGTCAAGTTCATTGTCAAAATTTTGCCTAATGATTTTCTTAGCTGTTGACGGTCCTTACCTAGATCCATTATTTCATTGTGTTATAAGAGTTTTGATATTAGTAACAAAATATTATATTTCCCTTTTAGTGGGAGGTTTATAGTCCTCTTACCACTTTTTTTATTATTGATTTCCCTGTGATGCTATATGTAAGTGCTGGAGTCAGTAGAGATTCCTTGTACTTTTCCATTCAGGGGCCATTTTGCCTACTATAAAACCTTGAATTTCTATTTAACTGTGATTTCCTGGTCCCCTAAACATTATCTTTAGGGATATAGACATTATCATCCTGTGTTTAGAAAATTTATTTAATGAGCATGTACTACTTATAGACTAGGGGAAAAAAGTAATTTTAGAAACTGGGTAATAGAAGCAGAGTATATCTAGTGCAAACTACTACTGGTAAATAATTAAATATGCCTCCAGTATAAAAATCTAAGGAGACCCTTTACTTATAATGATAGTTTGGGGACACATTGATGTATTTTATATAAATAGCCTACTTACTAGTACTGTTACGATGAAAGATTTTTCATTCTATCTTAAAGCAAATAAAAGAGATGGCCCTCAAGAGAAGATGGCTATAATTCTGGTGGTCGAAAATATGTCACAATGAAATATAACGATCCCTACTTCAATTATGATAAACCTTGCAATAAACTTTTGACATTTTTGAAGGCCTGATTTCTCATTAACATCATTATAGAGCATTTGGAATTATTAATCCACTGTGAGAGCTTTGCCTCTCACAGTGTATAGTGTCAGCCTCCACACCCGTATTGCCATTTTGCAGATTCTGTTTAGAGGGCGCATTTTACTTCACTGGAATATTTGCAATGTGGCCCTTAAACAACACTGCTAGGGAACCGCAACTAAAATCTACTGAGAACCCATGGAGGGGGAATAGTGTGATCATATTGTCACATGCGGCAGAAAGTAAAGGGCGGCTTCAAATACACATGCTGACTTGACACAAGTAGGCATTCTTGGCATCAGGTTTTCAAAAAAGGTGAACTCTCCATGTCGGATTATCGTCTGATAATTACAGACTAATAAACAGCTACTCCGGAGAGTTAGTTTTGCAGCTTGCAGTTTTGTGGCTTGCAATTTTAAGTACATTATGTGTTTATTTCACAACAGGACAAATGGTTGTAGAAGTTCACTTGCAGTGAAATATAAGAATGGCCACAGCAGTACACATTTCTTGAAGTCAGACTGATCCTAAATAGTGCCTGATAGACTAGGGAACTATATCATCTTTAAAAATTCCAAAGCTAGGTGCCCATGATGATGCAGTATTTGAAATCCTGCTTTCTCGTTGTCATGACTGAAAAGTTCAGTGCAGTTCTGCACATATTTGCTTATTCATTTCTATGTGCAAAAAGTTGGAAAGCATGAATGAAACAAATTGGACTTTATTAATAATAAATAAAAATACTTTGTCCTGGGCCGACTGAGTGGCTCAGTTGGTTAAGAGCTTGCTCAAGAGTTTGAGCTCTAAGCAACAGCGGTTCGAGTCCCGGCCTGAGCTGAGCAGCCGCTGAGCTGCCAACAGGTGGCAGGATGGCTCAGCTAAAAAAAAAAATACTTTGTCCTCTGTTACAAGTGACAAATTCAAATATCCACTAAGGATAATCAAGTAAAGAGAGAAGCGCAGAGCTGCCTGAAGGTAACTGGTGGCATTTAACCAAGGGGCATTGTGACAACTTAGGAATACCTAGGAAGACATTGACTATTTCTAATGGGCTGGATGGAGAGGGGCGATTGTTTCTCAAGTCAGATGAAGTTTTGTATATAACCAACTTTGGCTTGCAACCCCAGTGTTACAAGATCTAATTGCTCAGTGGTATGTAGATACCTATTTTTAGGTAAATTATTGGCTCATTATTCTAGCCAAACAAAATACTTTTTTAGAACTTCTGCACTAAACTCTTAGATACATATATGATAGCTACTTCACATTCTTTAACATACCAAGTTCTCCAATGACATTGGTGGAAAAAGGAGGCAAACTTCTTCTGTAGGAAATGAAAAGAAACAGTCTCCCTGACCATTCCCTCCACTCCGACATGCTGGACACAGTGAGGCCTTGAACACACTTGTCTTCTATCCTTCCTCAACCCATTTTGGGTTTTGTTAAGGTTTCGAATTTTACTTTCAGATATTTATTTGCATTGCTATGAATATTTGCCTTTTATGTTTCACAAAGTTAATTTTAACAGCCTTAAGCCCCAGAAAGTAATATCCAAACTCTCACAATTAAGCTGTGTTTTATTTCTCACTATTCTTTCTTGAATACTGCAACTTCCTCTTTATATGTCCCTGCCTTTAAAAAATATGGTTCTTTCTTTTCCCTAAAAGGAGAAAAATATTAATACCTTGAATTATTCAAATCCCAATGAGCTCTAACAATCCAGGGCTTTCATCAGAGTTTCTGGTTGAAAGGGCAATGCAAATCTACAGCTCAAATAGTGTCATTGTGTTAACAATTATAACTTTCTTTTTCAGTCCTCTGTTTAGATCTGATGCACTTAGGTCTTTTTCTCACCATTTGCCTAATTTGTGCCAGCAATGGGAGGTATTGAGGTATAGTTCCAATTGCTAGACTTACACTCACTTTTGAATTGAAGTTTGAATTTTCTCTCTGCAGCGTTCAGAACTTTCCACATGAAAACGAACCCGTGAAAGGACTGGACGATTGAACATTCATTCCCTTCCCTGCTTTGCAATGAATATAAACTGACTCTGTTTCAGTTTATGCACCTACTCATTTTCTACTTTATAGCAGCTTTTATGCTAAGGGAATGTCTGAGGAACTTCTATCTCCTGGGAAGAAAAGTGTGTTATATGTCAAAGCTGCAATTGTTAAAAGACTGTAATATTTTCAAAGGCTGGGAATCAAGGTCAAATCAAAAGGCTAAGTCCCTTTACTTTTCTGCATATATTGTTTCCATTTCTCTTCTCTCTATTATAATCATGTCTATTTGCTAAAAGGTTATGCAAAATAAATTAGGCTTTTAGAGCACTGACAGCTCAGCCATAGAGAAATTCTTTCCTCTATTTTTTTTTTTGCACTTTAAACGTGAACACCTGCTACACTTTTAATGAGCTTTAAATTATACTTTACACCCATGTAACAAGAATGGATATTGCTCTTTAGTTATAATCAAAGAAAATATCAGGATGACTTGTTGCTAAGAGCAACCGCTTGTCAAAAAAAATGATACTTTCTTCAGTAACAATATAGATAGATAGGCCCAGGTTGATAGATGGAAAAGATGATTTATACTACATTGAGAGTTATCAATCTTTTAAATTTTCTTGTCTTCTGTGATTCAGGAGGAATTTGTCATTGCTCTACGGCTGTGCCCGAATTATTTTCTTTTGTTCATATCTTTGTTCTTTCACTCTCCTTGCTCGTTATAGGCCAAAGGATTAAAATGAAAAATTTCCCTTATGCTTTTATGTTCTCTGACACTTTTCAAATGGATAGACTTTAAATAAGATTCCAAGAGCCTCTTGAAATACCAAGTTATAATGATATATATTTATTTCTTGAATTCTATTTCCCCTATAATTTGATTCACTTTAAAATACTTAACCCTATTTAAGTGACCTCTAGTCATTTTCTGATTTTTTTTTAAAGGAGCTTAATATCTGACGGAAAAGCAATTGTGAAAACTGTAGCAATTTGGCTCTATGCTATCCTCACATGAGAGATCTTAGACTTCATGGCAACCAGACATGATTCCTTTCTCACAATGGTGTCAATTTAATGCCACCTACAGAGAAATGAGATGGTTGGGTGAAAGAGAAGCCTGCTGTGGGAGTAAGTAAGAACCAGTGCAGTGGAGACAAAAGGAGGCCCATGGGGGGTTTTGTGCAGTTCCCCCCCCCCGCCCCCCCGCCGCAGTCAGTCACTGAGAAAGGCAGGATAGTAGGCTCGAAGAATGGCACCTGTGAGCATCACTACCAAAGTGTGCAAAAGAGAAGTAGGATCTTCTCCATTGAGATGAATACCTACCCATTGCTTGCTTTTCGGTTGAGTCATAGAGTAGAGATGTGTCCATAACATAGGCTGTGCCCTTAGTGGTTCTGTTTGGACTCATTGTTCTGTAGATTTTTCCCTCTATACTGAGAAGTAGGGCTGGTCTTCATGTGGCTGTTCTGTTATTCAAAATGCCTTTTTAATATGGTCTTGAAATGCGACAAAAAAAGGAAAATGAGGAGAAAACAACAGAATGGAACTGGAAAGAGTATGAAAATGAAGAAAGATGAAGAGGAGAAAATAAATAAACAAGACAGGAATATTTTAGCATATTTTTCCCATGCCGTTTTATTATCCCCATAAGATCTGGAAAACAGTACACTGCTTAATTGGGAAGATAGCCAACATAATAAATTCCATAATTTCAGTTTTCAAACTTTTCATTTTTATAAATTTTTAAAATGTTTTTGAACTAAAATGAATAAAAATGCAGTAAATAACCTTTTTTCTTCATGTCTTTCCTAAAATAATATACCTTTGCCTGTGAGTTCCCATTACTGTACTCTCCTTTTCAAAAAAATAATTAAATCTCATTAAAACCAGCAGAAGAAATGGACTCTTTTCTCTTATCACCAGTAACAAAAAACTTCAAAAAATATTTGGTTCCAAAGCTCCTCAGTATGCAAGCTATCTATTTATACTAATTATTCAAGCCTTGAGAGACTGAAAACTAGAGATAGAATTCTCCTGAGCAAAACAAACTGTATCTTACATGTGAGCTGTCCTGAAATTCACTGCTTCTGTTGAGAGTAGCTCCAGAAAGAATATCATGTTTGGTATTTTAAGTCAGCTAATAACAATGATAACTTTATAATAAAACAATAATAATATTATAGTACATTTACAGAGATATTTCTTATTTTAATTTGGTTCTAATGGCATCATTAAACATAAAAGGATGTCCTTCAAGCATCCTTGTGCATTTTCTCTGAAACTAACATAATAGAATACAAAATACTGGAAGTAGTATTTGATTTTTTGCGTGACTTTGAAAAAGCACAGCAATAAAGTGCATTAAATCCAGTGAACATATTCTGCTATATTCTATAAGTTAATCTCCAATTCAGGGAAGTTCTTATAATCTTATCTTACCTTGCTTCTTTTCATTATACCTGTCTCCATGTTCATTTAGTGGTACTCAGTTTTCCCCAAGTGCTACAGCTAAAGTTCAGTCTATCTTTTCTTGTTCTTGGACATCAGAGCTGTACTTTCTCAGCCCTTTAGATGCTGGAACTTACACCAGTGGCACCCTGGTTTTTAGGCCTTTGGACTCAAGATGAGTTATATCACTAGCTTTTCTGCTTTTCAGCTTGCAGAAGGCAGATTATTGTGGGAATTCTTGGCCTCCGTAATCGTGTGAGCCATTTTCTATAATCAATTTCCATATATAGCTGTGTGTGTATGTGAGTGTGTGTGTGTGTGTGTGTGTGTGTGTGTGTGTGTGTGTGAGTGTGAGTGTATGTGTGTGTGAGACACGCGGTCTGACAATTAAGTTCTCAAACTTGTTGCAATGGTGTTGCTAACCTTTTTTGATTCAGAGGGATTATTCATTATGAATTTGTACCAACTGGACAAACAGTTAACCAAGTTTACTATTTGGAAGTGCTAAAAATGCTGCGTGAAAAAGTTATATGATCTGAACTTTTCACCAACAATTCATGGCTCTTGTATCACGATAATGCACAAGCTCACACGGCACTGTCTGTGAGGGAGTTTTTAGCCAGTAAACAAATAACTGTATTGGAACACCCTCCCTACTTACCTGATCCAGCCCCCAATGACTTCTTTCTTTACCTGAAGATAAAGAAAATATTGAAAAGAAGACATTTTGATGACATTCAAGGCATCACGGGTAATACGATGACAGCTCTGATGGCCATTCCAGAAAAAGAGTGCCAAAATTGCTCTGAGGAGTGGACTAGGCTCTGGCATCAGTGTGTAGCTTCCCAAGGGGAATACTTAGAAGGTGACCATAGTGATATTCAGCAATGAGGTCTGTAGCACTTGTTCTAGAATGAGTTCGCAAACTTAATTGTCAGACTTCATATATCTAGGAGTATATGTATCCTAAGGGTTCTGTTTCTCTGGAGAACCCTCACACACCTGCATATACATGGGTGCAGACATTCTCTTAGTTTTGTTTATATTTTCCTTTAGAGAGAGATCTGGACTCAAGCAGAAAGGTGTATATTTTGGTTGTCTTTTAGTAGTGGGAATGGAAATGAGTAAAGGCAATTGAGGGATCAATAAGTCAACCTAAGAATTTTAAGGTACAAACTTTAAAAAATAGCTAAAATCCCAGACTCCATTAAAGAAAACTAACCAAATATGTATAGAATGCACTTATACTTTATTTTCCATATTTCTATTTTTATGTAGGAGAATGTGTTTTTCTAATCATTCTCATTTGCCTGCTCAGTGAGCTGTTCATTCATTTTAAGCTGCTCCGCATTTCCCTCTGCAAGAAATCCTGAGTGGGTAATTCTGATTAGTGGTTCTTTCTGGATGCACATCTTTTTTGTTCTTATTTTCAACTGTTAACAGTTTTCCTTTTTATTTGAATATGGCTCTTCATTTTATGCTTGTGGGTTAGACTAATGTCTTTGATGTGAGCCATTAATATAGAGGTTTGATCATTTCACATTGACAAAGGTATGAAAATACATTCATTTATTCCTTAACAACAGATGTCATACCATAGGGATTTAATAAGTAATCATGCCTGAGGAAATCAAGGTATGTCAGTGTCTTTGTTAAGCAAAAGCAGCAAGTCATGTGAACTTGATCTTTGTGAGAAAAATAGTTCTTCCTGGAGATAACAGTATAAGAAACATTCAGAGAAGAAGGTTTTGAAGAAAGTGATGAGTAAACTGAACAGCCTCTTGCGTGCAGCATGGCTCCACCGTGGTCACGTAGGGAAGACACAGTCTGATCCAAGTGTTGGGGGGTTCTTGCTCTATCTTGCAAGTGGCTGCTAGGAGGCATTTTCTCATCTGTCTCCTGAGTTCTGTCAGGCCTGAGACTTTCCATCTCACCCTCATTTCGGTACAGCTCTACACTATTAAAATGCTTGACTGTGGTTTAGAGTTGGCTCCCTAAAGACGGAGGCTCCCCCACGCTCACGTTGTCTCTCATTTGACTCCGTCTGCAGAACTAGGGATGTGAGGAGCTGGCACCATTGGCTATGTTTTTGTTGTCTGTGAATGTAATAAACTCGCCAACTCCATCGGGGCTCTTTGTCTCCGTTTCAGATGAATCTCCGTCAGTATACAAGCCAACCTGGCAGCTGCCAACAGGCTGCTGCCTAGGGATGGATTGACTGCTCGACTGGCACAGAGATTATAATTAATAATAATCTATTCTGTGTCGATTGTAGGACCCTCCCCATTGCTTGATTTATACCAATCTTTAGTTATTTTCATATGATTTTTTTCTCTGTATATTTCTTCCTTTCTTCAAACACACAATGATTTGTTTTGCTAGATTAAATATTTTTATTTGCCTTTTTCCACATATGAACATGTATACACTCAGGGATGTTTCCCAAAATGGTAACCACAGTATGACTGCAAATGTTAAAACCAAATCCATGCAATAAAAAGAGGAACTAAAACACAATTTTTTTTTACAGACGGATGGTGGTGGTGTGTATTCTCTGCAATTATTCCTCCATCCTCTTCTAATGTTCTAAATATGTTTTCCCTTTTCATTTATACTAGAAAATGATCAGCTATTATTTGCCTTCTCTTTACAATAAGTAAACCCATTCCATTCTGAAGCTTATCACTGTGCTTTTAATCTTGACCTTATCTTCATTCTCTGCCCCTGAGAACAGTTTAATTTTTAGTCTTGCATTATTTTTTCTTTTTGATATTTCCTTCTCCTAGATCATTTTGTACAATATATAATTATGGGCAGGGGTCATTTATCATTATATTTAAAAAATAAGAATAAAGCAACATTATCAAACTAGAAAATCAGTGGGCTTACCTCTAATATCTGTCTTTTCTTTCATCACCAAACTTCTCCAAGAGTGAAAGGTAGTTGACACTCACTGTTCTTATGAGTTTACTTCCTAGTCTTCTCAACCCACCATAATCTCGTATGTCCTCTGTCCACTCTACTGAAACAGTGAATAAGGCCACAGATGACTAATCACAAATTTCTCAGCCTTTTTAATACACGAACTTGCATATTTATAACAACTGCAATACATAGTTAATCTGGATTTTTCCCTAACTGCATGTTTGCAGTTTCTAATATGCTTTTTAGTGTCTTCTCCTTTAAGTTTCCCTACTTGAATCTTTTTTTTTTATCATTTCCCTTCCTTAAAGATCTCTAGTTTCCCAACTTTAAAAATTATATTTATGTGCTTCATTATCAACTTTGTGTTTATAGCCCATATATTCTCCTGAGCTATATTTTCAGATATTTGTAGGAGATTTTTATTGAGTACCTTAGTAGCCCCTTAAAACTAATATATCCAGACACCGCTCAGCACCCCCAATGCCTATATGTCTGTATTATGTATTCCTTATGTCTACATTAAATATCTCTACTATTCCAAACCTTATAAAACCATCATTCAGGCCATTTCTACTCTCAGTCACCAACTATTTCCCCATCCATTTCACAAGTTCTCTTTATTTTACTTGTCCAGTGTCCCTTGAAGCAATCACATCTTTTCAATCCTCGGTACTGTCCTAATTTAGGCCTTTGTTACCAATCTTAAAATGGATCCTTTATTGACCAGCTTTTTGCCAATATTTCCTCCTCTCATAACTCTTATATACTTCTGAAATGGCAGATATGCTTGTTCATGTACCCCCAAGCACCATCTTCCTCTTTACTGGGAAAGCCCCAATTCTGCTTTGGTGTTTACTGGCCTTTGTCCCTATAGCAATAACTCTCTGTAGTCCTTTCGGGTTCATCACAGTCAGTCCAAGTTGGTCATGTTTGTTTTATTTCCTTCGATATGGTTATTTTTGTCATTGCCTGTGACAAATTGTACTTGATGGGAAATCTGTAGTCTTCTGGGAAAGGTTTTTCTGATGGATTAAAAGAGATTCGAGGTTGAAAATGTCCCTGCTTTAAATGGGCCATCAGCTTCCTGCATGTGGGGCTTAGAACTGGTGCAGCCACCTTTCATTCAGGAGAGGAGATGCCATCAGCACATGGGGGTGACGAGGCAGATTGATGGAAAAACCATTGGTCTTTAAAGAAATGACCGAGCAATTGATTCTGCTAACCCTCTGACCACACTGTCTCTAGTAACTCTTATATAACAAGCCAATTACATTTAAAGCCTTTATACATTAGGTAAGTTAATTTATATGGGGCTGTTATTGAGAGCTAAAAGCGTATCTGTTGCAACTCAAGTCACTTTACGTTATTGCTCTAATTGTTCTCTGTTCCCTACAGAATAAATTATAACACCCTTAGCCTTTCATTTGAAGACCTGTATGAACTGGCCGCAGCATACCTTTCCAGTTTTATCTTCCAAAACTACTCTTCACAACTTTATGAGCCATCCAAACTAATCTGTTGATTCCCTGTCCTCAACCATACTTTAGAATCTTCCTCTCATTTAAAATCGTCCTTGCAGTACTTGCCCTCCCACGTATAATAACTTCCCCCACCTGCAAACCTTGTTTTTCTGTTGACATCATTGTCATCTTCTAAGGTTAAGTTCAAAACCCACAATAGTCATGAATTCATCCTATTTCTCTGGCTGAAATTTAAAATCTCTCCTGTAACATAAAACATTGTTCATTGTGCCCCTTTTCTCTTTATATCAGTAGTTTTAGCCCTACTTAGCAATGTACCTACCTACAGGAACTGGTTAGTCAAAAGGAGCCTTCATAACTGACACAGGGAAAATCAAAAAAATAAAATGAAGCTTTGAACTCCCTAGCCCAGAGAAGAGAAAAGAAAACTTGCTGAAGCTTAAGTCCCCCTTTAGGGCAGAGGGACAGTGGTTTCTGGATTTATCTTAGAGAAATTTTATACTGTAAACTGAACACATTGGCAGAAATATTCATTGCATCATTGTATGTAATATGAAAAAAATAAAGTGACCCAATTTGGGTTGCCCTTTCTTTTCTTTTTAATTAGTCTAGGGTAATGGGTTTTTGGAAATAATAGCACCGAGGTGAAATGCTGTGCTCCTTGCATCTATCACAGCACTCTTCATAATATCTATGGGACCCCACTGATGAGGTTAACGTTCACCACTTGGTTATGGTGGTGTTTGCCAGCGTCTTTCATTGTAATTACTGTTTTCTCTTTCCTAACCCTGTTTTTGGAAGCAAGTCACTGAATCTGGAACACCCCTGGGGAAAGGGGTTGGGTGGTGGTGTCAGGAATGAAGGTCCGCCTGCTGTAAGGTAGAAGATCTACATGTGTCATTCACAGTTTCTGTGCCTAGGACATTTGTCCACCGGTGTATTCAATCATCAGTATAGACTTGTGTGTATTTCTTTTAGAGCTGCATAATAATCCAAAACTACTTTTTGAATTGTGTAGCTTTAAGGGTTCTAGTTTGCGCCATGAGGGGCTCTTGGAGCAGGCCAGTTTCTCTGCTAGTCATTCTTTCTATTCCTCTGGCTCTTCACCCCACCTTCTCTCAAAATCTCATGTCTACAGTATCTCATAGGGTAGAGATTCAGTACATTTAGACCATTGGCTTTTGCTATGAGGCAAACCCCAAAGAATACTTTTCAGTTCCATATTTAACATTTTGTAAACCTATTTTGCATCCTTTGATTTCTCCAATAGTTTAATTTGACATATGAGGCTTTATTAAAATATCTATACCAGGGTGACAATTAGAACTTATAGAATAGAAAAAAAAATAAACGATCAAGCCATGTGTTGGAGAAATCTTGATACTTAAAAAGGACTTGTCTTTTTCTGACACTTACACTTCTCTGCTACCTCTCATATGCTGCCCTATCTATGACAGCTGCCATGGATGATTAGATTCCCCACCTGCAAAATCTAAATTCCACATGCTTAATATATCATTCTATCTAAAATAATACACATGCATGGAAAGGCTACCTATATTTACACATGGGGATATTTGTATATTGGCAATTTATCTGCCACTGCATTTCAGAGGAAGCCTCAATATGTCAGTTGCATTTGACAGAGGACTTACTTATTGCTTTAATTTTTCAAAAATGGCATGGTATTTTTATATCCTTTTGCCTAATTTTAAATCGTCTACTCAGTGTCAAGTGGTGCTTTTTAAATAGGGGTTGATTTTTGAGAAAGAATTTAATATTATGACATCTGGTTGGAATGTAGTAAAGAAAATATTAACAGAAACAAGGTTGCTCCTATCCCCATAGCTTATCTGTTTAAAAAAATTTTTGTGTGTGTGTGTGTGTATGTGTGTAGACTGCGGCTATTATATATGAAGGATAGAGATGTAACGTGGTATAATGGAATGGTATAAAGTTTAGAATTCTAGTGCCACTACTTAATATTTCTCATCTATATAAAATAAAAATTAACAAGGTCATTATACTAAGCAAATAAATCTAAAAGAATTCTTAGTGTTTTTATTTGGTAGCCTGTGGAGCAGTAGTAAGCCATATATATAACTATTTCATATTAAAATATATTTATTTTCTCTAAAAATCAAACATGTTATTTTATTTTTATTTTTTATTTTTATTATTTTGCGATATCTAAAATAGTTTAATTCATGGAAGCAAAGCATAGAATTGTGGCTGCCAAGGGCTGTGGGAGGGGAAGCAGCGAGTGGTTAATCCACAATGTAAAATTTCAGTTATACAAGATGAGTAAATTCTGGGATGTGATGGACAACGTTGTATCTATCGATAACAATACTGCATTGTACACTTAAAAGTGTATTAACAGGGTAAATCTCATGACAAGTTTTCTCACCACAATAAAATTACAAAAAAAAGTGTGTTATGGATATTTTCATAAGTATTTTATAATTATTCATTCAAATGGCAAATCAAAACACAGGTGACCATCCATTGAGCAAAGTCTCCTTTGCCTGATGATTGGGGCTGGTCCTTGTCTTGAACCTTGTCTCTTGCCACCTCCCTGCCCCTTTCCAGACAATGTGGCATCTCCCTTCTCCATGTTGTTATTTAAGGAGAGAGCCAGGCGAGGTGAAGGAGAAATACAAACTACAACAGGATGTTCACAACCATATTCAAGTTCTTACCTGTCTCCAGTAAAATCAGGCACATTTCCAGGAGGGGAGAATAGAGCTCCTGTGGAGCGTGGAGGCTTGGCTTCATGCTGTAACGGTGCTACTCCTTTTCCCCATTAAGGCTAATCCTGAAATTCGTTTTCATTTGATTTGCCCCTGGAAAGCAATAGGGAGAGCGTGGATGGAGTGCCTAGTGGCCACCTGCTTTTAGATCTTCAGTCCCTCAGTGTGACCATTTTGTGTCTCCTAGCATTCCACATTCGAAAAGTGTATCTTTGGAAGCAGCGTGAAGTTCATGGGAGCTAATGGAATATAAACAGGTAAGAAGTTAATCTCTGAATGGATTTTATTTTCTCAGTGTCCTAGAAGGATCAGTATTGTTTCCATGGGTGTATAAAATTACCGAGGGCTATTTTAAACCCTGTGAAAATGCAGAACCATCATAAAAACACCCACTGTTGCCCACACACACTTGCTATATTATTTCCTGGACCTTATGCATATGTATACATTTTTGCATTTCATATGTCTATTCTACCGAACATACTTTTCAGGTTTTTGAAGAATTTCAGCTATTGTGTAAAATGTCAATGGCTATAAAATTTCTACCAGGGACATGATTTAGGCTTTGGCAAATATGTATTTATCCAGTCAAAAATTAAGGGAAATGTTCTTAGTGGTGAAATATGTAATAACTATATGGTTACACTTACAAAATGAATCCTGGGTATGAGAAGGATATCTTGCATGCAGTAAATTATAGAATATCATAATGTATAAATGATATAAACTCAGCATTCACAGAAAAAAAATGTCCTTAGACATATGAAAGTTGCTTACCCTCACTTATAGTAAGAGAAAGATGAATGTACATTTTTTTTTGGCATCAGATGGATAAAATACCAAAAGCATGATACCATATTTTGTTAATGATGCTATAGAGAAATGGGTAGTCTCATAAATTACTGGTGAACTTGGGAAAAAACAAAACAAAAACAAAAACATTACAGGTATGGAGGGATAGTTGGCAACATCAGAAAAATTGCACAGTGAATTAACCCTCCACTTCTGTGAATCTATCACCAAGATACATTGGCAAAAATATAACGTGACCACTTATGCTCATGGTGGTATTCTTTTTAATAACAAATGATTGGAAACAACTTACTGTCCCTTTGAAAGGGACCTGAGTGATTAAATCCTGTGTATAATGCAGTGAGGTACACTATAGCCACGAGGAAGAATGAATGTGATCTTGATGCAGTGATGTAATGTGATTCCTATGTGGACAAGGCCCAGTATAGAATAGTGTATATAATTTTTTCCAGATCTCTATATGGGGGGCAGGGGAGACTCAAAATGGAGGAGGCAGGAATGGAGGTGAGCCTTTACCTCAATATCTTGTTATATGGTTTCTGATTTGCAACCTTTTAAAAGTCTTACATAATCAAAAAATCATAATAAAATTGAATCAGAAAGTTAAAAGTACCTTCAATTATCTATAATCAAAACTAATGAAACTAACTACCTATCACAGTTGATTTAAAGTATGTTATATTTTTCTGTCCAGGTTAATTTGGAACATAATGTACTCTTCTATTCAAACTCAGAGATATACATATGAAAGAAAAAGTGAACTGCATAGAACTCTTGAAACTTGTTCTGGTTTGTTTATTATAATGGCAATACTGGTGACATTGCGTTGAAACTAATTCATGTATGATTGGGTAAAGCAAAGAAGCAAAAAAAAAGAGACTATTTTGGAAGCAGCATTTTCAGTATGAGAGAAAATAAACATAGGTTTAAAGTAAAACGGACTAGGTAAAAATCCTGCCATAGTAAATTTGAATTAAAGATGTATTATGAGCACATTCATTGTGTTTTGTTTCTGAAATACACTTTTATTGGTTCTGTCCCTTATGAAGGCAGTGGTAACTGAGTCACATCCAGACTGTGACTTTTCTAAATACCTTTCACCAATGACAAGGGCAGTGACAGGTGCAGGAGGAAACATGGATGATTAGCTGAAACATCTGACTGTGCCAAAAAAGGAAGCTATCATAAAGAAAAAGGTTGCATCAAAAGAAAACAGACCATAAACGAGATACTGCGGACACTGTAAAATATTTTCATGAAAAAGTGTTAAATATCTAAGCAGTAATTTTATATAGAAACTTCAGTTCAGCTAACCCATAGAGGAATTCAGTGCCCTAGGCAGCTAGCTTTCAATTACCCACCAACACTGCCACCATCCTCACGGCCACAGAGCCCAGCCCATATCCTGGGCCATGATGGAGGGGTACCTTACCACAACACAGGTCACTTCCAAAACAGATTTTTTCTGGATAACGGAGTTGGAAAAAGCTACAATGATCTCTTCTTCTGACGTATTGTATCTATTTCTTCTTCGTGGGTCTCCCTGCATTTCTAGTTCATGGTTTCCTTCATCAATGCATTTGATTATTAACTCGCTTATTTATTGCTTTTGGTTACTTCTCTGTGGCTACTGGAAAACAATTATAGGAATGGCAGATAATTTAATATCAAGGACGTA
>NW_017732580.1:194459-195785 GCF_001890085.2 Hipposideros armiger | reverse complement strand
AAATTCTTTGCAGAGAGAGTGGGATATTAACAGATACTTTGAAGTGAATTAAACAGTCTTCAGCAAAACCATTATACCGATATTTATAGATCAATCTTAACAATTAAGTGGAGTTAAAGAGCATTGTAAACAAGGTTAAATAAATTTTCCTCATGTGATCTGATGTGTTATTTTAAACAAATTATCAGTGGCAAAAAAATGCTTTTGGAAAAATGGTCTTTTCATTTTAAGCCCCAGTGGGAGAATGCACTTTTAAGTAATTTCTACTTAAAATGGCATATTTGTGATAATTTATTTAAATAAAAACATATGGAATAATTAATTTTAGACTATGACTTAAGGCAACTATTTTCTTACAAAGATACTTCACAACCAACTTTCTGTATATAATTAGATTTTTATAGTAGAAAAGAGGTGATACATTATTTCTCTTTATATTTCTAAATCTATGTAGTACTAATCAACTATTTCTTGGATTTGCATTATAATTATATTGTAGTTGGACAAATATAATTTATGTTAATAATATTATTTTCACTGTTTATAAATTATAAGCAGGGAGTAATATTGTCTTTAAATCCTCAGTTTTTGTATTCATGTACACACACACTCAGATAAAAATGGAGCCACTTGAACACATGAATTTAATTATCTATCATTATTACCACAATCATCTATCTAACACTAAATTCCCATATGCCATGCATACTTACCTCAGAAGGAAAGTGTTGCTCTTTCTAATTTGTGGCATTTTTAATTTGCCTGATTAACATTTGCCTCATTTGAATTATAAACACGTTTTAATAATAACCTTATGATTAGTGAATGATTTTTCCTAACTCTAAGTGGAATGAAAAAGAATGTAGATGTCAAGTACATTAGAATAGGACCTCTGTCAAATTAAATTAGCTAACATTTTTGAACAAATTTACAAAGAACTTTCATATATTTTATCTCCTTGATAGCTGCAGAAACCCTGTGAGGTTGCTATTAACTATTCTTATCTCCATTTTACAGATAGGAAAAGTGAATTTCAGAGAGTGCATGAGTTGTCCAAGGTCAAAGCTAATAACTTGGATTCAGACTAAGTTCAGATTCCTTGTCTAATTTCTTTCTATTTTCCTACTGTAGTTATCCATTTTTATTATTGGAAAAATATGAGGTTGATCATTTGTGGATAGTATTCTAGGCTTGACACTTTTCCCTCAAATTTAGATATGGTGCTTGTTGATAAGAAATTTAACTATTTAAATAAAATGTGTTATTAAATTTTGAAACGGAATATCCAATCAGGTTTCTTGTACCATGCACCTCATTTAAACTGTA
>NW_017732580.1:192838-193712 GCF_001890085.2 Hipposideros armiger | reverse complement strand
ATATATACAAATAAAAATATTTATTATATTTAATTTACATATGTAAACATATTTATTATATATTAGTTATTTTTTAACCTTTTAAATTAGGATTGATTTTGTATAAACACGATGCTTTGGAGGACAAGTGATATTTAATATCCAGTGCTTCCTAACTTTTTTTTTTTTACCAATTCTATCACGTACCAGAAGACCTTATCACCTTGTCATCCCTGTGAATGAATAAGGCAAAAGAGCTACCTAGAGCTAGTAATTAACTAGCACATCTAAGCTGGGGAACAACTGCTATGAATGCTGGGAGATACTTTAACTAGTAGTATCTGTCCCACATCCCAATCCCATATAAGCAAGATGAAAAATACACTGCTGGAGAAAAATAAATGGCCATGCCCTTTGCCCAGGAGAAGCTCCACACAGATTGGAATGCCTGGGAACTCTAATAACTACATGCAAACATCCTCAGGTAGCTCACCATTTCTGTTATTTATCCTTGTAACAAGATTTGGAATAACAAGTTTACCTAGACAAGTTGTGTTTTATATACACAAATCATAAAATAAATCAAAGTACTTTAAATCCCTGGGTACATTTGAAATCCAGAGTGAAAAAAAACCCATACATTCTAAATAGGGTTTTTTTGATATTTGGGATGATTTCCCGATAATATATTATTTGCTTTATGGAGCTATCGGGAACAGTCTTGATCAAAGTAGCAATGGGAGGCGATAACGGTGGGCCATGCTCCGTGGAAGGCTGCACCTAACCTGTGAGTGATTTCTCTTCATATGAGTTCTGGAGAATAGATGTCCTTGAATCATATACTGTCATCTGGCAATAAAATTCAAAACAAATCATAGCAAGCAAGTCACTTTAT
>NW_017732580.1:188213-189992 GCF_001890085.2 Hipposideros armiger | reverse complement strand
TTCTTTCTTTTTTTAGATAGACTAGATGAAATGATTCTGCCTACATTCATTACATTCATATCTATTCACCTCCTTCTCTAAAAGAAAAGCTGAACTTCAGAACACTGAATACAATTCACATTTGCTCAGCGTTTTCTTTGGAAGGATGGTGTTGGTATCAGGGTTTGTGCAGTAAAATGAGAGAGGACTTGGGTGCAGGGATAAGCGATGTATGTGGCACAGTTAAGTCGCTGGAGAAAGAACCAGAGAAAAGCAAATGGAGCTATGGAGTGATATCTGAAATAACCCCATCACATCAAAACCACCAGTAATTTTATGCTTTACAGTGACATGCAGTATTAATATATTATATTCCTTAACACTGATGACTGGTCTTGAAAGATGGCCAGAGATTTTTGAGTAAATATGGAGAGGACAAAGCAGAATCTTAGACACCTGATAGTAAGCTCCATGGGAAGAGATGCTGTCTTATTTACCTCTGTGTTCCCAACAGCCAGTTGAAGATCTTGCATATAACAGCGACTCAAGAAATACTTATTGAATATGGATAAGTGCATGTGAAACGTTGTCAGTCTTTAAGTAAAGATAGATAGGGAAGTGGACATGTTCAGATCTATTTCAGAAATACTAAATAATGCAGTTTGGCTGGAGCATAGGTGATAGTGAACGTCAAGGCGCCGAACTTGAAAGGGAGTAAAACCCTTGCTGTTGTATTATATCTTCTCATTTCAGAGTCTAATCAGTGGAAGACAAGCATTATGTAAGAGCCTTAAGGAGATTTGGGGGTGTCAGCTTTGTCATAGAAAGTGTGCACATTTAGGGAATTGATAGGCTTTTAAGCATGTCTCAGATCACCCCACGACACATAGGCAATTTTATTTTGAGACTGAATGAGGGCATCTTTTCCTTATATAAATAATATGGATATTATTTTATTTGAGGAACATTTAGTTTTATTTTTTTAGTATTAAAAACATGCATGAAATGAAAACGGTAAATTTATATTCTGAGATCCTCACTAGTCAATATTCCAAACTGTTGTGGTTCCATCCGGATTTGATTTGCAATTTGATATAACTAACATGTCTACCAACATGCAATGTCATTTCTCATTCTGGGTAGGAACAGATTGTTTGATAAACTCAGATGTTGCCTTGAGAAATAGCCATTGTATATAGTTGAAAAGAAAGCTTCCTTTTTCATTGTGTGATGCACAGACTGAGGAAGAAAGGACTTTGGGACTAGGTGGCATGGCTGCATAAGGTATTAACAGCAGCAGCAAGAGACTGGGGTGGCAGGTGTGACTGGCTAGCAATTGGGAAAGGCATGCTGCGCTATTTAAAGAAAAAGGTTCAATCCGTACTCTTACCCATTGTGGAGACAAACTAGATTGGTTGCAATTAATAGGCGAAGCTCAGAAATTGGATATAGTTCAGAAAAGGTAGGAGAGCCAGTGAGTTCAGAAATCAAAACAAGGACAGGATGTTACAGGAGAACTGAGCTGAGTTTCTGTAGGCTGTGAGTGAAGAATTAGGGGTTCGTCTCTTGTTATGTTAAATCTGTAAGAAAATTTCAGCTGTCTAAAGATTACTAAATCAATATTAAGAAAGATATATTTGCTTTTCTTATGTAACATCCAACTATAAACATGGATTAAGGATATAGTTAAAGAGAAATGCAATTGATGTCTGAAATATTCTAAATAGACTATTATAGCTCTTGGTAAGGAAACAGAAGGAAGGGAGGGAGGGAGGGAAAAAGGAAGGAAGGAAAAAAAAA
>NW_017732580.1:187116-187985 GCF_001890085.2 Hipposideros armiger | reverse complement strand
ACCACATTATGACACCACATAGCGTCAATGTCCAAACACTCCACCTTTTCTCCTGTTCCCACAAAAGAACTGTCTCTGTTCGTGAGTTTGGTTAAGCATCTCGTTGTACCCTTGATGGCACATTCTCATACTCATATAATGATATCACTCAGACAATTATCCTGTCTTTTCACATCATCTATTTTTCCTTCAATGTTATATTATTTCCATGAGCTTGCTAATATGCTGTTATTTTCTTTATTTAACAGAAAGCAAAAGAAAAACTTTTCTTGACTCCAATTGTCTGGCTACCTTCACATTTATCTTTGTAACATAACTCCATGAAAGAAAGAACAGCCTGTATTTGCTAACTGCAGTTCGTGTCTTACCATTTCATGAAAACCAGTTCCTGGCAAGCTTTTGCATAACTACTCCATTGAACGCTTTAGCCGAGGATGCCACCCATCCTGGCACTCATGCATCCCTATGCCTAGGACTGTGGTGTTCCCAGCACCAGCCTGCTGTCCTGCCCTTGAATCTGGTGTGCTTCCATAGTAAGAACCTGAAGCATTTGCTGTTGGCTGTGGGGCCAAGTTGTGGGGGAAGGTTGGAACGGCGGTAAACTCTTGGTGGAGATGGAAAGCACTGTGAAGTAGCTTGTGTGTACAGAATACAAAGTGAATGACATACTTACACATGTATAAATTAGTAGGTTTCACTGACCTCACTGCTGCTTTCAGTTTTACTTCATTCTAGATTGCAGCCCTCTAGAGCTGGACTACAGCTGTATCTGTCCTAGTATTTCCTGCAGCATCAGCTCCCGTAAGTGCAGATTTAAGGCTCTGACTTCTGGGGGCTCTTCATCTCTGGCCAGTTGTGTGTGTGTGTTT
>NW_017732580.1:28903-186210 GCF_001890085.2 Hipposideros armiger | reverse complement strand
TTCTTCTCAACTGATGGCAAGTAATAATAATATTGCTTTGACTCCTAAATTCCCCAACTTTTATTCTCTTCAAGTACAGCCATTATTTTTATGTGAATACGTGTTTGTGTATGAGAGTGAAAGGGAAAATTACTATTTTTGAAACATCATCAATTGTTGAGAATGAAAATAAGAACTGAAAGAACTTTAACTTGTTAATATTTAAGTATTTTCTTAAGTGTTTTCTTAAATCAACACTATTATACAGGGTTTATTTGTAGATTTTTATTTTGGGATATTTCACTAAGTTTTATTTGCATTATGATAGCTTTCTAAATTGATTAGAAACTCTCTTCTATGCACTGGGTAATTTAAGAAACATATTACCTATTCCTGGCAGTTAAATATATATATAAAAGATCTTGACTATAGATTCATCTGAAATTGACACTTAATATGTGACATATTATTGGAAAGTTTTTAGTATACTATACACTTTTATGTGTAATATTTATTGGTCTTCCTTTTTCTTCCCCCTTACCATTGATAGTTGTTTTCTCGCTGTCCCTATGCCTTCTTGGAGAATCTCATCATATTGCCTTTACAGAGTCTGTATGCTCTGTTGGTTAAGCCATGTATCTTGGCATTCTTGAGAATAAACACATTAGTTACACCTACTTTGAAGACATTTTGGAGCCTTATTAAACCAAGAGTGCATCAGTAAATGTTTGGAATCTATTTTAAATACTACAACTTGAAGGTAAACCTGAGTCACTGGACTTAAAATCCTTTAAAATAGGTAAACAATGTCAGTTGTATTTCCTGGTCATGTAAAGATGGGGTGACTGCTGAGAGCCAGAGCTAGCTGGTTTTGTTGGTTGCTTTGGTGCCTTTTTAACATTTATTTCAAATTCGTAGTCATTTCCTCTTTGGATACCTTTAGGGAAATCGTAAGTCTAACTTATCAAGAGCTGAAGAAAAAAAATGAACAAACTCACATTGTTCCTCAAAATGGTGGGCGTTGCTTTTCACCCGAGAGCCCTTTGTTAGAGGAAGCAATTGAGGACAATGTCTTCAGAGCCCTTACACACCAAGCTGGTTGGCAGCTTGCGGGATGCAGGTAGCAGGTTTGGTAGTGTGCTCAGGGCCTGCTCCAGTGGTCACAGTTCCATCTCTACGTGGAGAGGACTGTCTCGTGCGCCCTTCTCCAATCTCCAGGAAGGTATCCAAGGAACCTGTCTTACAACCAGCTGAGGTGGCTGACTCTAGGTAGTTAGACTGGAAGAATGCTGAAGGAGCCCTTAAAGCGTAGCTTCGTCCAGTACTGCAGGGCTCCCGAGAACTGGGGAACCATCCCGGGGCAAACCAGATGCGCAGCAAACACATACTGAGTAGGTAATTTAGATGCTGGGGAAGGAATTCTATTTGACCATTAATTTCATTTTATTTAAAACTGTTTACATTTGTTTAATCCTCCTCTATCACTACTGCATGACTTAAACTGTATTTTACACAGTAAACACTAAAGAATATTTTATTTGAAATCGTCTTGTGGAGTCAATTTCCCAGGGAATGTATCTGTGGTGATAATGATTGCTTAAAATTAGTCTTTTCTACCTACCATTACCTGAGAATAATAGAATGCTGATAATCAACTTAATCTTTTTCAAAATGTGTCACCTGGTGTTGTCAAAGCAAACAACGTTGACATACCACTTAATACTTATCCTAATCGCTGTTTACCTTAAACTGTCAAACAAGATTAGCTCCATTTCAATATCACTTTCTAGTATATCGCATTGTTTATTGTTCATGTTTAAATATTTTATTTACTTTCTATAACCAGTCTCTCAGCTCTTTTACTTCCAGTACCTAAATCAGAAACTTGAATTTGTCCTTGAGTCTTCTCCGCTCTCACACTCAGTTCCCAGTCACTGTTCCTATTGTGTCTGTACCACTCCATCCTTTTAGTACCACTGGCTATCATTCTAGAATAAAGTCTCATCAGGTCTAATTTACATTCATGTCAAATCTTGTAATTCCTTTTTTTGTTGTTGTTCTTTTAGTTGTATGTTCCTCAAGCCCAGCTATCACACCTACTCTAGACCAATGGATTAAAAAAAAAAAATCTATTCAAGTACCATTTTGTTTAGTCATTTTATAAATGATGACATAATTATTAACCATTTTATTTTGTAGTGTGTGGATACAGAATTTATTTATGAGAAGGAAGGGGAGATGGGTAATTCAACAAACAAATCAGATTTGATTAAGGCTGTTTACAATATAAAATTTCATGGCTTCAAATTGAGATATTTCTCTCTTTGATTTGGCCTCTGAAATCTCTCCACTCTTTTTATCACCACTGCTCCCGACACACACATAACTACACCCCATGCCAGGAAACCCCAGAAATTTGACTGGCTTCGTTTCTCTGAGCACATCTGGTCCTGTTTATGGACCGCAGCCTGCTCTTGCTGTTCCCACCTCTCCTCACTCGCTTGGCTAACCTTTCCTGACTGCTAAGATTCAGAGATGTTCTCTAATCAGAAAGTTTCCCTTCACCACCCGAAAGCATCGATCAGTAAGAATGAGATTAAAAATAAGAATAATAAAATAACTTTCTTTGATGTTTAAATAATCATTAGCACATCTTCTATCATTGCATTTGCCATGAGGTATTACAATCACAATTCTCATGTCTGATTGCCTCTAACTGCAAGCCTCTTGAAGATACAGGCCATTATTATTCATCTTATTTTTCCTGTCACTGGTGCTGGTTTGGGGGCATGGTAGGGATACATTTTCCCAATTAATGTATGAAGAGAATAATGAAATTTGACAAAACATATTCCTGCATTTTCAAGATCACTTTTAATTGACTAATTTGGGGATAATGTTTCCTGATAAAAGAATAGGCTACATAGTTGATATATATCATATATATATGTATATATGTATATATATGATATATATATATATTATAATCATATACTGTATATCTATATATCAGATACATATATACACACTATGTATGCATATATATATAATGTAGTATATATAATATCAGATATATATGTGCGTGTGTGTGTGTGTATATATATATATATATATATATATATATATATATGAAACAACAATAATGTATTAATTTCTGCAATATTACCTTATATTACCTTATTCCTAATGCCTGCTGGTGGGAAGATATTTTGTACCTTTTGAAGACAGTGGGTGATAGAAATATTTTTTTTTCCAAAAAAATGTTGGTTGATTAAGGAACTAAAATACAACATAGGGTATTTTCAGGAGTAGGGCTGAGGAGGACACATTCCCAAGTAAATTAATCTTGCAATTGAAATTCTTTGACATGAATGGACCCTACTTGCCCCACCCCCAATCATTAATAGCTCAACTCCCCGCTTTCTAGTCTGGTAAATTGTCTTTGGCCAACTGTCACCTCCATCTATCCCTGCTCATATTTTCTGTTTGCTCTCAGAAATTAATATTTATTGCAGTTCACCATAAAGAGTTCTACTCTTAGGAAATTGAGGATTTTTTTGCATCTACCACTCTTTGATATTTCTATAGATAATCATGATTTTTATATCATCATGACTTTTTTCATGGTGCTGCATGGAAATGAAATGTAATCTTTTCACATCCTAATAGTGTGAAATTTAAGTTTATTTGCACCTATGGTTATGATTTATATTTGTTTTTTAGTTCTATTAGTTTGTATTTTATTTTTAATTTGTATTATCCTTTCAAAACTGTGAACACTATGATGAATCTTTAGTTTACTTTGAGAAATTAGGTTTTTACACATTCTCCTGGTTTGTTGCTACATTTTAATAGTGTTTCCACATTTTCTCTTGAACTGTTATTTATTTTAGTTTCATCACTTTTCATCTCATAATTTGTAGGAGATGTAAACAAAACAAAGGGGCCCCATAGTAAACCTGACAAGTGACTAAAAATAACCTCACAGGGTAATCAGATCATGAATTCCTAACTGGGCAGGTCATAGTGGGTAGTCAAGCCCCAGATGTATGACAAATTTACCTTTGCTTTAAGCCAGCTCTGTCCATTGTTCTTGGGCATCTAGGTTAATGCATCTTTGAAATGCCAGAAGTCGCCCTCTTTTTCAGACCCCTCAGAGGTATAGCCACCCTCAAAAGACTACATAATATTGTAAACTATCCTGTAACCCAGTCATAGAGAGTTCCCCGCCTTGCGTTTTCCCGTCTTCATGCAGTCTTCCTTCCCTTCCCTCCCTAATTACAAATGTATAAAAATAACTGTGAAACTGTCATTCATCAAGCTTTTGAGATCTTGTTTTCAGGCATGCCATCGGTCTGGCTCAAATAAGCTCTTACAAAAATTCTCTACAGGTTTGCACGTTTCTTACATCGACAGGCATTAAACAAAACCCCTTTGTGTTTCCCATGTTTAAATGAGGTTCATATCTCTGGGCCGTTAGGAGGAGTAAGTGGTCATAGCCTCACCTTTGTGCTCTCAGGGACCCCTCCTCTGTTTTGAACAGGGAATGTGTCCTTGCTGTGCAGCCACTTGCCTCTGATTTAGAGAAGTCTCTGCCTGCAGCCTACGCTCCAGATGTGTGCGTTCAGGGTCTGCCTCCCAAGGTGTCTCTCTCAACTTTACATACTTTTACTGATAAAATACTTTCTAAAATCATCTTCCGGTGAGCTCTACTCCTGTCCAATATAAAAACCTTTCCTTTTTCCTGATTCCCAGTATACCAGACCTGTTTATTTTTTCTGTTTCTGTGAATTTCCTTTAGAGTTAGGCATACACTCTTCAATAATTTACATGCTGTGTATTTCCAAAGTTCTCAAAAGCTTAGATTGTCAAAATTATGTTTTATCTTCCCACAAAACATGTTTTTTTTTCTTTCTTTCTTCTGTTTAGGCACTACTTGAAGCTTGTTAGGACTTGACTGAGTCTCCACTCAGAATTTGGCTGGCTTTTTATTTATTTCTTTTTTGTGTTTTTGTTCTGTTTGCTTTCGTTTTTCTTCCCCAGACTGTAGAGTACATTGGTAATTTCCTTATACTCTTGGTACTGAGTTTGTTAAGAATGCCTATTTTATAATTTGATCAATCCTTTGCTCCTTAAGTGATAAGTGTTGCTATGCAAACATCACTAATGTCATCAGTAGGTACAGATAATGTATATACATATTTTTTGGTTAAAAAAACAAACTGCTCTATGTTTGTTAAAATTTGTGAATTTCAAAGAAGTATTCCCTTAAATTTATGGACTAGGCAATATTGAAGTTACAAATCAACACCAAAAAAAGAAGTAAGAGTTTTAAAGAATGGAAAGAAAGAACATTGTTATTTGCGGAGGATGTTGTTGACATAAGAACGTCCAAGACTAGAGAGAATTTTTATGAGTTTATTTGAGCCAGTCTGATTTATGCTGGGAAGCAACATCTCAAATATTCTGGAGAATGAGTTTTGTAGTTTCTTTTAAACATGTGGAATTAAGAAGGGGATAAGGGAGATTACATGAAAGTAGGAAAAAGCAGGGATAGTTAACAAGACTGTATTCCCTTGAGGGTGGTTATGCCATCCAGGGGTCTGGAAAATAGAATTACTTTTGGCATTTCACAGGTGTGTTAACCTATATGCAAAAGAACAATGGACAAGATTTGCTTAAAAACCTTTACTGAAGAAGTTACAAGCCTGGAACATGACTACCCTACTCTGCCCTAACCCTACCCTAATGTGACTACCGTAACCTTCCCACTTAGGAATTTATGATCATATCACCTTGTGAGGTTACTTCAATCACTGAACTTGTACATACCTCCTTCATCCACAATGTTCATGCATGTATAGCAAATTTGAGAAAATCTACAGATAGGCAATGTGAAGTAGCAAATAAATTTAGCACATTCGTTGGGCCTAAAAACCAATTTAAACATATTTATAGTTTTCCTCTTTACTAGTTATAAAAATTAAACATGTAATAATATGAATATTTTATTTTTAGGAGTAATAAAAATCATAGTGTACCTAAGGACATATTTAAGATAAAATGGTAGTAGGCCTATAGGGAAACTCATAACTTTTCACTAAAGGAAAAATAAATCTAAATGTGTGAAGATATCTACCATATACAAAGAGAGGAAAATTAAATGTCATGAAAATGCCATTTTACTTCATATTACTGTATACATCCAGTGCAATTCAGTTTTATAAAATTTATTTTTATATTGATTGTCAAATTATTGTTGAATTGGCAAAAAGATGAATAATACTATAATGAGTTTGAAAACAAATTAAGAAAGACTAACCCACTCTTCGAGATATCAGGGTTTATAGAGCTGTAGAGCATAAAACCGGAATACTTGTGCAAATTGATCATAATGTCAATATTTACAGTAGTCCTGTAGTCCTGGAAAACAGCCATGGTTAGAGAAACCCCCCCGCCACCTTTTTGTGTTCAGTCAAGTAGTGCATTGTACAGAAAACAGCCTTTCCCATATGATTTAGCTTAGCCCCCCATTGACCCATGACAGGGCAGGACAGGACCTCTAAATTTCCATTCTTGGCCACATAAATTAGCTGAATGGTTTTGCCCTCATTAATCATTTGGAACAAAATTTGGTCGCCAAGCTTTGGTTAAGTTGTTCTGCTTCCCCCAGACCCCTAAATTTTGACCCACCTTCACCCCACACCAGCACATGACCTCTCCTTAACAGACCCTCCTGAGACGAGGCTGACTCTGGGTAAAATATTTTCTGATTTACTATCTGATTATACTTCTTTCATTCCTTTCACTTCCCCACAGCTGTTTCTTTCCAGCCTTGCGCATTCCTCCCTATAAAAGATACAACCTTTTCTGCCTAATCTGAAATACTTGCAGATCTTACAATGTGAGTATTCTCTCTATTACACTAGCCTTTCTCACTCTGTAACATCAGTTCCTTTCCCCCTTCTTGGGATAATCCCTTCAAATAGAGTCTCCCTTACCTGTGTCTGGAACTGTTTATTGTTTGACATTGACCAATGGAATAGAATGGCCAACCCATAGACAATAATTTATGGATGTTTCTATTATAAGGAAGAAGGAATCACAAGTCAATGAAGAAAATATTAACTAGTTAATAAATTGTGATGGGGAAACTGGTTAGCCACATGGAAAAGGTAAAATAAAAGCCTAACTCATTACATATACAAATACATTTTAATGTGTTAAAAAGACTTAAACATGAAATGGAAACTTATTAAGTCATAAAAATAAAATAATGGATATATTTATGACATAGTTAAAGAAGCATTTCTTTAGACAGGGTCCAAAAAGGCGCAACTCATTTGACTAATGGTGACTTCATTAGAATGTATATTTTCTGGGAGGAGGGGGTAAGATATATTAAATTTTAAAAGTAAAGATCAGTCTAGGATAAAACATCTGTAATGCATAGAGTGAGAAGAGATTGCATACTCAGACTATATAAAGAAATCCTACCTTTTCTATTCCTCTTCTCCAAAATTTTCTAAACAATTTAGTCCAAAAGGCATTTAGTGCCTATTCACAGAGGACAAGAGGCCTAATTATATGGGGAGACTGTTGGCGCCTGAGCAGCATGTGGAGGGAGGGCATCCATACAGGGGATAGGGAGGCAATATGGCAGAGGTGAGGAGACCCAGTGGGAAAGGTATAGCGGAGGTCAGCTTGGGCATTGAAGTAAGACTCCCAAGAAGGTGAAATCCACAATACAGTGAAGATGGCCATTGAACACAACAGGTAACACTTTCAATTGAGATAGGAAGATATCTTTCTACCCCAACGTAACGGAATTTCTAGAATGATGCAAGAATTTAATAATGATATGTAACAAACTACTCTATGGCAGCTTACGATAGTATACACAGCTACTTCTCACTCTCAGGTCTGTGGGGAAGTTGTGTCTAAGCTGGGCTCTTCCAGGATTGGCTGGGCTTTACTCTGGGCTGTGGTTGAATTCAGGTCTGCTCTGTCTCCTATCAGCTATTAAAAAAAAAAAATCATATCATGCTGAGTGCAACGTCTGAAGTGCAACAGGCAAAGCAGAACAATGTAAAATACTTAAAACCTCTGCTTACATAGGTTCAATAAATCACATTGCCCAAAGCAAGTTACGTACCTGAGCCCAAAGTGATGTACTTTACAGGGAGACACAGCAAGCTCCTACATATATCAAAAGGTGTGGGTGTATTTTGCTGCAACAAAGGGGAAAGAATAGGATCGATGATCTAATCTACCACAGTTAGGTACATGCTATTTCTACTTCTTAGGTAAGAGACAAGAAGCTGAGAGCATTTCCCCTTTATTTTCTGTGCAAGGTAGGACACAAGATTATTTTTGATGGAAGCAATGAGGTACTGGTATAAATTAATTGAGGAAGATGATGAAGGTTTTAAGTATATGCTGAGAATGAAGATGTGGACACAAAAAAATGATTCCCAACCAACTTTGAGGACCTAGCAGAGGTTGAAGAGCATGCATGTGATAGTGCCATTCGTCAACAAGGTTTGGCCATGGCTCAAACGTGGTTGCTGAAGGAGAATAGACGTGATGATGACTAGATTTGAGAACAAAAGACTGTGAAATTAGGATGCTGGTAGCAGTGTCCACATAGTAAGACTACTATTGTTTGATGGTAGAGTTTTAGTGGGTAAATAGGTTTGAGCCAAGCATCAACATTGTTAATAATGTGAAATGATAATAAATATTAGTGGAAAAAAACAGTCCTGAACGCTTCAAAATAACGGGTAAATCTTATGAAATTGCATTTTGAGTAGGAGGAAAATGGTTGAATAATTGTTCTCTTATGTGGTTCAATGTACTTACTTTTAACCTACCAGATAGTGGGAAATAGTGGTTTGTAGCTAGGAGAAATGCATTACACATCCACTTCTACCCTCCTTGTCTGCTTACGTGAAGTTTGTGGGGAGTGGGAGAGAGTGGGAGATTTTCACAAAAGACAACTGGGAAGAAAGGATCCTTGGTAGAACCACAGAGCTCAAAAAGGAAGCTGCAAGATTCATTCTTTGGCAGGAATGGTCAGTTTCATAAGTGTTTTCCAATTTCCCATCGAATAAAATCTAAAGTTCTTGGTCTGATAATGTAACAATATTGAAAAGGTGATATATCCGTCATTTGCATATGCAATTCATCATATTGCCTAGATGATTTGAAAAGTGCTGTAGGACCTTGGGAATAGGGATCTTGCATTGGCTGTCTTTGTGCCTACCCCAGCTTTCACCATAGTATGCATTGTTATATGTTTATTGAATTAATTAATGCATAAATATTTAGTAACATAAATTAGTGGGCATGACCCTGAGGAAATTATTCCAGAAAAGGTACTTTTTACTGAAGTTACTTTAAGGTGTAGGTTTGACAGTTGTTTGAAATAGACACACCTACATGGCCACGAAAGTGGGAGATTAGACCTTGAGAAGAAACCCTTGGTTTCTGTTGCTTCATTTCCTACTTGAAAAGGGTATGAGACACAGGTTCCATCTAGTGCAGCTGTGAAAATTACATCTTATCCTAATTACTATTTAGAATGCACATTCTTAATACTTTTACTAAATATTTGTAGGCAAAGCAAAACAATTCCCCTCTATCCTTCAAATTTCTCTCTGGAACCCTATAAACAAAAGACAGATTAACGAGAAAAACACACAGAAGTTCATTAGCATGGATACCTCAGGTATAAATAGGAGACACCAGGGAAAAATGAGTAAGTCAAAGCAGTGCTTAGAACTCCAGTTTATATAGCATCTTCAACAAAAAAAAACAGTACATTTGTGGAGAAATGACACAACAAAGGAACGCTGTTTTAGGTTTCCACAGGAGGCAAGGTGGGGAGGTAAATCAGTGGGGGGAAACTAATGGTAGATTAAAGCTAGTGAGTAAGGTCTGTTATGTAGATTCTTCCAGTGCCTTCTCCAGACTGATAGGGTCTCAAGTTATCTCAGTGACTAGCTTTTGTCTTTCGTAGAAGAGAGGGGAGAAGGGACATTTTTGTAAATGTATGTCCTGCTTTTAGGCAAATAGTGGGAGGAGAGAAAACTTTTCTTGTAGCTGCTGCTTCTCAAATGTCTTCAGCTCAAAGTAATCCAAAAGTGGCATATTTGTGGGCGGCATGTTTTGTTACCTTTCATGCTGGAACATGAATTTCAAGGAAAAGGTGGAAAATAAAACACTACAAGTATACTGTTTTAAACACCTCAGCGTGCCTTACCTCCTAAGATATAAAAGCATCCCACTGTGATGTTTTCTCATTTTTTTTCTGTTTGAAAATTAACTATGGTTTTAACGTAATAATTAGAAAAATATCACTTAAAAATTTATAGCATACATGATTCTGAGTTTATTAATGTAAAACAGAATATCAATGAATTCAAACCAAAATATTAATGAACTTACATTGAGCTAAAATATCTAATTTAACATTTTGTGATTTTTAATATATACCAATTCTTTCAAAGGTGTCATATTTACATTTATAGAGACTTTTAATAAATCAAAGCCATTTGAGTGCTTTTAAGTAAAATTTGATGCTTCATGTGATATAATCACAAATACAAAGCAATTGCATGGTTTATACATATATTTGAATGTTAATTTCTTATTTCTAATGCCTGTAGTTTAAAGTTTTGCGGTATCTTTTATCCTGTTAATATGTTTGATTGATATTTTTAAAACTTCAAAGATGGTATTTAGTCGATATTTGTAGAGCATCTCAAATTGTAGCGTGGTATTTAATGATGGGTTTAGAATGATTCTTGACTTATTTATGACTCCAATCAGCTTAAATTTTATCTGCTTTTCTGGAATAAAGCCATTTAGCTACAAAAGATTCAAGCAGTCTGAAGATTATCAAACAGTATGTGTTCTTTTAGTAATATAGCTTAAAGTTATCCCATTGTGTGTGTGTGTGTGTGTGTGTGTGTGAGTTGGGGGGGCGGGATCCCTGAAAGCAGTAAGCCATCAAACAAAATAAAGTGCCACAAAAGGCTTTATGATTCATTGATTTGGTGGCATTTGTTTATATTCTTCTTTATATTTTTATTATACTCCTTAGCTAAATAAGGTTAATTTTAGGAGGGAAGAGATTAAAAATTGCTTTGAATCATGATCTAATCAGTTTTATGATTTCTGAACATCCTTTAAAACTGATATGGTGTATTATTCCCAACATTTTCATGTTAAATAAGGTATTCAAGAATAGAAATAGATCGAGTGTGCTCACTTCAGCTGCACATATACTAAAAAAAAAAAAAAAGAGAGAGACTCAGGTATTTGTGGGACCTTTTTAACATAAGTAATTTTTTGTGTGAAAACGGTCTGTATTAACAGAAGCAAATTGTATTCTTAAAAAAATGTAATAAAAATGTAGAAAAGGTCGTTTCTTTTTTGTATTCAAAGTTTTAACACTTTCTGAAAATTAAATTTTATGTTACGAAAGAGGGAGGTATGAAAATCAAAAGTGAGATTGTGCATGCATAGGTTTTGTGTGGTGGAACGCTATTCACATTATTCGAAAGCTTTTTTCTTTTTCTTTTCTTTCCTTTTCAAATTCATCCATTACACTGTAGTGACACAGCGAAGGCTTGCTTTTCTATTCAGCCACGTGTCCATTGAAGGCAGGCAGGGACCACTGCTCCATCCCATCGTCCATGGGGGAAGAAGGTGTGATGAAACACATGCTGCTTCCCCTAGATGTCAACCAAGGGGTGACACAAGCCTCTCCTGCTCACATTTTATTGCCCAAGATGAGTCACATGGACACATTCAACTTCAACTGTAATGAGAGTGCAGAGAGAAAATGTAGAAACATATGAAAGAATAAATGTCAGTGATATAAGTGATCTCAAGAATGTTATTAAAAAATGGTAAACACAGGGTAGAATCTCAATCCAGTATTTCACATACCATAAAGACAGCTTCAAAATATGTAAACTTTTTATCCATCACCCACCCCTCACCTTTGGCTCCGCCCCCCTACCCCCCATGGTGACCATCAGCTTATTCTCTGAATCTATGGGTCTGTTACAGTTTTGTTCTGTTTATTCATTAGTTTTATTAGATTTCACATATAAGTGAAATCACACGATATTTGTCTATTTCTGTGTGATTTGTTTCACTTAGCATAATATATACTTAGCATAATACCCTCTAGGCCCATCCATTCTGTCTCAGATGGCAAGATTTCATTCTTTTTTACTGCTGAGTAACGGAATCAAGTTTTATCGTAAGTGCATGCCTTGGATTGAGCTGCTAGTTTTTGATCACTGTGCTATACTCTATTAATATAACTGTCATATGAAAATAGTTTCAGAACAGTTAAACCTAATCTCTGTGGCTTGATATATAACTAAGTTATCATCAGCACATATGCTCTCCTTTGCTCAAATCTAGAAGGGGGGATTTTGGTTTCTAGGATTAATATGAGAGGGTATATTTACATGGAATCTATTGTTCTTAAATGCAGATTGTTGGAGCCAGCAAAATATTATAGTATTGTGTGTCCATTGAGACACACTGACAGATGCTTGCTACCTCTTGCATCTCTAGCATGCTCTGATTCAGGCATTTTAAAACACATCACTGCCTGTGGCCTCAGAGGGTAGCGTCATGCAGTCAGGACACGATAAAGCCAGATGTACTTTGACTTCTGAATAGACTGTGTAATTAAGTCTGGCATGAATTATCGTAAGAACTATCTTCTCCCACCTCAACAAAGAAAATAATCCCAATATTTTACTGAACCTCATCTTACTTTTCAAATATTTTTAGCATTAATAGAAAGTGCTTTTGATTAGTTTTAACCATTTCCAGTTATCTTTTTAATATTTAAGAAAATTAATTTTAAGCTACACTTATCTTTTATGTCAATATAAGAAATTTTCTGTAATTGAATGTGTGTAATAAATTTTTGGATACTTTGAAGCCATATAAAGTTTTAATTTCACTTTTAAGCTTTTTAAAAACAAATACATAACAAACAGTTGAAGATATAGCTGTTTTCTTAAGTCTGAGTTCCTGAATGAAAATTACAAAATAATGCATAGCTGAAATGTTTGAGTGCTTGACATTTGCCTTTAAATAAATTAAGTCCTGAGTATTTTTAGCGATATCAACATATTTCATCATGAATATTATTTTTGTCTGAAACACTAAGTAAATAGGTTTTTTCCTTTCTTTTTTTTTTAGAAATGTGTATATGGTTTGGAAATACTGTCATAGACTTAGCTGGGGTAAGTTATGTTATTTTCCCCAAAAGTAAACTTTTCTTGAATGTCACTGTGTAGAATTTTGAGCACAGTTGTTCATGCTGAGTTTTCTAAGCTGAAAGATGTCACTGCCGGATCTTAAACACATGGGGCAGAGTGCCAGTGAGAACAACTTGCCCAATATCTGTCAAGCCAGGCCAAGCATGGGGCAGTACCCAGACCCCATGAAGAATATGTGAAGGTCAGGACATCAACGGACTGCAGAGAGCTCAGAATGAACGTTTACAAAGTATCCTTATCACTTTTAACATGCAGAAAAGGAACCAGGATTTCTTGGCTATCAGAAGTTAAAATGAATATTGATGGCTGGGTTAGGAATGACACACTTTAGGTAGTATCATGGCTCAATAAAAACTCTACCCATAATTAGAGAGCGGATGTAATCAATTACTGTTTCAGAATGACTGGAAATTTTGTCCCATATGTTAAAAACCTAAGAAAATATTTCTAGTTAAAAATGCATAGTAGATGAATCTTAACATTTTGAAGAGATTAATTACTTATCTAGCATTATAATCGATAGAGAACAGGTGTGCTATGATTCAAAATGAGATTTTATATCACTGTATAGAAAAAAAAACATAATTTAATTTCCCACCTCCAGAAAGGGACAAAGATGTAGTCATCACTTATTTATTTTCTGCAAATAAGGAATAAATGACAGATATTTTTAAGGTACATTTTTAAAGTGGAAGTAATAGACATGATTAAAGTGTTTCTTTTTATGTAGGTGCTTCTTGGCTGGGCACCAGCAAACAAGACAAGGAAACAGCTAGCAGAGAAAAAATATGCAGGTTCAACTGAGGGAAAGTCAGTAAGGGACTCGGAACTGAATATATCAACTGAGACCCATTGAAGAGATGCCTTCATATAGCTCACATTGGGGTTTTTTTCTGTTTCTTCATTTGCAATGGTTTTGAGCCCTATCTGACTTAGAACAGATTGAGGACTTGGAACAATTTTTTTATATTTCTCCCTTTACATGTCCTCTAACTGCTATCACATTTTTAATGCCTATCTATCATTTGATCTGTTCTTATTTTCCCGTGGGAACCAAGTTACAGTGAAATGCTGCCCATTAGATTTGCCAGCATGTTCCTAACTTGACCTAGAACATAGGCCATTTATGTTACACATTTAAAGAAATATACTGGATAGGCATAAAAGTCAGAATGATGAAATTAGGAGATTCTCTCCCTTAATTTGAAAAAGGCATATGTGTTTTATTAAATTTTTTCCCCGTATTTGGCTTTCTAGTGGTTATTAAAATTAAAAGCAATTTTATCATGAGAGAAATGCCAGTTTATTGAAATTAATAAATAGTAGAAAAAAGCATTGAGGGATGGTTTTAATTAATGTTTAAATACATTAAATGTGTTAGCAAATGGACAACAGGTTTATTTTTTCATTAAGAAAAGGCATTGTCCAAGCTGCCCAGCTCAGAGTATTCAGCGTAAAAGGTCCGTGGGGTGGCACCGGGAGCTAAGCCAGCGCTCAAAGTAGCATTAGCTGAGTCTGAGCTAGGAAAACAGTCCCCTGCCCTTTATTACAGATCCACTTACAGCTCATTCATTCAACGCGTGTGCCAGGCAATACACTCTAGGTCAGTGCAATCCAACAGAGATGTGAGGTGAGTCACACTTGCAAGCTTCTTATGTGATTTCAAGTTTTCTAGTAGCCATATTAAAAAGTGTGAAAAGGAACAGGTAAAATTAATGTTATTAATATATTGATCCCATTAGATCCTAAGACTTATCATTTCAACAAGTAGCCAATATAAAAAATTATGAATGAGGGCCAGCTGAGTGGCTCAGTTGGTTAAGAGCTCGCTCAAGAGTTTGAGCTCTGAGCAACAGCAGTTCGAGTCCCGGCCCGAGCTGAGCAGCCACTGAGCTGCCAACAGGTGGCAGGATGGCTCAGCTAAAAAAAAATTATGAATGAGGAAAAAAAGAAAAAAGAAAAGGCATTCTCATATTTCGAGAAGATGCGAAACTAACTGTATCCTTGGAAAGGTATTAGGTCATTTTTCTGTAAGCATCTTGTTAATTAATAATAGCTTCTAATAAGTGAATCAGATATTGTTATACCACAAGGTAAACAACATACATCAATCAAATGGCTAAATGACTTACATTTTGTAAAATGAGGAGAGGAATTGGCTTCAAATTTTAGACTAAATTTGATACTTACAATTTTAAAGAGAAATTTAAACAATGTGACAAGAAATATTTATTCTGATAAAATATTTCTATAGCAGAGAACTGTACCTAAATCTTAAACAAACATTGCTGAAAGGACTTTTTTCTGTAAACTGACTTGAATGGCTTTAAAATCACATTTTGTCACGTCTCATGTGTATTACTGTCAATTCAAAAAGAACATCTGTATTTAGAATGTCACTGGAGCAAGATTAATAAGCTAGTGTCATTTAGCTTTCCACTACGTGTTTACACAGATTTTCAAAGCAGTGGCTAGATATTCTCACAGTTAGAAGCAAACTGAACTGACTGGAAACCCTTAAAAGACAACACCACTTTTGTAAGACCTAAAGTAATCAAGCAGAAATAATGGTTATACTAGCTTCTAGATTAGTTTAAGTTTTCAAAAGTTACTTATATTAACTAACCTAATTAATTTGACCATGTTCTTCTTTGGTAAATTTGTAAGATTTTAAAATTCCAAATAACCCTAAAGACAAGTTCTGTTTAATACAGCTCTTAATTCTCAATTCTACTTCCAGTTATGTTAATAAATAATGCTGAATTTCATAAATTAATACACATAAGGAAAAAATTCAGTGACACATAGATAGTCTTAGTATGCAGTTAATTTTAAATGAAAAGAAATAATTAAAAATGATAGATTAAACTTTGAAAATATATACATATATATTTTAACATATACACATATGTGTTAAAAAGATTCACATGGAACTTTTATTCTTTATTCTATGTTTAGATGACAGTATCAAACTGTTAGTCTGCCTTTGTCTATTTTTATCAGAGGTATCAGAATATTTTTCAAAGTATGCCATAATCCAAAAACTAATGCTTCAGACCTTCAACATAAAATATCAAGCTTGGTAAAAATTGAAAATAGGAACATTACAAACATCAAAACGTTTACATTTTACCCATCAAACCACTCATCATGTGTATTTGTGTATATTTTTCATGATTTTTCAAATTATTTAAAATATTTTTTAACCATTTAAACAAAATTTACATTGGTGAACACTTTCAGAATAGACCAAATTTATCAGCTTCCCTGTCTTGTATGTAATTAATTGGATAATAACTGTACATACTTCTAAGTATGAGGAATGCTCTCTGTAATATATCATTTATTACAATGTCTCCCTTTTGAACAATACTCTTTGTGGCTCTCAGGTGACGGAGGCTATCTGATTTTACACCACTGGGGGGGGGGGGGGGCGGGAACAGGTCCCTGACCTATAGACAAGAGAGTTTGCCCAGCCCTAATTTTGCTGTTGACTCATATGGTACCTGCCTCAATTAAGTTGCTTTCTCTGATCCTAGGTTTCTGTGTTAGTAAAATTGGAAAGTTTGAGTAAATAAACTCCTACGTCTCTTCAGGAAGTAGTAGTATGTGTTATATCCATTCTATGAAATGAAATGTTTCATTTTCACGATCTTAGTGTCTGACCATCCTGCCCATGCTTCCTCGTCTGTGTTTCGGTCATTGTCAGTGTCCGGGTCCCTGACGGAAGAGATCGCTGTTATATTGTGTGTGTGGAGATACATTTTCTGGGTCCGCCCATAGAAGACTGGAGTGCACATCTGCTCATAGCCCTATCTTTACCTGAGTGGTCTAAAATATCTTTTGTTTTAATATCTTGTATTAAAATAGTGCAAATACATGCTTTGAAAAATCAAAGACTATTATAAGTTTATAATAAGTAATAGGCACCTCTTTTCCCATCTTCCTCTGTCTGTCTTGGAGTTCATTTTCAACTCTTTTAGTTGTGGAATTTAAATCCACAACTACATACACATATGTATACGTATATATGTATATATACACATACACATAGTATATGTGTATACATAGATATGTGTGTGTGTATATATATATATATACACAAAAATACATGACTTATTAATATAATAATTCATCTTTCCATTTTAGATAATATCTACCAAATTCCTATTATCAAAAATAAGAGCTTTACTTTCTCACTATCGAACCTTTTTTCCTAATATAACAAGCAGTGCCTGCTAAACTTTAAGGGAGAGGAAATAATCATTAACAAAAAAAATCTGTGTAAACCCAACTACAAGACAACGTTAGGCCCAATATGTCTGTTGCCAGAATACTCTAATACTGTAATCTGCTGCAGTGTTAACCACCCAACTCTGGTATAAAGAAAGTTTAAGACAAAAGTATTAAAAACACCTATAGCTTCAACATGAATATAAAACTCATGATATTCTGTTGTTGTAACTGCTGCATTGGCAGCCCAAAATCTGATCACCAAACAGAAACAGTAAACTCCTACTTTAAGGGTATAAAGGCTTGTGTAGCATTCTGTGCCATGGAGTGCCAATATAAAAGAACATGGGTCTCAGTCGGCACCATAACCATTATCATAAACCTGTTCTGAAAAATAGATATGAATTACAGGGATAGAGGGACGTTACTGTGTGTGTAAGAGTTAAGTTCACTACTAAAAGCAAGCTGGGTGCTGACCTCTATTTAATGACCGTTAATATTAAAAAATCATGGTTATTTATAAATACTCTTTTACAGGTGCTACAATCTCTTTTGTATGTTGTTGCTCACTGTATATGGTAAACATGATGCTATTTTCCTGTTTTAAAATACGACCTAGAAGTAGCATCTTTAGTTGCTCAGAAAAAAAAAATTCTATGAAAAAATTCGCTACATGTTTGGTGGACAGATGCTCTAGATAAAGGTGTTTGGATTCATGAACACCTAATTCTACTTAATTTAATAAATGTATGTTTACTTTCATTAGGCTATGGAGGTTTCAAAAATATTCCCATTTTATATTGAATTTTTTTTTCTTTGTTCTTGGTATAAAGAAATTATACTATTGACTGAGATTTTTGTGTAAACAGTGAGTCTCAAACTATTTATGTATGATTAACAGTTCTTCCCACAGGGAGCCCACATGTAGACAATGCCTTAACTGTTGGCCATTGCCGAGTATGTCGCTGAGAATTTGCCCCTTAAATTCATGGTTAGCCCCAGAGGTCATTCTCAGGAGAGTTAACTCCGATTTCTTCTTGCTTGAGCCCTGTTGTATTCTTTCTGCTTCCCCTTTCCTGTTTCCCATGGAGTTTTTCAGCTCTAGGACACTTGCACAGCGAGATCAGAGAACCTGCCTGCTCCTTCCTTGGGTGTCTGCTTACCTCACCTGACTTGGCTGAGCCATGCACTGATGTTGTTGCTCCTGTATTAATACCTCACTAGTTGTCCTATATTTGCCATGTCAAAGTGCTTTTAAGAAAACTGCTCTAGAAGCAAAATGTCAATTCCATTTTTCTGTGTGTGATTCAGGGTTGGTGGTACATTATTAGCTCCGTAATCTGACCGCTTCTGAACAAGTTTTGGACAAATAATTGTTCAAATGGATTCAAATTGTCATGGACAGATTTTGTCTTTGAAGTAAAATTAAATTGTGTATAGAGATGCTGCTAATGGGTTTAAAATAATCTATTAGAGTCAATATATTGAAACCATATCTAAATTTTCTGAGTAAAGATAGGACTTAACAATGATGTCTGCTGCCAGGAAAGGAAGATTGAATTATAAATGTAAGTTTTCATAGCCTCCAACCCCAAAATTAAGGTTAAATATAAAGATATTGAAGTCTTTTGTAGTACAAGTGAACAGAGACTTCATACTTTCTGAGGCATTGATGTGGGAAGTTTGCAATATTTGAGTAGCTGTGAAGAAAATGTACTAAAATATGGGTTGTGATTGTGGCTTATTTGAATACCACCTTTTTGGTTGACAATTTTAATCAGCTTCCATCTCAGGAAATCATATACAAGGCTTAAGTTCTGTGAACTAGCCATCACTATTGAGAGTGGAATCTGTACATAAAAAGGTCATTGAGAAGAATGAGACAATCATTTTTATATGCATTTTTATATGTATTTTAGTTACTGCTAATGTTTTATAGTCTAATGGAAATCCATATAATGTTATCCTCCTTTATTTGTGCAACAGGATAAAATCAGAGCAGTGATTTTCTTCATTACTATTATATAAAAATAGTGTCACATACACAGGCTGTTGAGGGTTGATTTCACTTGCCCCTCCAAATTCTCTATCCTTTTTCACCCTGCTGTGCCCTGGAACACTGGTCTTCTTTGATGGGCTGCACCAACTGAGCTGAGCCTAGCCTAAGAGATGTAAAAAAATATAAAATTATATCACAGAACACATTAATTCTTTCTATCTTTGTATATAAACTCATTTGATTTTTTTTGTTTTGTTTTTTTTTTTTGGAGGGGAAGCTATGAAAACTGATATTTAGAAGTTTATCTTCCCTTCCCCACAGCAGACATCATTGTGAAGTCTTATCTTTATTTGGAAAATTTAGGTCTTCAGCTGGGGATTTTTCCCCAGAAGGCAGGAGGAGAATGAAGTCAGAGCCTCTATTTCCCAGTTACCCCAGAGGGAACCTCCCCAGACCCAGCATGGCTGCAGACACCCCCCACCCCTGTGGTCCCCAGATCTGAGACATGCACATTGTTTCTTGTTTTCCCTTAGCCCTCGCCAAACTTTCCTTCACTGAACTCGGCCACATTACCCCACTTGAGCAAGCTATAGCTATCCTGCTTGAAGTCTGAATATTGAGCTACACTTACTATTTGTAGGACAAAATCATACACAAAATTGAAAATGGAATTCTAAGTATGATGAAAGTTTGTTTGGAAATTAGTTTCCAAGTAAAGCTATAGAATATGTGAAAATTTGTTTTTTTTGTTTTTTTTAAATACACATATACACACACACTGGGGGTGTCAAAAATGTATTTACATGACTTGTATTCATCTTTTGTTATTGGTATATATTGAGTATTATAATTTTATTACAGTTTTTTCCTTTCTTAAAATGTGTATACATTTTTTGGCATTCTGTGTGTGTGTGTGTGTGTGTGTGTGTGTGTGTGTGTGTGTATGCTGTTTAATTTTCAGCATATAATTCATTTGTATGAAAATAATCTAATATATTTAAACATGATAAACCTTTGTTCTTTAGCAATTGTTGCATGAAAGATCACCACGTCTGAAATAATATTCATTTGTTTCAAAGTGTCTGTTTTTTAATAGAGTGCTATTAATAAGACTTATGGTTTGTATGTGAGTATGTCTGAAAAAATGCAATAATTCATAGCATGTGCACATATGATTAATGCCCCTTATTTTTACCCTTCGGTGTATTTATTAATTATAAGGTGCCATTATAAACACTTAGCATACAGTTTTTCTTTGGGTTATTCATTTTTTACATGTGTTGAGAATACAGAGGTGAGCAAATCTCCTCCATCATGAACCTCAGAGACGAGTGTGCTAATGAGGGCAGCATATGAAATCACCCTTAAATGAGGACAGATAGGCGCTGGTTGGAAATGAACATACATGTGCTGCGAAATCGCAACACAGGAGCAGCAGCCTCGGGTATGTTACTGCTTCTACCTCCAGTTCTTACGTCCATGGGAAAGTTACAGTAGTCCATTCGCTCCTAACCACTCTTCAGGTGGTCCCCTTGCCTCCGCTGCTTCACAGCAGTTCGTATTTATGCCATCTTAAAGAATCAAATGTCAATTTGGAATCAAAGGCTCAAGGTATATATATGTACAGGAAATATCAAATCTATCCAAGTTTTTCCTGATAATTTCCTCATAGTAGGCATGAGTGTGCACTAACATTTTTAGAGACTAGGTAAAAATAAAAGCTAATGACCAAAGAGAGCAATTGGCAGGATTTTTGAAGGGCCTGTTATCTCTCTATTAAAATGCAAGACATGTTTCCAGAAGCTGTTCTGGATACATATTCAATATACTTTTGTTGTCACATTTAAAATTACATTATTTTCTCCAATTCCACTAATTGTAAATGTAAAGCTTTGTAATGTCAATTTTTTTTTAAATTAAAGTTTATTGGGGTGATAATTGTTAGTAAAGTTAACATAGGTTTGAAGTGTACATTTGTATAATGCATCCTCTATATGTCACATTGTGTGTACACCACCCAGAGTCAATTCTCCTCCCATCACCATATATTTGACCACCTTTACCCTCTTATACCAACTGCCTCCCCCTAACTTTGGTAACCACGAACCTATTGTCTGTTGTTTCTTCATTTGTTTGTCTTGTTTCTTTGTTGCTTTCAGTTTTATATCCCACATATCAGTGAAATCATATGGTTCTCAACTTTTTCTGTCTGACTTATTTCACTTGGCATAATAATCTCAAGATCCATCCATGCTGTCGCAAATGGCACTATTTCATCTTTTCTGATGACAAATTTTATAGGAAAGTTTATATTAATGTCCTAAAGTTGTGTAATACAAATCTATGTTTTTAAAAAAATAATATTTAAGCACTTTTTCAAATTAAACAAAAAAAAGTACTTTAAATGTGCATAATTTAGGAATAAACTTGGATTTATGAGTTTATAAAATAGTAAAAGTGCCAGAAATCATTAGGTTAGTTAATTAATTTAACTAACTTTCTGAAACCCAAATTTTAAGTATTATAAACTTGTTGAAGAAAGTGGATTGGGAGGGGATTAATAACAGGGCTTTTAATAATTGGCATTTCCCTCTCCTTTTTGTTGCATAAAAGTGACAAGGATGACACCTTCGTCTCCAGCTTGCATAGTTGGGTGGGGAGGGCTGCCTTTTACTTAGATGCATGGTTACTGCAGAGGGCAAGTTTGGGAGCGCACAATTATGAGTTTGGTTTGGTCATGCAGAGCGTGAAGTGCTTTGAGGTTTTCATGAAAGATGTCAGAGATGCAGTTGAGGGCAGGGTTCCGAATCTGAGAGGAAACACTTCCTGACTATCCTTGTGATGGTGAATTTTATGTCTCTACTCGGCACCTGTATGCACCCCCTTAAATCATATTTAATCCCCAGATAAACACAACAGTAAAGTCGTACTTCTGCCTAACATGATACAGTTATCCTGAGCACAACCTAAAATGCACTAACCCTCCCTTGGAAGAGGGTGTAACGTCCTTGGGGGATGTTTACTCATCTTGATGTCCTGTAACTTAAGTATTATGATTTAAAGTTAACAATACTTAAATACTATGAAATAAACTCAGCACATCTTATGTACCATCGTATGCAGAATTATGACCTTGCTGTTGCCTTTATTTGGGGACCAAGAATAGTTGAGATATATATGTATATATATGGGTGCCGAGTTGACAAGGAGTGGACTTGTGATGGTTAATTTTATGTGACAACTTGGCTAGGCCATGGCAATCAGGTATTTGGACAAACATGATTCTAGGTGTTCCATGCAGTTATTTTTTTAGATGAGTTTAACTTTGAATTTACATCAGTAGACTTTGAATAAATCACCCTCCATAATGTAGGTGGCCTCATGTGTTCAGTTGAAGAAGGCCTTAGGAGGAAAAAAAAAACTGCCATCCTCCAAGGGAGAGGGAATTCTGACAGCAGACTGACTGGACTTGAGCTGTATCGCAAAATCTTCCCCTGCTGGCATATCCTGACAACTGTGAACTTGCCAACCTCTACAGCTCCACAATCATGGGAGCCAATTCCTTTAAGTGAATAACTCCCCTCTCCTGTCTGCATTATATTATATATTTGTATATGTAGTATTTATATAGATTACATTATATAATATATATTGTATATAACATAATACATTATATATTATAATGTATAAAATAATATGTACTATATGATATATAATGTAATCTATGTAAATGCTGCATATATAAATTTATACATATATAAATATAGGTAAATATATGTCTATCGTTGTATACACATATGCACATTTTACATCCAGTTGGCTCTTTTTCTCTGGAGAGCCCTAACACAGCCCTTCTCCACTGATGCGCAGTGCCACTTCCATCATATATCATGTACCGTATGTGCTTGGAGGTGTATGAACTTCGAGATCGAGTTCCATTCCATCTGGCCAGTTTTAACCTCTATGGCTTGGTAATAAACCTCTTCTTTTTCAAAATCACCATGGCTATTTTTGACTTTTACAATTCCATTAGGATTAGAGTCTCAGCTTGTTAGGTCATGCTCAAATTCCTGGTGAGATTTTCATTAGAATGCCAATGGATTATTTACTTGGAGAGAAAACTGCCCCATTTCTTCCATCTGTTAACTTTTCTTCATGGCGCATCTCCTCGCATGGTTTGTAAACATTGACTGTGCACATAGCCTTAGGGTGATTTTCATGAGCTCCCCATGGGTCTGGGCTTGGGGAACATCTATAAAGGAAGGTTTGGTGTTTTTCCCAGGACAGGACCCACAGTACTCTCAGTTTTCAAGATCATAGGTTTTCATACTAATGTCTCAACTTATTCCCAGAATATTGAAATGGTATGAATTTCATACCCGCTTGCGCCTGCGGCTCCTGACTTCTCAGTGGTGTTTCTCATTTTAGCCCAACCCCTGAAGGAGTATGGGATTCATGGTAGTTCTCTCAACTGGTGGCCAGAATTATTTCGGATTCCTTTTGACATGCACTCTGTGATTTCTGATTCCCTCTAGGCAGCTCAGCTTCACGTTGCATTTTACTTGGTTCCTATTTCCTAGGATCCTTATTCTTAATGTGCATATTAAAACTGCAGCTTCTTGCTTTTACCGGGGTTCACATAGCCCCTGAATGCATTTGTCCCTCAGCTTTTGCATTCTAGACTTTTTTATTTTTTCTTTGATTTCATTGATCATAATTGCTAAAGACATACTTACCTGTTTTAGTTTTTATTTGCCCCCCAAATCAGTTCTTGGGTGAATTATTAATCCCAAGGCTTTTGGAGTGGTAACTTGGCATAGACATTTAGAAGATGGCTGTGAATGACCATGTAGATTACATAGAATCTCTGCATTTTAGCAAAAGGATACTATGTTGTCTCCTTGACCTCTGTTTTTCTCATCTATGAAATAGACACAATGAAATAATAAAGTTATGAGGATTGTTTTATAAACCATTTATGGTAACTTGAAACTATTTTAGAACATATTATATACTTAATAAATAGGAAGCATTGCAGCATTTTACTTACGTAATTCAACTATCTGCATGAAGGAGGGGAGAGAGCAAACAAGTTTTAAAGATATTAAGGGCACGAATAATTCTGATATTCAGTCATGATGCTCATTCCCAAGAGTGTGCTTGAGATGCATCAGTTTCTTCTAAAAAATTGAATATTGAGAGCTCTCATTCCATATAATTAATTACCAAGATGATTAAAATAGATACGTCCAACATTTGGAATATTTTCAACTGTTCATTTTCTTGTTTCCATCATTAAAATAAGTTTTGCTCATCTTATAAATTACTAGGATAAAGATTCTATGAATACAAGGATTTCTTCCCTTCTTTTTTCCCTTCCCATCTCTCTCTCTCTTTCTCTGTCTCTCTCTCTCTCTCTTTCCCCCCCCATTCCTCTTTCCTCCAGCCCTCCTTCTGTATATCAGGTAGTGTCATACACATGTGTATCTATGTATCTATCCACATAGTTTGACATACTTTATTCTATTTATAGGTTGTTTTTTTACTTTGGTTTTCTAACTTGCTGAGATTAAATTGTATGTCATATTTTTCTTTAATAATATAAGTCTGTAAAACTACTGAATACGATCCTGCTGTATCATATAGTCTGGGAATTCTAACCAGGGAATCTGGTTTTTTTTTCAACTTACCTTGAGTGATAAGTGTTTTGTGTTTGTGTGTCATCATTTTAATAGCCCGTTTTTGAAGTGTTCCGTGAACTCATGAAATAACTAGGTATTAGTTATTTGTGGGGTTCAATTTTCAATACCTATTAATAAGGTCAATCTTATGATATTGTATTATTTATTTTTCTATGTTCCTAAAAGTGTGGTTCATAGATATCAGGTGGTTGTTGGGAACTAGACATTCCTTGTACCTCTTCTATTCCTACTGAGTCAAAACCCGTGGAAGTGAGTATCATAAGTCATCGTCATTATCACATTCCTAAGTAATTTTCGTAAAAACTGAAGTTTGGGAATTGGGGCTCTCTATATACCTTTTATATTTGACAGTCGATCTGTTGTATAAACCCTAATGGTTAAATAAGGCCAAGGCAGCCACAGAAAGCACATTAGGTGTATTGTATTTAATTTCCACAATAATTTTATTGTGGTATTGTTACTAAGAATCAGAGTGCTTAAGCGATTTATACATATCTTTAGTACGGAAGTGAAGGTCGGATTCAATCCTAGGTCACCTGGCCCCAGAGCCCTGGATCTTAACTGCCGTACATAAGGCTCCCGTTACATTACAGCCATAAAACCATGGCGCTGGTAAAATCACACAGTGTCAAGGTGTTCCTGATTTTAAAGCAGATAAAGAGGCTTTCCCCTACACAATCGTTATTGTGACGTGTGTAGTTAATTAAAATAATACAATTGTCTTTGCTCCAGGTCATGCATTTCGCACTAGTAGGTATGGTTATTTTGCCATTTGCTTTTAACTGATCTATATTTGCTCAAGCTTTATTTGGTCATTTTATTTTGCTCTCTCGCTCTCTCTCATAAAGATCATATGCCAAGTTGGCTTTTCTACATTTGGTTTGCCAAAAAAAAACAAAAAACATAATTTGGGATATTATATCTAGAGGGTGGACTGGTGGAGAAAATGCAGTGTTTTACTTTGTTTTCTATAGAATTTTCCACAGTTTTGCCTGGAAGATTTATGTGTGATTTGAATGCATCCTATTGCATCCAAGGCATGATTGCCCATTAACTTTTGTTAACAGTACTCTTAAAATTTTACCTTTTTTTTTTTTGAAGAGGGGGGGTGGGAGTGTGGAAGGACTTTCGTGAGTTATTTTAACCGGAAAATGAGAAAATGCATCAGAAATCACAAATGGTATCATTTTAAACTTTCAGTAAACTAGTAGTAGAGTTAATTTTATTATCTTTGAGAATAGAAAACAAAACAGAGATTTAGTATTTGGGGAGGAAATATTTTACTAATAATAAATTTCTATCTCAAAAGACATTTAGTTATGAATATGAGGGATGGAGGGATTAGCTATGTCCGATTCTTGGGTAACATAGAGGCAGACATGAATGGAGGAGAGATGCAACCACAGATTTAATTTTTATAGTATCAGGGGAATTGGATTGGCAACATGATTTTCACCATCCCATAAAGTTTAACCAAATTAATTGCCGAGGCTCCGGCTCCTGGTTTATATGAAGAACCCCTTAGCTTATTGAGAAAGATTGAGAAAGTGTCTTCTTAAAGGCTTTTGAAGTATAGATGCTTGCATATTACGGGTTTGTTCTTTTTCCATGAGGATTTATTTCTTGAAAATCAGAAAAAAACCAAAACTTCTTGGATTAATTTTTATCTACACTGCGGAAGGTTATATGCACATTTTCTGTTGGCCAGCAGATAGGAATGACTGGGCTCCTTTTCGGATGTGCAGGTTTTGAGTTATGTAATGCGTCCGCACACAGCTGGATGGGAATTCTAATATCAGAGTTTTAAACAGTGGACTCAACTGAAAACCAAGAGCCAATTGTTCCACCTCTATCTGGTTCTTATTATTAAACAGAATTCTTTCTTTTCAGTGTTTGAAGCCATGCCCTTGAGCCTCACCCATCTGATATTAGGAAGATCAGCTCTACAGGTTAGCATTTAAAAAAGCTACAAGAGTAATCCACCTGTTATTTCATTAGAGATACATTCCTATCATGTTACTTCATTTTACTCATGAGATAAGAATAGAGTTCTGTCATTTAATGGACACACAAAACATAATTTCATTCCATATCAACCTCTCACCATTTCTTCCATTTTAACTGTCTTCTGTACTTCTGTGAATTCTCAGATCACTATGTGAGATAAAGAAAATTGTCCCAACTTTATGTTTGAGGTTATTTATACATATAAGAATATTTGATTTTTGTTTGGTTTTGTTTTAGCTCAGCTGCAGATTAGTGTGATCTGCTGTTTGGAAGCATGATGACCTCTCTGAGTAACAACAAATGTTAACAAGTTAGATTGGGTCCTAATTTTTTCACTCTGATGAAGTGAAAATCTGTTAAAAATAATGATGCTATGATAGCACTAATTTGGCTAGTACTGCTGTCCCACATCAGAGCAGTAGCTAGAGGCAGCTGGAGGTATTTTACTGAAAGCCGAAGTAAATTGGGGCAGTTCCCCTAGCTGTATAAATTAGTCAGAACCTTGGAGACATCAGAGTATTTCAGGAGAGAAGGACTGAACTCTTTTTCTAAGAATTATGTCACCTTAATTCAGTAATTTGGTATGCCTCGGGGTTTGCATGTATTTTAGAGATACTGTAATGAAGCGTGTGAGTATTCATTTAAACACAGAAGTCCCCCAAGAATAAAAGGCATGCCTAATTCACTGGAAATGCTATCATTCTCAGAATGTTACCAGGATTAATGTAAACTTCTAGCTAGGTTAGATAAGTTATTAGGAGCATATGGGAATGATATGGGTAAAATGTGCTATGGAGATCACTGAAAATTAGGTCATCCTCAAATGAATTAATAAAAACTCGTAGAGTTTACAAACTGAAGGGATAGTTTGCCTCACTATAGTTTTTCCTTCCGTCCTCTGGCTTGGTTGGAACTACACTCACTATTAACAATGTGTTCAAACCCTGTATGTTTTTAGTGACCGATTTAAATGCTATGCTTAAAATTTTGATTTTACACATTGGGGTAATTTTCTTTTTCTCATCAAGTGGTATGAGAATTCACAGAAGTGTTGTACATTGTTAGAATTCAAATTGAAGAAACAGATATTGGTATGGAATAAAATGTGTTTTGTTTTTGTTTTTGTTTTTTGTGAATTCAGTTTAGTGGAAAGCAATACCAATTAGGTTTAAACTAACTAAAAGAAGTGTGGTGGAAATAAAGAACTTAGGTTTTGGAGTTGGATGGCTCTATATGGAATCCTTTGTCCTTTTTTGTGGTGTAAACCTGGATATTTTTCTTAAACTCTGTGAAACTTATTTTCATCTTTCAGATATGAACATTACATATATGTGCTGGGACACCTAGGTTATAATGTTTTTATTATAATATTATTATACATTTTTTAAATTAAGCCTGGAAATAAAGTTTCCACTTCTAATTGTGGGTACCAGAGCATATTTCATGAGAGGAAAACATATTTTGTCGCATTCTCATTATTTTATTTGTATTAAATGCACACGTGTTCTTACATTATACACGATGCATCCATTTCTGTTATCACTCTACTATGTCTGCTTTGATAAGAATTTTAAACTGAATGTTCTCATACAGTTTGTGCTTTTGAAGCTCTGTTCAAGTTGATTCGCCTTCTATGGTTTTAGAAAATAAAGATGAAAAAACTTCATTTGGGGAACAAAATCAATGAGCAGGTGTGTCACATTTACAGAAAGAAAACCGTCACCATCAAGGCCCTGCGTTAATGCTAACGTGACCCCTGACAGTCTGATTTTTATGCTGGAACGGAATGCATTATGCAGCTGGTAGAAGAGCTCTAGATTATGTCTATGTGATAGCAACATTTAAGTAATTGAAATTCGGGAATACAGGCCCGGTATTTTGATTTCCACTTCAGATGGATGATTAGCGTATTTTCACTAATGGCGTTGCAGTTTGTGTTATGTAGACACAGCCTGTGCTGAGCCAGGAAAAACATCATCAGAATAGTTCTACTGGAGCTTTTTCCCATCCTTCCTGATATGTGACTTGTAGAATATGTATTTTTTTTTCCATACAGGAGCATGTTATTAAGCTCTACTACAGATGAGCTGGGAGAATGTTTACATTTCTTAGGGTCTTCTCCAAATAATACGGTGGCCATGAATAAATTAATTAAGGTAGAGAGATGTGATTATGTTGACCTCAGCTGACAAAATTAAGGTCATGATTTTATTGTGGAAAGCAAATATTAATCTGTGTTCCTTGGGGTACAGTAATCCATCACACTCTTAATAGGTATGCGTAAGGAGGAAGACCTTGAATGTTTGAGTACAGGTCTATTCATCTAAGTTGTTTAATACATATTTCTATAACCTAAAATTTTAGAAGCTAAAGTTTAGCCAAATAGTTATTCTTAATATTTACAAATTTAGAAAATATCGTTTAGGTGGCGGATGGATCCTCAGATGCAATGCAGAATGTGACAACACCATCTAACTATGAAACAACCTCACTGCAGGGGTGGGGGGCAAGGTGCTGACCTAAGGAACTTTGGAAATGGTGTCTCTGTGACTAAAGGTGAAGGGACTGCCATAAGCACTGGACTCCAGTTGACAAAGTTGTTTCCTATGGGGACATGGGTGAACGATTCTGATACTGCCTCACATGTACACTGCAATTGAACACAAGAAAAGGGAAGACGGACTGGATTAACCAGGTTTCTTTCCATTGGAGAGGGAGTTAAATAAGGAAGGAGAAGCAAGGATGACCCATGTGCTAGTGGATTAGAGTTAGAGACATTGAAAAGAACTCTTACTTAGTGTAAAAGATTCAGGTGGTTAGATACATAAATACTTATGCATGTGAGTACATACACACACCACATGCCAAAAATTTGGAGGTTATATTTAATTAGATTAACAAACTTAAGTTGTAACATTTCATTGCTGTATCTCAGCAAGTGTAACTTCAAAACAAGAAGCTGCAAAATACGTTGCTATGATTTGAATTGTGTTTCTGCCCCCAAAGTAGATATATTGAAGTCCTAACCCCCAGTGCCTGTGAAACTTATTTGGAAATAGGGTCTTTGCAGATTTAGTCAAGATAAATTGAGGTCATTAGAGTGGTCCTTAACCCAAATGACTGGTGTCCTTAGAGAGGGAGATTTGAACACAGGTACACAAAGAGAACACTCTGGGAAAATGTGGAAACCTCAGACAAGGACGGAAGATGGCCTTGTGAAAATGGAGCTTTTTTGAAGAATAGAGTCATGCTGTTCACAAGCCAAGAAACCTCTGGGGTTCCTTTCAGCAAGTATTTATTGAATATCAATATCAAAGAAGTTTTTGCATCAGACACTGGGAATAAACCCAGAAGTTCGAAGAGCCCAGAAAGGGTCCTCCCTTAGAGACTTGGAAGGGAGAATAGCTCTATCAAAACCTGGACTTTGGGCTTCTGGTCTGCAGAACTGTGAGAATACGTTTCTGGTGTTTTAAGCCATCTAGTTTGTGGTACTTTGTAACCGCAGCCCTGTGAAATTCATGAATATGTGTATAGCTATCATTTTTGTTAAATGACAAAATTTAGCAACATATCAAAGACAACTGGATATAATTATTCTATAAGTTCAGCTGTTCTGTTGATGGGTAGGCAATGTTTGGATGAAAGAGTTACATTTTTCAAAATTCAAAAATTAACATATATTTTACTAGTCATACATTGTTACAAGTTATGTTTATGTCATGAAATTTATTTTTCTTTCATTTTGACAAAAATAACTTTCCATAAGCAAGATTTTATTTAATTTATGATCTACAGGTAATAATTATTGGCATTTACTTTTAAAATGATAGAAAAGATCTTTAAAATATTTAGATATAAAGAATTATGAGTAAATATTTTTCCAGTATACAAAATTTGAATATAGTTCCGTAAAGCATGCAAATTAAAGTAAATATAAATATTAAACATAATTACCAATGTTTTCCAAAAATATTACAGTTCTTTCAAATATTTAAAAATGGTATGAGGTCGGACAATTGAGTTTGTGAACTTTCCACCCTTTAAGTTCTTTTCGCATATTATAATTTAAAGACTTCTCGTATATTACAATTTAAAGAAAAATAGATATAAGAAATTAATGATTTTCAAAACTTAAATCAGAATTACTCAGATAAACCTGAAATTTATATTGAATTTCTGGAAGACATAATTTAAATTAATGAAATATTTTTATTAAAAATAACTTGTTTTTAAGTTTAGCATTCAAGGTGAATGTAGTGTGCTAATGTAGAGAATCACTTTCAAGGTAGTATCGTTCTGCAGAAACCTGAGAATGGGAGGTTCAGCATATTTGAATGGAAATATGTGTTTAGTTTTGGACTGGTCACTGAAGTGATTGTGAAACATTCAGATGGTGCCAGCCCTTCGAAGCGTGACATAGGACTGCATCAGGCAAAGGGCTGGACTGTGTCAGGAGATGCGGCAAGTGGATTAACAGAGGGGCTCAAGGACCAGGCAGGCATTTTTCTTTCCCTCTCCCTCTTCTGCAACCTTCTAAATTGTGATTATCTGGTTTTAAATCTTATAATTTTCAATGCTTTTATGATCCAGAATATGCTGAAAATTATCAGCAATTCATCAACTTTGATCTTCTGAAAATTTTAAAGGTATTTCTTAGCATTTAATTTTTTTTTTTTTATCATTTTGGGAAGAGCCAAAATTTTTCCATAAGAACATACCTCAAATTGTATAAAAGAGAATCATTGTAAAGTAGAAAAAAAAGATAGAAATCTATTTTATAGGAAACATCCAAATATTTCTTTCCTTTAAACAGGTATTTCTAAATAACATCTATGATAATTCAAACAAGAGGAATGCTTTTTAAAGCAAATTTTTAACCTAACAAACTAATTGAAAGCAAGCTAAATTTTATATATTTGGGCATTCTGTGACGTACACCATTGTACAATGCAGCACTAAATCTCTATCACACATAAAGGAAAAAAGAACACATTTTATTGTTTGGAGAAAAAAGGAATGATTGAGAATAAAACAAAACAAAAATGCTATCTATTCATCTTTTGTCTTTTTCACAGCAACTAATAGTGAACAATGACCCTGAAACCTTTAAATCACAGGTCTCTATTGGCCCAGCTTACACATTTCAAGATCTATACCAAGCTCCTCTAATACAGAGGGAATTTCCATTGTTATCCCTGGGGCGCTTGAGATAAGTTCCCTGAAACTACATTTTCTATTTCAGTTGTCATTACTTTGCTTTCAAACTCATTCTATGAGTCTCAGATATAATAAAACAACAGTAACTATAGCCTTAAATGTGTTTAACTAAATCTAGATAGATAGATAGATAGATAGATGATAGATAAGTAGATATAGATGATAGATAGATGATACATAGATGATAGATGACAGATGATAGATAGATAGATGATAGATGATAGATGGATAGATAGATGGATAGATAGATGAAAATGTAGATATGTCTTTATAGATACATTTTGGTTTTGGTGTAGTCATGAGTATTTTTCTGAAATATTTTGGCATGCTGTTGATTTCATTTAATAAAACAAATAACGCTCTATCCATTGTAAGTGACACTCTTAGTGCCATGTGTAGATAATGGCATTTCAGTCTTATCTTAGGAGAATATGTTTCGGTAATGATAGAAGACAATGGATAAGCCAACCTTTCCTGGTATTTATTTAAAATTGTGAACAGGCACCTTGAGAATTAATATTGTTTATAATGAAATGAGTTTAAGTGTTTCAATCACATTTACTACAGCTACATATAATACCTGCCACACGATTCTTTAATTCCTATTATTAAAGTTATAATGATTCCAAGAATTGATTTTGTTGAACAGTTTGTTTATGGAAGTGGTAATGTCTGCCAAATGAAACCATTTCTAAGAAGAGTGCTCATTCATCTTGCTTGGATTTCAACCAAACACATTTCAGAGATAATGATATAATGCATCTACAAAAGTTTAACTTGACTGGCATAAGGTTTAAATAGAAATATTCTATCTATATCTATGTTCGTATCCATATACATTAGGCATGCTGCCCAATTTTAAAGACTCTCATGTATTAGGATAGTGGATCTCAACTTTATCTGCATATTGGAATCACTTGGGGAGCCAAAAGGATTCTGATAGCAGGTACTATCATCAGAAATTCAAGTGTAATTGCTCATGGGCATTGATATTTTAAAAGCCCTCCAGGTGATTCTAATGTCCAGTAAAATTGTGGTAGAACCACTGTCTTAGGATTTTAAGGCGGCTTGGGTGAGAAAAGTAGTATCTTAGATGTTATAAATGTTCCTTTGTCATGATTGTGTCTAAACACAGAGTGCTTCCTTCTTTGAAACGTGTTTTAAAATAGCAGATTTGATGATACAAGTATATTATAACTGTCACCACAAATCTACAATTAAATATGATTTAAGACTATTCTTCTTATTATTTTGATTCCTAATCCATGAAGCTGTTACTTTAAAAATGCTTTACTGTATTGATAGTATTGATAGTAGAGGCATATTTATTAATGTAGCTTGGTATCAGTGATGTGCTGATAAATATTATTAACAACCAGATGTTTGATGACAAAATGGCTCTGATTTGTAGTAATTTCCAATTTCCATGATATATTTACTTCCACTGTGGCCACTTTCATGCTGCAGTGTGATGTCAGCCAGCTCACACAATTTCTGAAAATGTACTATTATAGCTGCTGCAAGCTTGAAGCAGGCTCCAGCACACACTGTGACACACCACATGGTATTTTGTAGACACTAAACAATTTTAACGTAAATGTATCAAGTAACCCTCACATCCATGCAATGACACAGCAACAGTGCAATTAGCTCCAATTTAAAAGAAAGAAATAAGAGGCTTAAAGGACATTTAAATTTCTCCAGTCAAGCCAGACAGCACCCATCACCATGTGAGTTTGGGCACCTGCTATGAATCAGGTGCTTTTCTTCCAGCTGTAGATTCAAGACAATCTCTCTAACCTCAAACAGCCTATATTCTTCTGTGAGAAGACAGAAAACAAAACAAAAAAGCACAATAAATTAGTGTGGAGGTTGTTTTCTGGTTGATATGAGCTATGAGGAAAATAGGATTGATGGTATGGTAGAGAGTTACAGGTACGGGGAGCTGTTTTAAGTTGGACCGTAGACGAGTTTTCCAAGGAAGTGTCACTTGCATCAAGTTGTATATGAGGCATATATACAAGGTAGTGAATCTCCGGTGGGGGGAGTCCTCAGGAGAAGGAACAGTTGAGAATGTACCGAGAGGAGTATAAACAAGGGGTTGCTGAGGATGTGTGGCCGGTGCCTCGTAAACGTGGTAGAGATTTGAAGTTGGGGAGGTTGGCAGGAGACAGGCCATATGATGGGTCTTGTCGTTTGGATTTGATTCCTGTAATGGAAAAGGACTTGAAGGTCTTTGGCCTGGACATGAGATATGAAGCATGATTCAAATGATAACCCCAGCTGCTCTGATTAATGGGGTGAGTGGAGGCCAGGAGAGCAGACAGAAGCCCCTGTCCATAATTCAGGCTTGAAAATGGTAGCTTCGACTAGAGCAGCTCCCACAGCTATGTGTAGGGTCCCAGTCCTCTTAGCCCGCAAGGGCAGACTGGCCGGTCTCGGAGGCCCTTGTCCCCAGCGGCCTGTCACTTCGGTTCTGAGCAGCCTTGTCCATTTACCTCAGTGCTGAGACAGCAGTGTCACTCTCCCTGTGCTGTGGCCTAATGGACGAACACTGGGCATGGCTGGCAGGGAAGCCGCTGAGGGGATTTTGGGTTATGGATGTCATTTGAAAGGAATGTCTGCATTTTCTAATCCTTTCGCCATGAGACTTGAAGAAAAAGAGAAAGCAAGGACACTGAGTCAGTCAGACAGGAATCAGATGGAACACTGAAAACTGTGGATAAAACAGGAGTTTAATAAATGGACTGTTGACAAAATTATGGAGAAATTAAACTGATAGTAAAAGGAATGGCGGATTACCCTGGGACTCTCAATAGCAGGAAGCTATTACCAACCTTAGCTCTTAAAGTTTCCCCAGAGTGGTAATTTTCCCTTCAAAATACTATTTTGGGATGTTAGAGAATGTTTCAATATATGTAAATATGTAAAACCAAAAATGCTTCTCATATTATTAGTAGTGCGTTTCCCCCCCCCCCCCCCCCCACTTTTCAGGTGGGATACTTTGGCACAATAATACATGGGTGTCGTTATAAGAAAAGTAATCCATAATAGCACAAGAACATGTCCTTGTCGATGCGCCACCCCGAAGTGTCTGAAAGCCCCAAGTGCACTTCTAGAAAGTACCATGAGTACCTACCCTTCCCCTCCCAGACAGAGAGTCTTCACAGCCTGGAAACCTTCCTTGGGTTTCCTCTGAATGCAGCCTTTGGACTTGGCTCACTCATCACCCACGCCGAGGCCGGCCAATCGTGGTCTCTTAAGCTACATCTGGCCTTAGTGTCCTGTTGTCTCCTTCCTCATTAATGTAGCTGCTTCCTTCCCGATATCTTTTTATCTCTTGAAAAGAGGGTTAGGTACAGAGGCTGAGCTAATCGGAAATTACAGCCTGGTTGGAGTGAATTTTTCACTATAATGAAAATTATTATGATGGTTTTCAAGCCAGGAGTTGCAGTAGGAAGACTTTTTCTGATTCTCTTGTTCTTATAGGTTTGCATGTGTTTCCCATTTTTCAATTTTTAATGGCACTGACTTTCATGGAGCCCAGTTTATCTGTGAGCATTATGTATCAATGTAGCATCTCAAATCTCTCAGAGTATTTGAGATTCCCTTGTGGTTTTTGTTTGTTTGTTTTATTGCTGCTCAAGATGATAGATCAATAGACATCTATATAACAGCACACATGTACAATGTTACTAACTAAAAGTTGTATACATTAAGTCAGACATTAAGAAAAATCCAAATGTTGGAATTGCAGATGTACAAATCTAAGCATCAAATTAACCTGATTTCACAGAGGAGTGGAAGAGAGACATAGAAACAGAGATAGAGGTAGAGATGGAGGGAAGGAAGGAGGGAAGGAAAGAGGAAGGGGGGAGAGAGAGAGAGAGAGAGAGAGGGAGGGAGAGAGAGAGACAGAGGGAAAGAGAGAGTTTTTGAATTAATATTAATATCTTCAGAATGGAAATACTAATCATAATCCAAATTTGAATGGGAATGCCATATGCGAAGCTCCTGGGTTCACACATGTTATGGTCAAAATACCTAAAAGCATACTTTTTCTTGGGTGTTAAGGGTTGTTGACTATGGAGTCAAGGTTTATGGTAGTTTGATTGTTGTGTGTCCTTGAGATTCTGAGTTTAGCATATTAACATTGTCGTACCTGAGATTGACATGTGTATTTGATAGCCTTAGGCTATTGCTACAAACATATATTCAAAATGAATAGTTGATAGGCTAATTTGGAAATAAATTCATAGTATTCACTTTTTCTTTCAAAATGGTAGTTTTGAAATTGCTGGCTTAATTTAATTCATTCTTCTGAGGCCCTTTTGTGTTCACTCTGATTATATTCATTGGTTATGTCTGCTTTGTTTGTTTTTTTTGACAAGACTGTGACCACAGCAGACCTAAAAGTTGGACAGTTAAATTGCTTAGAAATTAAAATATTGCTTTTAGTGTTGATTATTAATTATTTGTAAAGATAAACCCATTGCAAAAAGCCTCAGGGTATATGTCAATTAAATATTTTTAAGCCATAAAAATAAAAATAGCTGCAGCATTAGAATTTTAATTAGCAACTGATGTTTCTTGGGCTGAAAAGTTAAGTTTTGTAATATACCCTCAAAGTCATAAAACTAGAGTCTCTGGAGAATAGGTAGGTAGGTAGTCAGCAGCGCTTACTAATGGGTAACAGCTGTACCCATCAGATGACTTCAGCATTTAGGTAGAAGCTGAAGCCATGAACCTGTTAAACTTTTGCTTCCTGAGGGTGTGAAAGGAAAAGGAAATTAGTCCGTGCTTAACAACGTGAAGAACCGCAGGAAGGCATAAGCAGCAGAACCCGGAAATGAAGTTGTTCACATTGAAATTGATTTCATGGAGTCAACAGGCAACAACCTTTATGACATGATGATATGAGCCCTTGAGAGGCACCAATTAAGTTATTAAAATCAGGATATCAACGCTGTGAGATCTCATTTAATTATTCCAAATGCCGGGTCATCAGTGTTCAGCACCAAGTTAGCGGCTTGGCAAATCACGTGAACTTACTAGCTCAGAACCCACAGGGAAAACACAGAGATGGCCTGTAATGGAAACAATAGAAGGGTTTTTTTAGGATAGTTGCCAGATATGTAATATAAAAATAATATGTGTTTTATAGAAAGAAAAGGAATAGATGATACAGAAGAAATGATAAGGTAATCAAAGGGGATCATTGATTCAAAGGAAAATTTAAAAATCCGATCAAGTCCGAGGCAGGATTAATTTAAAAAATGCTTTTACCATCATGGTGAATCACTTGAATTCCAAGGATAAAGACAATAATCTGCAGCCTTCAATTACTTATAGAAGAAAAAGAAGCATATTAGCCTTGGCTTGTCATTGGTAGTTCTTTTAGGGCAAAGAAAAAGGAAATTATTTTAGAGAGCATACTAATGGCATTTGCCATCAGAGGAAAATAGCTGAAAATATAATTTCACCAACTGACAACTGATCAAAACCAGAAATATCAAGGTAGGAAAAAGAGGGAGAGAAAATAATTCTGACCGATGAATTTTGACACACATGCTTGTCTTAATAGATGTTAATGACAGCGTGATTAAGTATTTAAATACACTTGCAGCATTATGAGTGTATAAGGGGAAACCTAATAATGAGGTGTAGTAGGGCTAAAAACCACAATACCACCTAGGAGCTGGGTGGGGTTTGGAGTGGGGGACTAAAGACTCTCTGAAGGTCTGCTGCACAAAGGGGGGCTACCGAGTGGGGCAGAGACAACAGGCAAATAGTGTTTCCTGGAGATAATACATATAAATGACAGCTGCCACTTTTTTTCATTCAGTGAAATAAATATTAAATGGAGGATAACAGTCTTGAGATCCTGGAGAAAGTGACTCTCATTAATCTTGGAAATATGAGTTGTCCAATATTATCGACAAGCCGTCTGGCCACAGCAATTCCACTTTATTTAAAAATGCCCATGTTTTCGACTCGCGACTTTAACTTTTTGGTTATCTATCCTGTAAAAGCCCAAGCAGGACAATACAAAAGTGTGGATGCATTTCAGCTGTGTTCATAGGGACAAATAAAACCTGGAAATAATCTGTATGCTCATGAAGAAGGGAATGGCTAAAATCACGATGAAATCGTACTTTGGATTCACATGAAGCTCCTTAAAAGATTAAATTATATACAATTTTATTTACCAGAAGATATGTACCTGATGTACATGTTCATATAGGTAGGTCACCTATACGATCACCTATGTCAGAGAAAGGCACACACGTGATGTTCTGTCTTTATTATTAAATAGGACCCAAAATGTGTGAAACATTCTGGTATATACTGTTTTGTTATTTTGCTATTTTATGTTTTATAATAAAGGCATCAGAGTACTGTAAAAAAAAGTGATTCTGGAATGGTGTTCTGGATTGCATATTTCTGGAGTTTTCTAAAACATTGTTCTGCATTCCTACACAAATTTAGCACCAATGATGTATGAAAAGAGAATTATTAGATGGGCTTATGTTATCAGATTTTCAACAAAATTCTTACTTGCATATTTGTTATTGGTTTGCTACATGTGTATTTTTAAATCAACACACAGCCACATTTTACAACTGATTTGGAATGAGCTAAGTTTTATGTATCAATAGTCTGCAGAACTAAAGAGTATACACACACACACACACACACGTATGTGTATCTATAATAACAAAAAACAAGTAAATTACCATTGTATTAGTACTACAAGACTGGACTAGAGTCAAAATCTCAGATAACCAGTTAAAATAACCAAAAAATCAAGAAATTAGCAGATAATTAACTGTTGTGATTTTCTTCCCACACATTCATTTCCTAGCTGCTGACAATTTCTGATAGGTTCAATTACAGTAATAGTATTTGAGGTTAACCAAGTGATCTGGAGCTGTTTCCAGGTGAATGATTAATTAAAATCTGTTTCGATGAATGAACTATTATCTACATAATGCCACTTTCTATGTATAGGCGTAGATAACTGTTTATGAACTTGAGTAACAATGAGACATGGCTTAACATCCTCAATCAAATTGATTGGGCATGCAATTCAATTTTATGAAATAATATGACTTGAATGAAGTAGACTTAGTTATAAAGTTTTCTGATGGGAAGTATCATCTTTCTTAAATTCTTTATTTTACTGTCTCAAAATTAATTCAAATTTCCCCACAAATTTTTACAGCCTCTCTGTCTTTCTTCCTTTCATTCCAGAAGAGTTTCATTAGATTTCACAAAATGAGTGAGCCTGTGAACAAGTGAACTGAAATAAATGTGGTTTGATTCACTACTTCCCTTTCATTAGGCTAACATGCATTAGATTACTTTTGTTAATCCAAGTGTATAGAATTAAAGAAAGAAAAGACTTCTCTTCAGAAAGCTTGTAAAACTAAATGTAGATTTGAGCCACACATCCTTTATTCAAAACACTGATGGCATGCAGGAAAGTGATGTTTTCTGAAAGTGTTTAGCAACATATATTATGAGATCCAGTATTTAATCTCCATTTAGTTTTTAAATGTGTGGGTGCATATTAATAAAATACACCTAAATCAAATCTCTCATTAGCAGAAACAATTTTTTACATGTTAACCTAATTGCTGCAATAAATGGCTATTTTAAGATAAATGTGAACATGTTTAGATGTAATTAGGAACAAGTAATCTTTTGAAAGGGCAAAAAGGTAATACATTGTTGCAATTTTTAAAAATTGTTTAGCTATTGCATTCACAGAGAAAGCTAGTGATCTCAAAATTAATTGAAGAAAGTTGATTTTCATATATTTAGTAATTTTTTTCTACTTATCTGGTACTTCCCTTCATACTTTAGTGGTCAGTAATCATATCAGAATGGTAGATGATAGAGTTCTTGAACTCTTTAGTTTGAGATCAGCTGAGATAGTCATGGGCTGTTTATTTTACTTTGAAAGTCCTTTATGATTGTCAGCCCATAATTTTATATAAATTTATAATTAATACATATTTTTAAGTTCTGTATCTTTCTCTTTTACATCATTATATCTCCCAATATATTATATCTCCCAATATTGGCAATCCGGTATTTAAAATTATTTAATTTTATTTAAGCTTGTATAATTATATACAAACATGTATACTGTAATTGGTATTTATGCTATTCTACGTTCACTTATTCATCTGAATATAGGGATTGATTTTTTTTTTCTTTTTTTCTTTACAAAAAAGATACCTCACCACATATATTTATACATTTCAACTTTCTTTTATTATATGGAAATGTATCCAAGTGTAAACTAGTATATCTATCAATCATTCCTTACACTGTCTACATGGTGTTTCATGGCATGGATATACTTTGACTTATTCAACCATTTTCCCATGATTATACATTTCTTGTTTTTTGTTTTTTTTGCTATTACCAGTGTTGTTGTAACCATCCTCGTATATGTCTTTGCTCACTCCATTTTTTCTTAGTCTTTTAATTTCTTAACTATAGATATTAATTCATAGTATGCTTAATTTCAAATTGCAGATTACATTCAAGATGTCTGAAATACATTGAATTATCCACAGTAGTGAGAGTATTCTCTCCTCCCTCTATTCCTGACAGTAATAGATGTTATAACTCATTTTAACTTTAGTCTTTCTGATGGGTGTTAAGTGTTATGTCATTATTAAGTAGTCATTCTCTGACAACTTGCGAGGACTTGTGAGTTTGACTATTATATCCATTTATGCAATTTTGATACTTGCGCCTCTCTGAATTTTCAGTTAATAGATTTTTTCCCCCTGTTTTTGTATTGGGTTATTTTCCCATTTTTCAATATATAATAGTTATAGGAATCGTATACATATTAATCCTTTTTTCTACCACATACATTATGATTATTTAAGTCATTTTTGATTGTTTATTTTATTAAAGGCACAAATTATCATAAAAATATATTTTTAAAAATATAAAAATGTTTTACATAGCCAAATATTTTCTTATATGAATTTTACTCTTTGCTAAAAAAACAACATATATTCCTAGATTTTGGATGATACAGTCTCAGAAATTCTGACTCAATATATTTTTTTAATGAAGTACATAATATATTTGTAATGCAATTTTGCAGGCCATGCAAGGAAGTTTTCAGACTTAATTTTTTTCCAGTTGAAAAGCCAGTTTTGCAAATATTAAAAGGTGTGGGTAGAGGGCCGGCCGAGTGGCTCAGTTGGTTAAGAGCTCGCTTAAGAGTTTGAGCTCTGAGCAACAGCGGTTCGAGTCCAGCCCGAGCTGAGCAGCTGCTGAGCTGCCAACAGGTAGCAGGATGGCTCAGCTAAAAAAAAAAAAAAAAAAAAAAAAAAGTGTGGGTATATGCCAATTATTTCCCCATAAACCTGGAAAAAAATCTGGCCATACCAAGTGGTAGGGATATGAAGGAACTAAGGCTCTTATTATCTGATGGTGAAAATATAAATAATTCATCCTTTCCTTCAGAATAAAGTTAGTCTTTGGTAATTAAATTCCATATAAACTCGATTTTTTTATTCTGTTTTATATTGATTTAGGTGGGTGTCTTTTAATTTTGTGTGATGTCTGGTATAGAAAGTCTTCCATCATTTTTCCACTTTAAAACTAGCTAACTTCTTAGCTGTTCTTGGGTATGTATTACTCCACATATGGATATTAAGAATATTTATTACATATTTCTACCAAATCAAAATCTGTTTAAGGATTCTAATAGGAACTAGGAGACATTAAAAATAATGGGGAATTGGCTTTTTTTATTTTCTGCCACATACACAAAATGGTTTCTTTTCCCATTTTCTTATATTTCATTTAATTTTTCTTATATTTATTTTTAATGTACTGTTTAGTATATATATTTGTATGATTCTAAAAACAATAGGGAAAAAGTACAGTTTTAAATCCTTCCTTCTGCCTAGTTCCCATTTTTCTTTTATAATATGAAAGGTTAAACTTTTTTGTTAGTTTCTTGTATATGCTTATAAAGATTTTTCTGCATATTTTTAAAGTATACATTTAAATCTATTTTTTCATCCTTTCCCCCGAAGTGATATTATACTCTTGAAATCGTTCAGCACCAAGCATAGTTACCTAGTGATGAAATTTAGGCAAGCTTTCCTTCTATGTCTGTGACACCTGGAAGACATGTCCTTCCTGGCCCTCAAATATCATTGATTTTAATGGTCTTAAGGACAACAGTGAAGGAACCTGTTTCACAGCTCCTGGCCCTCAGGGAGTCCAGGGATACCTGAGAGTATTAACACAATGTCAGTGTCAACCGCTTTCTGCAGGATGTGTGAATCTCTGGGGGCCAAGAGTTTCCCAGGTTATACAGATGGCAAATAAGCCCATGGAAAAATGTTCAACTTAACTGTTCACTAAAAAATAAAAACTAGAACTACAGTGATATACCATTGTTTACCTATTATAATAGCTAATATTAGAAAGATTAACCATAACAAGTGTTGGTAAAAAGGTGGAAGTACTGGAACTCGCACACACTGCTGTCAGAAATGTAAAATGGCACAAGTATTTTGGGAAACATTCTGGCAGTTTCTTTAAAAATTAACCATAAAGGTAGCATATGATTGAGCCATTTCTTTCCTAAGTATTTTTCCAAAAGAAATCAAAACATATGTTCATCCAAAGACTTGAACATGAATGTTCATAGTAGCTTTGTATTTAATAGTCTAACACCTGAAACAATCCCAAAGTCCACCAACAGGCGAGTGGCTTGGTATGCCCATATGATGAAATGCTACTCAGCAATAACGGGAATGAACTATTGATTCACGCACAGTGTGGATGAATCCTCGAATCACTATACTGAATGAAGAAGCCAGAAAAGATGAGTGCATACTAAATGATTCCATTCACATAAAATTCTGGGAAATTCACACAAATCTATAATAAGTAGAGTAAATGTATTATTACTTGAGCTATCCTGGCTTTGCAGCCAGAGTCTCAGGATTAGAATCTCAGGTGCACCACTTACTGTAATAGTAGTTAGATCTTGGTATAGTCATTTAACTTTCCTGTGACTCATTTGTAAAATGGGAATAACAGTAAGATCTATCTTACATAATTGTTATAAGGATCAGATGAACACATTTACGTAAAGATTCTAACACAGTCGTAATAAAGAGTCAATAAATGCATAATGATATTTTATTAGAATTCTTAATCAGAGTCTATTCTATTTTTAATTGCTTTGGTCTTTATCTTAGTTGTTTTACATGATCCTCTAAGTTGGACAGTTAACTTTTGTCTCCTTCAATTTCCTCCTATTATATAAATTGAGAGGAAAATAAAATGAAGCTACATATAATTGAATGATACGATTATATTTGTCATCTCTTTTGTTATTCCAGCACGGTGTGATGCAAGGGGTAGTGGAGGAAGGCAATGTAGTTTTAATATATACATAGATGTTGCCCTTAAATGACTTAAGGCCTACTGAAGAACTATGGAAAGCGTATAATTGAGTACTTTGTTAATTAAACTATGCAGCCTATTAAGTGTCACAGGAACAGATTATTTCTTTCTTAAAAAAGGTATATCTGCCTCGCCTGGGAAGAGCACAATGATGGTGCCAACTTGGGCCAGTGAAGCAACATCCTCCACAACTAGACTGAGAAGCAAAAAGACAGCAACTTGTCTGTTCCCCTTACCCCAATTCCCCAGCGCTGTTCCCATCCCCCCAGTTCCCCAATTAAAAAAAAAAAGGTATCTGTGAATCAGGAAATGTAATTTTTCTAAATCATAAATGACAGAGAGGCAGAAATCTAAAGGTATAGAATATTTGTAAGATAAGAAAGCACTGCTATATAACTATTGAACTTATCCTATATAACTAAAGGATGATGGTGGAGGCCATCAAAAGAGAATACATTTTTTTTATATCATACATTGTCTGTTTTCACTATGGCTTTCCATTGAAAACATCAGCAAAACCGTCAAAATGGACATCTGTTTATCAAAAAATTATTGAATTTATCAAACTATATTTGTAAAAACTTTAAATATGACATTACTTTTATCATTTTCAAATTTTCTGTAATATTCAAATCATTCCAAGGTTATAAAATTAGTTCTTAGTGAAGTATATTAACTTAAAAAATTATTCGTACTTTGAAGAGCATCAAGGCTACATTTGTTTATGAAAATATTATATTATGTGATAGTCTTTTAATTGTAGACGTGTTTGAAAAGTGAAATTATCCAGAAAACAATTCCATCAATTTAATTTATTACAAAACTATTCTGAAAATATTTTATTTTAGTTTATTTCCAGGTTCAAGAACACTTACACAATTTTTAAAATGCATATTATTATTATTATTATTATTTAAAAGTTTTGTATTAAATATTATTGACTTAGGCAAATAAATGCATTATAGTATAAATACTTGATAAGTTTAATAATATTGGGAGATGAAGAAGCAATGTGTCCAATTTTGAATATCATGGTAATTAAACTTTCCATTTATAGCTTTGGAATTTAAAAATGTTGAGCTTATTATAATTATAATGAAATATTGAACACAATTATCTGAACTTTAATAATTGATATCAGTGTATCCTATATGTAACTCTATGGAATGTTGAAAAGAAGTAATTAGGAGAAAGGAAGAGTTCATATTGGGAGGTTAATGCTTTTAAAAACTATATAGACAACATAAAATTTAGGACAGTTGTTATTTGACCTTGAATAGTAACAATGAGAACGTTATGCTGATTTTAGTTACTGGAGGAAAAAGACTTCAGCGTTTTGGAAGTTCATGTAGTTCATTTTAATACCTTTAATGGCAGTTTGATAGAGCTTGAATCTTCTAAGATACCCACCTCAAACTTTTATTTAAGTAACTCTCTCTACATTTATGTCTGCAAGGTTGACTAGTCTTCATGCATAGTACATTGCTTTCCGATATGTTATAATAATATACTACATCAGGTTAAATTAGATATTGTCTACCTGCATGAGAACTTTTTCCTATGTCAACTGTTGTTTATAATGCAATTATGTACAGCTCTTATAATACAATCTTTATCTAAAGTCAAGTCCTGTTGAAATCCCAACGTGCTGAGCATAGATGAAGACTCCAAGATAAAATCAGGATGAAACTATGCTTTACAGACAGACTTAATATATATAATTCTGCTTGCTTAGGATATCTGGGTATGTAAGAAAGGTGAGAAATAGGAGGGGGATCATATATTAATTTTTCTTGGTCATGATTTATATTATTTTGGAATTTAAACAGTGGATTGGCCATGACTTTATTAGAAAGTGATATGATTCACTTACCCAGTTATTAAAATGTGCACTCCTACTTTGTTGATTATTTTGTTCATCAATATTAAGATACATGATATGTATGTTAATGGTATTTTACTAAGTAGGAAGTAGGAAGTACTTTGCAGATTCACTCCTTCACTGGGAAACTGAGGCATTGAGGGAATAAATCATCGTTGTGCTCAGTGCAACCTATGAATTTTAGTGAATCCCAATATAAATAGAACTTGCTCAAAATATAGATGTCACAACAAGATTTATAGGCTAGTGGTGACCACAAATGCCCACTGAGGTCTTAGCTCCCCCTGCCATTTCATCCATAAGCTTTAGCTATACTAAACAGTTTTCTGTTCCTCAGCACATTTCAGACCTTTTACCTGTTTCTATGCTTACAGTGTTTCTCAAAACCTCCTCTTCTACTTCAAGCTGAAGTTATCTTTTCTTAGAACTCTACCCTAATTTCATGGTAGAAATGCTTGCCCAGGCCGGCTGCTGCCTGCGTTCTACCCTGTGCATGTGTGCACTGTATTGTAATTAGCTTTGATTGATTCACAACTATTTGGGTGCAGAGATGATCTTCCCCTTTATTGCTTCCCAAGAAACATCACAGTGCCTGATACATAATTTTCACTCATTAAACTAAACACTCAAACCAATGAGTGAACATTATTACTGATTCCCATCTTCTCAATTTTCAAGACTTTGGTTGCATTTGAGCAACACAGCTATTAGCATGGACTCCCTTTCTTGTTTAACTATACATTTGTATACTTCTTCTCCTCTTTGTCCAGATTTAAAAAAAAAAAGTTTAGGGAGATTTAAAAACAAACAAACAAACTTGTACCAAGTCACAGGCTGATGACAAAATTGTGTGCTCTAATTTAGTACACTTAAAGTATATTGCAATACATCTTCCTTTATTTCTAGTTCATAACATTTTTAAACTATACATAATTAGAGTAAAACTTTTCTTTCACTCATATACAGTATATCTAATATACATTCTGGTAGCTCTGATATTATAATTGAAACGTTATTAAAAATCGTAAATTTAAAATAAAATATATTAGATGATTTAATTTTCCTCTGCACAAATTTGCAGAGCAAACTGCTTGCAGAGCAAGCTTCAGGTGCAGTTTCTAAAAGAATATCAACAGTTTCTAAGAATGTTATGAATATTATAGCCATGTTAGTGAGGAAGATGATAACTTTTGGAACTAATAAACCACGGTATTTCAATGTAGTGCGTGTGTGTGTGTGTGTGTGTGTGATGTAGGTTTTCCTTATCTGTTGTAGATTTCTTCCTTGTGGAATTTCAGGACTACATTCACTTCTTTTAGTGGTCCTATAAACATTGAATATTATTTTTAATTTTATAAGAAACATAATTAATAATAAAAAATATGTACTGACCTTTGCTTTTACTTCAAGTTTACTAATCTCCTGCAATATTGAATCTGTCTTTAATCCCATCCACTGTATTTTTCACCCTAGATATTATAGTTTTCACGTCAAGAATTTCAATTTGGAATTTTTTCTGACACCCTACATGTCTACTTAAGTTTGAACATGTGGGATGTGATCTAACACCTGTTTTAATGCCCAGGCCTATTTTTAACATTTGTGTCAGTTTTAATTGGTTGACTTTTCTCATCATTGTGGATCATATTTTCCTGTGCCTTTGGTGCTTGGGAATTTTTTATTGGGTCCTAGTCATTGTATATTTTGCCTTGTTTTTGTTGGATATTTTCATGTTCTTATATTCTGAAACCTTGGGCTGATATGCAGTTAAGCTACTTGGAAACAGTTTGGTGATTTCAGATCTTGATTTTAAAGATTCGTCAGGCAGAACAACAGTGTTCATCTATGGCTAATTATTCTCCACTGCTGAAACACGATTCTTATGAGTTAGAATTAGGAGGTTTGAATGAGGAGGCTTTACCCACCTGGAGGGTAGGTCGAGGTACTGTCTGTCCCTGGCCCTGTGTGAGTGCCACACAGTTTTCCTCTAAATGCTTTTGGCTGATTCTTTCCCCAGCCACAGGCAGTTTCTTCACGGGTGTATTCTGATCACTAATATGATGAAAACTTGAGTGGAGACCCTCTGAAAATCTTGAATACGATTGTTTATATGTTTTATGTTTTTGCTTGTGTGTTTCAGGTTCAGGACAGTTTTTTGTTTGTTTGTTTGTTTTTTAGCACAGTATATAGTCCCTAATGCTCTACTTTTGCTGACAGCCTAGATAATGATAAAGAGCTAAAGTATCTTAGTTTCTAAAAAACATATGCATTAGTGATCTTATAGAATAATAAAGGGGTACATTGCTGTCATCTATTTGCAGGGAGGCTGACTAAGATATGTGATAAAATGATCTTGGTGGAAAGAAAGCTATCACTATGGTGCTATGTCATCAGCCTCATGACTATAGTCAACTCAGATATTGGAAATAATGTTAAGAAGGTCATCTGTGAGACATCAATAAGATACAGTTCTTAAAATACGGTTTGTAGTCTGTGTCTATGGTCTGTCTATCTATCTATCTATCTATCTATCTATCTATCTATCTATCTATCTATCTATCTATCTATCTGTCATCTATCTCTATCATCTATTTTTTGTCCAAAGATGAGTAATTTTGCTTCTCTAGTCTTTAGCTTTCTTTCATGCAAATATGGGAGGTTGAATTTTATGATCTGTGATACTATATCAGTTTTAAATGTTCTACTAATTCTTACAATTTTCCAAAGCATGTGATTGCAATAAATAAAACAAACAATTCTGTTTAGAAATGGCAGCATTTCTTAAAGATTGGCTTGAAACCCTTTGACACTCCTGTCATTGAAGGGCGGGTGGGTACCTGTGTCTCCTGCCCTAGTGTGTGAAGTAGGCTTATAACTGACTCAAGCACCAGGGTGTGACAGAAGTTACAGTGTGTGGCTCCCAAGGTTAGGTCATAAGAGGACATGCAGCTCTGACCTTCCTGGTGGTAACATCCCTGCTGTAGCCCTCAGCTGCCATGGAAAGTATTTGACTACCTTGAGGCTGACACTCTGGGCAGGAGCCCAAGCCACGTGGCAAAGTCTTGTGTACATGCTGCTTGAGAATTTTAGTTGACTCCTTACATTATTCTAGGCTGGGCACTAAACATGTGAATGAAGCACAGTCCAGATGATTTCAGACTTCATATACTCGCAGCTGAGGTTCCAGACATAGTAGAGAGGAAAGAGGTATTTCTTTAGCTTCTTTCTAGTACTTCACCTCATTACAATATTTTAAGTAGTAGTGATACAGTTTCTATCAATATTGCGTAGACGTAATGTACTTAAATTTAAAGTATTCCCTGAAAGTTTGAGACATTCACAGGCACAGCTTGTCTCATTGCATCTTTTGAATGGGAGGTGAGGGGGGTGTGTCTTCCACGTTGAGGCCCTCAAAAATATGTATTTGAATGTAGGAAAGGATATGTAAATTCACAATGTGTTCTTGTTGTTTTGTTTATCCCCATGACCTGCTTTAGTATTTGGTTATTTCTTTGAGAGGTAAATGTTTTTTAACTATATTAAATGTGAATCTATGAAACCCATCCCTGTAGTACCCAGACTAGAAACGGGAAATGGGGTAAGTCTGGGAAGTACAGTAATATACTGATCAAGAGTAAACACAGATTGAACAAAAAAGTCTAAGAAGCCTGGAGAATTTCTTTTAATGTATGAGACTACATTCTCCTCAGCATTCTTCTCAAAAGAGGTTACATTTAAGTTAAATCACATGTACCCATTCTTTTGACTTAATTTAAAATTGAGAAAAAAAGTTGTCTGACAACTGTGAACCTTGGGAAAAATTATTTATGAATTTTAGGGTTTCTCTGTTTTTCTATTGCTAGGCAGTGATTTTTGTTATGACTATCTAGTAGATTTTCACTTCAGATATTATATTTTTATTTCTGTAATTACAACTTTTTTACTCTCTGTTTCTCTAATGAGATGGAACATATTTTTTCACTCATTTTATCTTGTTTAAATATAGCTTAACATTTATTATAAATGTTTATGTATCCTTGTCTGTTAATTCAAAACTTTTGTGTTTATTGGGGTTGGTTTGTATTGAATATCCCTCCAATGCATTAAATGTCATCTTTTCTTGTTCCGTGACATGTCTAGTAACTTTTACGTTGGACATTCTGATTGCTATCCTTTATGGAACCTTGATCATATCACTTTCTTTGAATGGTGTTGACTTTTGTTCCAGCAGGTAGTTAAATTACTCCCTTGAACTCTGTTAGGCTTGGTTTTATTCTTTGATGAAGCAAGTCTGTTTTCACTTTGTGTCAATCTTCGGGTAATGTCCTTAATATTAATATATTGCTCTTCTTCTGTTGTCTAAACTGCAGTTTTGAGGAGCACTGCAGTGCCTCTTTACTCTAGCTGCACTTCAAATTCAATGTCCATCCTGTTGCTCTCTGATGTATCTGCGCTACATTGCATCCCAAAGTAGCTGCACTCTGCTGGGACTTACAGAATCTCAACCTCTCACTCTGCACATGGACAGCCCCGACCTTAACCGAGGACTCAATGTAAATCCCCCCTGAGACTCATGTGGATCCTTTTTTTCCCTTTTTTCTTTGGGAACCCAGCTCCAAATATTGCAGCCTCTTCAAAAGCTTTGATCCCTTTTATTTCTGCCACAATAGGATAAACTCCCTTAATCAGAGAGTTGGATAAATCATGGGGCTTTCTCCATAGCTTTTTCATTTTTCAGAAGCCACAGTCATGTTCTGCCTGGATTTTTTTCTAATGTCCAAAAACATTATCTCATATTTTGTCTAATTTCATAATTATTCTGTCATGATCAAAAGTAGAAGTATAAAAACTTTATAAAAATGTGATTCACCTGCATAGATTTTTCTTCTCATCATCCATTTTTAGGAAATTGTTTTTTTTAACCTATTTTTTATATCACAGTCAACTAATTATCTAGCTGAAAGCTAAAATTGTCTTTCTTTTATGTCTTAAATTTCTACTTCAAACTAATGTTAGAAAAGTTGCAAAAATTGTATACAGAATTCTGTTATATCCTTCACTCTGTTTCCTCTAATGTGGACACCTTACATGACCATGATCTAATGATCAAGAATAGGAAATAGATAATGGTCCTTAAGGGCAGCAGAATAGGCCTCTTCAAAATTTGCCTTTTGGTCATCAGGATTATTTTGAGCAGATTATTTTTGAGACTTGAATATAGGTGACTCTTTGAAAACAGTAAAGGGTTTTTTTTGTAAGGGAAATATATATTTGTAAAGGAAATTGCCAATTGTAAGGGTGTCTCCCTTACTGTACCAGAAAGCGAATGGCTAAACCTCTAGAAACTCATCAGTGGAGAGGGCATCGACTTAAATCTGCATAACAAACCTTACCCTTGTTATCCATGCTCTTCCTGGTAACCTCCTATGATAAGCCTCTCCCCACCCTACCTCATTCTCATGTCTTTGGCTAAGATTGTATTTAAGATGACTGCTTTTGTGATTTGGGGGGAGTTTACTCAGTTTACTGAGTTTTACTCAGTCCTGGATATCACTCATATATACATGAGGTAACATGTGATTAGACTTCTGTTTGTTTCTCTCTTGTTAATCCATCTTTTATTGTAGGGGAGTCTTGACCATAGAACTTACAAGGGTAGAGGGGAAATAATTTTTTCTCCCTTGCAGTATGCTATTTTTAACAAAAGTAAATACTTTATAAATTATCTATATAGGAAAATGATGCCAATTAATATGTGAAAATGCTACAGTCTTATGTATTGTTAGTTAAGTTGGTATTTTCTTTTAAAAGTCTCTGTAGTTGGTGAATAAAATAGGAAGTTCACTCAGGAAATGAAAAATTCTAATCAGATTTTGCTGCTGTTAGGCTTTGGTCTGCTGCAGAGGCAATTTGGTAACAAACAAAAATGGGAACAGAGAGATATAGTTTACAAATATTTTAGTTACATGTATCTTATACATAGAGTAAATGGTCTTAATACTTTTAAATACATACTATTTTTATAAAGGATGGTAGTCTAATTTTCAGGAGGATAAAGCCAGTTTTGCAGAGTGACATTTCATGGAAACCTACTGTTTAAACTGGTCTGTCTAGTTGTAGCAAAAGACAGCCTCCAGCTGATGCCTTTGATTTCCCTCGCTGGCTTGTTTGATTACCCTCACATGGATCATGCAAAAACCATATGGGGGAAATTTACTCCTTTGGTATTGGCAACTGAAACCCGCTGGGATACTTAGATCTTACAGCTTATAAGCAAACAAGGGGGAAAGACAAATAATTTTTATTTCATGGCACAGAATGAACTTTGTAAAACTCAAAATGAAAAGAACAGCTTTTAGAGAACATATAATGTAATTTGACTCAAAGATATTTGACTTCTCTAGCTCGATTCTTGTTAGTTTTGATTCTTTGCTAGTTGGTTTGCAAAATATCTCATTTCTCATCCTTCATTTGGTGATATTTCTTTACAAGACTAATGCAACCTTATAAAACACATTCTTGTTGTTTTGATATATCCATTATATCCCACATGACAGATGATAAACAAATATCAGTATAGGCGTCCATTCCCATATAGCATTTATTCATATATTAATTTGCAAATTTTATTGCATGCCTGATGTATGCAAAATAGTGTTTCAGGTTTCAGGGATTTTATGATGAACAAGACAAAAATGTCACTTATTATTATGGGTCTGTGGGAAGCAAAGTGCTTTTACTATAATTTTAGGTAAAGATAAGGTGATATAGATTGACACTAGGTCACCCCCAACCTCAAGAAAATTTGTGTGCAATGAGTTACACTGAAAACACCGCATAATCTCCAAACCAGTGCCACATCCCCTTTCGGTATTCGTTTGGCTCTAAGAGACAAAAGGGTTACCTTAAGAAAAAGGAAAAAGGCATGCCACTTTCTGGCACACGTGCTTATGTTATCTCTAAGAACTGTGTCCCGGAAGCTGTCAGTATCTACAAATATGGCAAAACCTTACTAAAAGTAACCTAGACTTACAATGGTCATTATGGGGAATGTTTCACTTAGACAAGATTGTTCATATAAAAACTTGAAAGTTGGGCCGACCGAGTGGCACGGTGGTTAAGTACTGGCTTGGGATGCCAGAGGACCCCGGTTTGGATCCCACATATGAGGGCCAGTGACACTGCCCTCTGCAGCTAAGATGCTGAACAACAGCTCAACCTGGAGCTAGGCTGCCGTGAGTCACCGACGACGGCGTAGGCTGCAGCCCCTGTGGCAGTGGGTTGCCATGGGCTACCATGTGTAGCCAGCAGCCGCAGTGAGCGGCCGTCCAGAAGCCAGGGACTGATGTGCCTCGCCCCAGAAGAGCGTGATGATGGTGCCAACTTGGGCCAGTGAAGCAACATCCTCCACAACTAGACTGAAGAACAAAACCACAGCAACTTGTCTGTTCCCCTTCCCCCAATTCCCCAGCGCTGTTCCTATCCCCCAATTTTCCAATAAAAATCTTTAAAAAACAAACAAACAAAAAAAACCTTGAAAGTAGTGTTGGCCAGTTAGCTCAAGGCATTATAGCACAGGCTCATAACACCAAGCTTGCCGGTTCGATTCCAACATGGGCCAAGGAGCTGCGCCCTCCACAACTAGATTGAAGACAACTATTTGACTTGGAGCTGATGGGTCCTGGAAGAACACACAGTTCCCCAGTAAAATTAAAACAAACAAACAAACAAACAAACAAACAAGAACACTTGAAAGTAAATATTCTTCAATCAAATAGACTGAATGGGACACCTATTTCAGCAGTTTCCAAAAGGCTTCAAGATTCCAAAATAGCTTCCTTGAAATATTTGTTGCAAAAGGCTAATGAAAAATTAAAGACATGAGAAGTACCCAATACAAAAAGCAGTGGGACTGATGTGACTCATGCTGCTCCCTCTATCCCTCTTTACTGAAGTCCTAGTGCTTTACTGTTTCTCTGAATGGCCTTTTCATTCTGAAGAAACTATCAGACAGTTACCTTTTGAAATAAAATCAACCAAAGTTGCAGGCTTTTTTCCCTCAGCTATCTTTCACTGCTTGGGCAAAGCTGACTAAGGACCTGAGTTAAAGAATTTCCTAAACGTACAGAGAATCCCCAAAGGTTTTTTGAAGACTTCAGAGTCATTATAGTGGCCTGTGACCCAGTCTGCCAGATCTTTATTAGCCTGTGGCACATGTTGGTAGGACCTAGTGACGCCCAAAAGCGAATGCAGGCAGCAAAATGGCCAACCCCAAGGACGATATTTGAAATCCTCCCCTTGTTCCCCTCATGGACCAGTGAAAACTCTCAATGTAGCAACTGATCTTTTAAAAGCTGTTCCTAGAGTCTTCCCTGTCCGTATTGATTGGTCTGTTACTCAAACATGCAAAGAAAGATAGATGAATCTGTGGCAGACTTGAAAGCCTGTTTGGAAGCTCTCTTTCTGTGGCATTCCAGGGTCTATGCCATAAATAAGGTCAACTATCCTGATCTAGCTGCCCTATTTGTAAATGGATCATCTCCTGAAATTAGTGGATTGATAAAAAGGCAGGAAATAACTGAAATTGTGACCACAGCTGAGCACTGTGAAAGGATTTTGGACCCTAAACAAAAGTCCATCAGGCTATGGGGCCGTATAGCTACAAGGCCAGAGACCTGAAATAATGCCTGGGCACCCTGCATTTCATCCTCCTAGCGCGCCACTTTCAAAACACTGGCCCAGAAACCAATCTTTCACTTGTAACCTGTTAGGCCACTGAGAGAGAGGTTGTCCTCAATGGCCCTATGCAAATTCTTCAGCATCAACTAGATGCTCCCAAGGAGGGTCTCCAGATGGGGACCCCTGCCAGAGTTCACAAGACTCCAAGGGACCCTCTGGTGAACTGCTACCAGTAATTCCCCTAAACAGCCAAGGAGAAACTGAAATTAAAAAAATTAATGGGAAATCTTGTCAAATTCTGATAGATACCAGAGCTACACTTTCTACTTTAAATCTCTCTCTCATTGGACAACAAATCCCTGAGTGAAAAAGAAGTTTCCATAGTGGGGTCATCTAATACAGTCCAAAGAGTTTTTATTTCCACTAGTACAAATGACTCTGTGATCTTTTACTGAAAGCTATGTGATGCAGCCCCCAGTCAATCTACTCCATAGATAATCCCTTTCTAAATTAAAAGGCCTGATAACATTTTGCCTCCAGTGGAGACCTCACCTTAGGATTTCCTGACCAGCCTGGTCTTTTCTGTTCTTTACAATCTGTTCTTGACATAGAAGAGGAAGAATTTCCATAAGAGTCCCCTAATTTAATCAGGGTGCCCAAAAATCTGTGGACTAAATTCAAATAGACCTAATTAAAACTCTTTCTAAATTGCCTCAATATCCATTACAGCCTGAGGCCATACAAGGCCTCACCCGCATAGTAGACGGACCTGGTCTCCCAGGGGCTACTCAACTCCCTGTACCAACCCTTGTAACACACAGGTCTTGTCAGACTGCAACCTGCTGGGGAGGGCTGGTGATTTGTCCAGGACTTGAGACCTATTAACAAGATAGTTTTTCCTGTCTCACAGTTGTTTTAAACCCAGTCACCCTTTTGTCACAAGTTCCACCAGACTCAGAGCAGTTCACTGCTGTGGACCTTTGATGGGCTCTCTTCAGCATCCCCGCAGGCCCCAACAGCCGACACCTGTTTGTCTTTACTTGAAACAATCAAAAATATACCTGGACAGTCACGCCCCACGGGCTCACTGAGGCCTCTTCTTATCTCTCCTGAGTACTTGACCAAGATTTCATCCCCCTTCAGTGCCCTGGGGAAGCAGTCGTTTTACAATATGTACATGACCCCCTTGTATACTCAGTTCTCGAAGAGGCATCCATAAAATAGTCCATATTTGTTGCAATAATTAGCTTAAAAAGGACATAAAGCCTTTAAGGAAAACTTACAATTATCTCTAAACACCATTCATTACCTAGATCATAATATAAGCAAGCCTGAAGGAATCCAGCTATCTCTAAAAAGAATTAACCTGATCTCAGAATTTTCTAGGCCCACAACCCAGTGACAGCTTCACGGATTTCTAGGCCTGGCTGGTTATTGCAGAGTAGGGTTTCCAGTGTCTCTCTATGGCTTCCCCACTCTATGAATTTACTGAAACTTGAGTCCCTGAGTCCCTCACTTGAAACGTGCACATGGGCAGGTCTCTCTAAGACTAAAACAAGCGGGGCAAGAAGTGCCTGCCCAAGGATGGCCTAACTATTCAAAACCTGTCACCCTATTTGTGCATGAGGGAGGAGATAAGCAAGCCCTGGGAGTGTGTGTGCAGAACTACGGTGATAAACACAGGCCTGTTGCCTGTTATAACCTACAGCATGATTCCATTACCTGGCCTGTCCCAGCTGCCTTAGGGCGACATACAGCCAGCTGCAGCTGCAAAGTTATGCAAAAGCATCCGTGGATTCAATCCTTGGAAATGATATTTGCTTACCAAACTCCACAGGCTGTCCAGCCTTCTTAACTCTGAATTCATTCAACATTTTCTGCAAGCCAGCTAACCTCGAATGAGATCCTTCTGCTTTGTCCACCTCACCCACACTCAACATTTTCAGTGTTCTTCATCCTGCTGTTACTGCCCCTGCCTGGCCACGTCGAACGCCGTGACTGTGAGATAATGATAGCCCCTTCATGATGCCGTGTCCTGATTTACAAGACACCACTCTGTCTAATCCTAACCTAACCTTGCTTGTTGGTGGGTCATATTGTAAAACAGAAAAGGGGAATTTCCAAGCTGGTTATGCTGTTACTATTCAATATGAACTACTTGGGAGGGAACCCTCCCGCAAGGTCAGTCAGCCTAACAAGCAGAGCTCCATGAAAAGATCTTACTAGAAGCACCCATCTTTGCAAGGTACTTAAAACAACTCTATTTCAGACCAGGAGCTTACATACTGAGTGCACTGAAAACCTAATTAACCCCTGGCTCGAACGAGCAAATGCAGCAGTCCCTGCCAATGAATCCATTAACGGTGTCACCTTAGCAGGAATGGTTGTGCCCTGGCAGGGTTTATCTTTGTCTGTGGTTTTTATCATTCCTCTTGGGCCTGTGGATGCATAGATAGTGGGTTCATAACTGTGCAATGCCTCTTAGGTTATCTAACTGCGCCCCCTAACTCTTCACAAACAAACTAAAACACTTCATTGGTTGACTCCCCTGAATTTACATGGTCAGAAACAACCTACCAAGATGTGTTCATGACTCAGGATTCACTTCCTTTCGCAGGACCCTACTTCCCTGGTTGGGAGTAAATGCAAATGAGAATATGATATGATCGGGCATTCTCTCCTTAACTCTTGAAAATGCTGCAGAATCAGCTCTGAAGACAATAGCTGCCCTCCCAAATCCTTAGGCTCTCTGACCAAAGTTGTTCTTGATACTAGGATAGCCCTTGATTATCTTTTAGTTGAGCAAAGAGGTACCTGTGCTGTGGCCAGCGCCACCTCTGCACCTGGATTAGCACTTCTGGGAAAGCTGAAACTCACAGCTATGTAAGATCACTGAGCGAGCCACTTGGCTTTAAAAAGAGGGTCCTTCACAGAGGTATTTCTTTTACTTACTTGATTTTGATTGTTTTGGGTTTTAGGGACTATGGCTCCAAAGTGCACTCCAAACACTGGGAATTATCTTGCTTATAATAATCATCATAATCTTCCTGGTGTGCTGCATTCTCTAAAATGCTTTAAATGCATATTTACAACCACTAACCAGCAAGTGAATGATCTCCCCAAAACTGAAACATAACAACAAAATGAAACAAAAACAAAAATAACTGAAGAGAATGACTAACTTAAAGATTGTGAACCTGAAGTCATGGCCTGTGAATATCATAGGGATTAAGGAGAAAAATATATATATATATATATATATATGATCTGTGAATACCACACAGAGCTGTAGTTGGGAGTCGTACTAATGTCTTAAATTTTGATCACACCTCTTAGATAACTCAGTCTTATCAAAAGGAGGGAATTGTTAAAAAAGACAACAGGCCCCAAATGGAGTCACTTTTACTAAATCTATGTCACCAAACAGATTTAATACCCAATCTGATTATAGTTTCAGCCTCCTCCAGGAATGTAAGCTTCACCCACCCTTCTGAAATTTCCTTGTCAGCACTAGAAAGGTAACCTACCTGATAGATCCCTTTCCTCCCCCAAAGGAAGGTGACTTTGCCTGAAATAAACCATTTCTTTTGTTTATGACTTCCTTGTCCCACCACTTTCCTGCCTTTAAAAACCTTTCTGTTTCTGTAGCTCTTAGGAGCTCTTTTCTGTCTGTTAGATGGAATGGTACCCAATTCATAAATCATTGAATAAAGACAATTTGGTCTTTAAATTTACTCAACTGATTTTTTTTAACACTGTAAGTCAGAAATTTTCATGACCTCCTCCTTAAATTTCATTAATTTGCTGGAACAACTTACAGAACTGAGGAAAACACGTTAGTTATGTTTAGTGGTTTATTATAAAGGGTACAACTCAGAACAGCCAAAGGGGGTAGACCCACAGGCAAGGTAAGGGGTGATGAGTGGGTTACCCAGCTTCCATGCTCTTTCCAGGTTCACCACCCTCCCTGCATATTCAGTGGGTTTACCAACACAGAAACTCTGTGAACCCTGATATTTAGGTTTTTTTATGGAGGCGTCATTATGTAGGCATGCTTGATTCTATCACTGGCCATTGGTCATTGAACTCAATCACTGTTCCCTCTTCCATTTCAGGAGGTTGGGGTTAAGGGTAAAAGTTCCAACTCTGGAATCTTGGCTTAGACTTTCTGGGAACCAGCCCCCAGCTTGAAGCTATCTAGGGACTTTCACCATCTCATTAGCATATAAAAAACATTCATCACTCAGGAGCTCCACGCCAGGAACTGGGGACAAGCACCAAAGGTTTATTTTTTTATTATGTCACAATAGACTAGGAGATGTGGGTTTTTGCAGGGTGATCAGGAAAGGCCTTTGTTTCAAAAGATTCCATTTGAGTAGATAGTGGAATAAAGTGAAAGACTGAGACACTTGAACGCCTTAATGATGTGCCTTTGAATCCGTGAAACAAGAGCAGCAAAGACATGTCTCAAGAAGACTAAGTGAAGTGAAGAGTGAACTGAGTTGAGTTCACAGAATCATTACCAACACGGCAAACGTTCAGCTTTCTGGATGCTGGCAGCCAGTGACTACAGACTAAGCCTCAGAATGGCTTGTTTTGAACCATCTTGAAAGGCTCACTGGCTACTCTGTAGAAATGGATGGAGTGGGCACACGAGTAGAGGCTGTGGCATCATGGATGTATAGATTTGGTGTTTTGGGAGATTTGAATAATGGAAACAAAACTTTTAGCTGAAATGATAGCTCCTCTGGGAAGCCTTCCCTGAATTATTATGCAGAGTTAAGTGCTTTCTTCTCAGGGGCCCGCAAAACACCATTTTCAAATGTCTTCTAAAAATAGAACCTACTGCATTTTTATGGTTATTTGATTATATGTCTGCAACACCATTAGTAGATTATAAGCCCCTGGAGCACTGAATCTGAGTTTGTACATCTTTCTGCCTGGTGGTTACTATATTGTAGGTAATCAATAAATTTTATTGAATGTGTGAATAGACCCAAGCTCTTAAAATATGTTTCTTTTGAGACTTAAATATCTAGTTTGCCGTACTGCTTGTTTTATTATTATTTTTTTGCATAAAAAAGACATTTTTTTAAAAGTGTTTTAAATCTTATTTCATTTAGTGCACATATTGAAATGTATATCATTATATTCATGAGATGACTTAGACAGTAACAACTTCTTTTTCAGTATGGTACATTCCAGCAATTTTATGACCTTTATAGCTAAGTTTCCATTCCTTCTGGTTTTTAATACAACATATTGTAGCATGCTGAAATGAAATCTTTATTTTACACCATATGGTTGGTAGTCTTCCAATAGCAGACAACAAGTAGTAAAAATTTGAGGAGGAGAAAAAGTAACATATTCCATTCCACATAGTTATTATTCCGTTAGCACTTGCTGAGAAATAAACAAACACACTTAAATAAGAGAGCTTGCATAGTCAATAGAGAATGCAGAAAACAAATATTATTTTATCCTTATGTGTTAGAATTCCATAAAACTACAGGTTGTTTTTGTTTTTCTTTTTTTAAATACAAAAACATGCAGTACTATTTGACCTTCTGGAAAAGTAGTAAAGAAACAAGCAAAAAATGCTGTACTAAGCGATAACATGAAATAGGTGATTATAAATTGCAACAGTCATGTTCCAGTTGCTAATGTAAATATTTGTTTTTGTATACACCCAATTGTAACTCATTTTAATCTTCTCCTTTGATGCTTCTCATTTGTTTCTAAATAATTAAAATAAGAAAAAGCCACCTATACATTACTTTTTAATTATTCAATTAAGGATTTTCCTAAAGTGCATATTTGTAATATGTATGAAAATTGTATTATATCTTAAGTTTTAATTAGATGTAATTTTTATTTTCAGATACTATTTGTAAAACGTAAAACAAGAAAAGATGCTTGTGAAAACTAAATTTTGCTTTTTAAGGACAAAATTGATATAATACTCACAGTGTTCCTAACATTTGTAATTCTATTTTCTGTTTTATTTATTTATTCTTCAAAATCTGCAATAGTGTAAAATTAATATATTGAAGTGGATTTTTAATAAACTGAATTTAAAAACAATATATTTTAAGGAACATTTAAAATTTTGAATCAAGTTGTTCATAGAAAAGAGCATTCTTAAATTAGATCAGTTTTGACTCATTATCATAGTTACACAGTAGGTACAGTCTCTGCTAGTTTATGTAATTTCTGTAACAGCTTGAGTTTGGAACAAAACAGCATTTAAGTGAGTATAATAATAATAAAAATCTAGGTCAGAATGGAAACTATCACCAAGGAAATTTAGACCAACCAATCTATTTACATCAGTGTGTCTCCTTAATTTTTAATTCACTGTTTGGCAGTAAGTTAAATGTATGAGTTGCGCTCTCCTTCCAGGCCCTGGAATAACAAATGAGTGACAAATTTTACATTTTCCTATAGCTTTGAAAAAGTAAATATTGTGTGCTTTCAAAATATGTAATCACTACTGGTCAGTTTTTTGCAGAGAAACCTTTAGGCAGAGTTATAAATTAAACTGTTGTTTTCTTTAGAAGGACATTTGTTTCTCGAAGCTTATCATTGACATTAGTCTAATTTAGCTTTAATGCAATGGGGTCACTCAAGTTGAAATCACATGGCTTGTTTTTGTACCATGTTCCGCAGGGGTTTACCTCATGAGGTTAAGAGAGGAATGATTATTATACTAGCTATCCTGCTTATTCTCTCCTCTGAGTCCACGAGCACTTATACATTTCTACTTAGTGAAGCCAGCAGAGAGGGCCAGAGTAGCGACTTTTACTTGACAGTGATCCAAAGTGCCCCTCGGAAGCAGTTCCTCCCTAGGGCACAATTAAGATGACTCTTCCCTTCGCCACAGAACTGCTTTTAATCACTTTCAAGTGGCTGTAATTATTTCTTTCTGACCACTGTTGGGCATGGATGCACAAAGGTTACGAGGAGTGCCTCCGTGTTCTCTCTTCAAACCTAAGTTAGATGTCAAGTGAGAACATGTTCGCTATGCCCTCGGGGGGTAACAGGAAGCAGAGAAGATAAACATGGCCTCTTGGGCCACCAAAGGATAAGGATGAACATTCAGGACATAGAATTCCCTTCCTTAGCCTTATGTGAGGATGAGTAAATATCACTGAGAAGTATCTGCGTAAGTAATCTGCCAATCTCACTTTCACAAGAATTAGAGCCTATTAATAAGTAAACACCAGTTATTTCTTTTAATGCCAAATCTTAGTATAAAATGCATTTTTATAATATATTGGGCTAGAAAACTATTAATATTTTTAATACATAGAAGTTTTATCTTTAATGTAACTCATAGGTCAAAATAATGAAGGAATATGTTAAGCCTTTAAAAATACTCTGTTAAAAAAATTCCTTCCACATTTTTCCTTGGAATCGTATTTACATCCTGGTGTGCAGTCATACGTGAAACTATTGTTTGGTTTAATGAAATGAGCATACAATATAAGTCACAAAGGTTTATACAAAACGATAATGCTTGATTTTACTGTTTTTCTCTGTATGTATATGGAGTAGAAATATGTGTATATCAATAATTTAAAGGTTTAATTGATGTTTCTGTTTACTCTAGCTTATTATATAATAGGGTATGCATTCTTTTATACTAGAAAACATACATATTCAGCCAAAAGGAGAGAATCTAGAATTTAAAATTTTTGCAATTTGTATTTCATGTAGTAGTCTTCAGTGTGTGTGATAAACTCCGCCGTGTTCTCATTCTGTCAACATAGTTAAGAAAGCGTCTTTGAAATTAGGCCAGCAGCGTCCTCTGCGTTACAAAGTCCGCTGGTCGGCGTGCAGCTCTCATCTTACTTGATGTGGCTGTACTTGACAGAGGAGCTCCTTATGTTTCTTTTGAAATCCTTTCCCCCCCCCCCTTAATTTATTATGGAGTAATGGACTGCCCCAAAACTCAGTGGCTTAGAAACAATAAATATTTGTTATCGCCCAGGAATCCATATGTCCACTGAATGGTTCTGCTGATCAGGGACAGGTTCTGCTGAGTCTACGGCTTACTCATACACCTGTGTTCAGCTGGAGTGCTGTCTGATGTGTGCTTGGTCAGAATAGCCACATTCACGTTTCTGGAGGCTGGCGGGCTATTTAGCCTGGAAAGAAGAGGTACTTGAGCCACAAGATTCTCAGCATCCAGCAGTCTAGCCCAGGTTTTCATATGGCGATGGCAAGCTTCCAAAGGAGAAATCAGAAACACATAAAGTGGAGAGAGGTCTGGCTTGACACTGGTGTTGCAATCTATTGGCCAAAACATGCCACAAAGGCTGGCCTAGATTCAAAGTTTGGTAAGTACCACCTCTTGATGGAAGGAATTATGTAGTCACATTAGAAAAGACATGGATTGAATGAGAGTCAGTAATTGAGGACACATTTGCAAATAATATTCCCCAACTATTTTTGTCTCCTCGGTGACCTTATCCAGTTGTAGAGATGGTTTTAAATACCATGGGCAAAGTGATAACTTCCAACTGTATATCTGTAACTGGTATGTCTCCCTGAAACCTCAGACTTGTATAACCAGTTTCTTTTTTGATATTTTTAATTGGATGCCAAATAATCTCATCCGCCCTACCAACCTTCTCCCCTATCTCAGGTGTTGACATCTGTATCCTTCAGTTGTGAGACCAAAAAACTTAAAGTAATACAAAAGTTCTATTTTTCTCCCATACTCTACATTCAATTCAGCAATAAATTATGAATTAAAAATAGGCATATAACTAGATTTTATATGTAGAGAGAATTCTATTTAGTAAGAAATGAAGATTTTTTGGGGGTACATAATTAATTGTATTTAGTGACAGGGAGGATTTCTAGAAATGTATATACCAAATTGTTAAAAACTATAATTATCTCAGCACCTGGGGTAGGAATATACATTTTCTTTCAAGTTTCTTTGTGGCTTGTCAATACAAAAGAGGGTTATCGGCAAAGCTTAGAGAATCTCTGGTCTCAAGAGAGGACTCTGTTCCTTTGTGACTATATTATCTTTTTAAAAGCACAGAAGCACACAATCAGCTTTAATTAAGATAAATTTAGAAGTTTCTCACTTCTGTGGATTGAAATGGTAAAAGAAAAGCAAACATAAATATTATAACTTAAAATAATGATTTTAGTAACCATTATTAATTCAAATGTTATAGGTTTTTTTTTTCCTTAAGTTTCACACAGGCTTGGTTTTATTTGAGTGTTGGTATTTTTATAACTTGTTTATACTTTAATATTTATCACTTATTGAAGGGGCTATAGTTCACATGCTCTTTTAATTATACTATAACAATGCCTATTGTTCACTTAATAGTCAATTTTAATTCAGAGAATGAATTAGAGCTTGAATGTTGTATTATTTCTGATTCAAGTAATCAAACCTAACCTACTAAGTTTATACTTGCTCTACAGTCTATCTGAATTGAAAGAAAACACTATTCTCTCAGTAGATTTATTATTGTTTATTTGCAGTGTTGGCAAATAAATTCACATCATTCAGAACCTCAAATTAACACTAATATTGTTTGCACACAATTTGCAGAACTCAATCAAAATAATCATGCATAGAAAACAAGACCTGATCAAAAAACAAGAGATAAAATAACCAAAAGAAGCAGACTCATAGGGGACCCAGATAAGGGACTTACATTTTTATATTTTCTGAGTATGTCAACACGAAAATCATATACAGTTTCGAAACCACGGCATACATTGCCTTGTCCTTGTCACTGGCTGCTATGTTGCATTCATCCAGGGATTATGCAGATGCTTTTTTCAGTAATGCACTTTTCTTTTTCTCTGTGTGAAATGGGCAGTGTACATTGGACTGCTGATGAAGAAAATAGATGAGAAAGGCAAATAGTCTTGTAAGAGGCACTATGTATCAAATAAAGGCATGTTTTTCCTTTGTTCTTTCTGTTTCAAGAGCAAATTCACTGACCTCTTCAGGCTATTGTTGCTTTTTCTGTCAAATCTTTTGTTCCTTCCAACCACACACTTAGTCTGGTTTCTTCATGTCCCACTTACATATCTGAGTTGACAAAAATTACATTAGTTAAAGAAACTAACTTGTATATTATTATATTGGTGGGGGGCAGGAATGGGTTCACGTGCCAATTATAAGCCTGATAACAGTGTTTTCTTTGTCCAGATTTGGTTTGGATGGACATTTAATAATAAAGACCCATAGAGTTTGTTGTAAATATTGCATTATTTTATTTCTTTGAAGGTCATTTTTTGAGTGACTATGCCATCTCTCTAACAGGCACACATAATAACTGAACTACACTGAAGGAATGTACACACAATAAATACCTGGGGTGCCAAAAAAATGTATACAAGTGGACACTCTGGTCAATGTTGCTCAAGCAATAGTTCGCTGTAATCAGAAGTGTCTGGGTGCTGATGATAACCACTCTGAACACCTCTTGTAATTGCAGAAGTCAAACGTGACTTGTATTCATCTTTTGTTATTGGTGTATATTGAGTATTATAATAGGTTTTCCTTTCTTAAAATGTATATATATATATTTTTTGGTACCCTCTGTATAATGACATATAGCTTATAATCAAATGCCAAAAGTGCCTTGGAAACTAAAATTATTTTCTAATTTCAAAGGAACATATAAGATCTTATCTGTAGGTGTCTTTCAGGTAACACATCTATACTACATATTAATAATTAGTATTAAGATCATATTATTTTATATAGCCTTCTTATCTTATGTATTTCTTTTTTAGGCAGAGTAATGATACCCTTTACCAAGAGAGTATTATTTCACACTATATAGCATCATAAAACATTTATAAGATGATAATAAAAAGTTTGCTTTTTATCCCATTTCAAATATGCCTTGCTATTTAACTTCCACAGCCTATTTACATAATCATGCCTAATTTAACACTAATTGTCATGATGATAATTTTTTAAATTGAGGAGACAAAAGGACATCAAGGAATTTTCTATTCATTACCCAGTTTTCTATCAGTACTATATCTAAATCATAGAAGGAGAAATAGGAATTTTGGTCTTTAGCCATCTATTTTAATACTCACTACCATTACTTCTCAAAATGTCTTCATTTCAGTTTTAGTTATTCTAAATTCCCTTTCCTGCAATTTAAGTGTGTGACTTTTATTTTTTTAAAGCTTTGGACAGATAAAGGTGAATGGGAGACACACAGCCAGTGCCATGGCTGAGGGAAAAAAACACTACTCCAGAGCACTGAATGCAGATTTAGCATTACAAAAGGATAGATTGCATCTTCATTTTCAGTTTTAAAGCATGTGCATAAAGGTGTTCTCATAATGAACTGAATATGAAAGCAACCTTTGTTACCCTCACTTTTTCTAGAGTTGCCAGCGTGAGGAATGTAGAAACTATTGGGTCTTTGGAAAAGTCATGACGCATGTTTGTGACAGATGGCACTAGTTCATTTTTGGAAGTACTAGAGTGATTCGCATCTATGTTATCGCTATGTTATTTGACAGCTAACAGTTCTAGCTTCATTCTAAAAAAAAATGAGTGATTTGATTGAGTTTTGGAGATTTTACAAGTTGAAGATGGAATACCAAACTGTGCATTTTTGCCATATTTTACTGTTTTACTTCCATAAAGGGAAGAACATGTGTCAAGCTTGTAAAAAGCTGCACAAAGTTTACGGTGACAATGCTCTGCAAGAACGTCAGTGCAAACGATGGTTCACGAAATTCCGTGCTGGTGATTTTGATCTCAACGACGCTCCTCGGTCAGGGAGGCCCACCGAGGTTGATGATGACAAAACAAAGGCATTGATCGAGTCAAACCCACATTACATGACATGAGAGATTGCAGAAACATTGAACATCCATCATTCAAGTATTCATGACCACCTGAAGAAGCTGGGATATGTAAGGAAGCTCAATATTTGGGTTCCACATGAACTCAAAGAAGTTCACTTGACAGCGCATATAAACATCTGCAGTATGCTCATTAAACTTGAGGAAAATGATCCTTTTTTGAAGCGAATGATAACTGGTAATGAGAAGTGGATTCTTTACAATAATGTGGTACACAAAGGGTCTTGATTCTGATGTGATGATTCTCCTCAAATGACATCAAAAGCAACCATTCATCAGAGGAAGGTTATGCTTTCTGTGTGGTGGGATTTTAATGGTGTCGTGTTTTTCAAGCTTCAACCAAGGAACCAAACAATCAATTCGAATGTGTATTGTCATCAATTGAACCGTTTGAACGAATTCATCATACAGAAACGTCCAGAGCTTGTTAATTGTAAAGGAGTTGTGTTCCATCGCAACAACGCGAGACCACACACAAGTTTGATCACCTGTCAAAAATGATTGGAGCTTGGATGGGATGTGTTGCCACACCCACCATAATCCGCTGACCTTGTGCCGTCAGACTGCCACTTGTTTCGCTCTCTTCAAAACTCCTTGTGTGGTATAACGTTCAATTCAGATGAGGCTGTAAATCAGTACCTTGTTCAGTTTTTTGCAAATAAAGACAGGTCCTAACAAGGAATTATGAAGCTCACTGAAAGATGGCAAGATGTTTTTGGACAAAACGGGCAATATATCATTGATTGATCTTTGTTCTTTATGTAAATAAATGACCTTTGAAAAACATAGACAAAATACGTCATGACTTTTCCGACAACTCAATATTTCCTTTATATTTCTAATGGTAATGTTACTAGAGAATGCAACTCACTCTGTACTGGTGCTTTTTATTTGACACAAACAACTTTCTGGAGCCTTTTAAGGACTGGAATATATTAACATGTGTGTAGCTAAACTCTTTGGGCCTTGTCTCTTTAACTGTACTTCTGTACTGGAAACAAAGTGTCCTATCTCTTCTATTTCCCCAAGTGTTGAATTTAACTGGGAGACTTTTTATCATGAGCTCTGTTTTCAGCCATTACTGCATATTTTACCAGATTGGGACTCAGTGGGACATTTATCCAGAACATTTTTTTTTTGAATAGCAAGTTATATGCTCAAACTACTCTGATTTTTAATTGTTATTGGACAGATAGAATCTGTCTTAAGCACGTGCCCTCATTCTTACTCATATTTACAGAAATTATTCTTCCTAAACAGAGACAAACTGATTTCAATTTAATATTTACATGTTTGTGTGTTTAGTAACTTCAGAAGTGTTAAAACAACATCCGTGGTATAACTATTTCTCTACTTATTTGGGAATTCTATATATTTTTTTACATTTTCCCAGAACTACTGAAGATAATTCTTTTATAAAATAAAGCTAATTTTAGTCTACTCAAATATGCTATTATGCACTGTCATATGATTCTCTCCTTTATGCTCAGTATTTTGTCTCCATGATTAGATTGTAATGACAATAACAACAGGAGTGTTTTGTATGATAAAGTTCTCCTGCAGTTTCCCAAACTGTGCTTGTTCATATTTTCACATTAGCAATTTAAGGAATACTAACTGATTTACTTATTGAATTATGTGCTTTATTTATCTTGGAAAATGGTGGAAGAATGCTTGTGTTTTTCTTGCTTTTTGTTTTGTTTTTGAGACAAGTTTACTATTGCCAACAAATCACATGATTAAACCATCATCCATCCTAGTTATGCTCTGAGAGACCCTTATGGAAGGCAGTATTAGGTGTATTGTAATATTAAAATATGTTTGTGAGTTAAATTTTAATTGAATGTAAATTAAGCAAATTTGAGATGCATGAATCAACACCTACAAGTGCCTATTCATTGCAGAAAATGTGATTTATGGTAAGACAGATGGAAGATATTTGAGTACGACCTTGGATAACTAACAACCTTCCCATTTAAAACATCAGAATCTTGCAGTAGTCCTAGTTGCATATACAAAGTTCAGAAAAAAAGATGAAATTAACACATTACTATGTTAAACAATTCTAAGAAAATAACTTTAAACTCACTAGTGTTCATCTGACTAAAATAGTATTTTCTTAAATGCCCCATAATGTCATAAGAGATTAGGTATTTTTTTTAAAAAAAAGCAATTATGGACAAAGTGATTGAATTTCCCTTAAAACTGTCCTATCTGTCAAGATACTAAGATATCTCAATCTATGAGACAGATGGTATTTTAGTTTGAATGTAAGCCAACTTTGAATGGTAGATCAAAGGGAAAAGAACAATTACAAAGTTTTTAACTTTTGAAAAATTACTTCATTTTCAAGGCATATGATGGCTTGCTGAATAGTTATTAAAAGAAAAGAACTATTTCTTGACTACTCACAATGCTTCCAACACTAAATGTGTGGATTTTCTCCTCACAGGAAGCAATTCTGACACTAACTACTCAGAGTTAGTGCAGGTTAGGGGCTCAGTCCCATAAGACTACCCCCTACTTCAGGCTCTAATCACATTAGTGGGTGCCCGGGTTACCCACACTTCTTGGTAACTTGGCCCCTAATCTGGAGTCCCCAGGACTCCCTCCTCAAGTTAGTAGTTTGTTATAAAGACTCACTGAACTCAGGGAAACACTTTACTTACTAAAGCCAGTTTATTGTTTTAAAAAATACAACTCAGGAATAGCCACATGGCAGAGATACTAAGCGAGATACGGGAAGGGCACAGAGCTTCCATGCCCTCTGGGTTCACCAACCGCCCAGAGCCTGGAGGGGTTCACCAGCTCAGAAGCTCTCCAAACACTGCCATTTAGGAGTTTTATGGAGGCTTCACTAGGCAGGCATGATTGATGGGACCATTGGCCTTTGGTGATTAGGTCAACCCCAAGCCCCTTTCCTACCCATCCTATAATCACACTTTGTTTTTTCTGATATCCAGCCCAGTGCATCCTCCAAGAGTCATCTCATTAGCATAAACACATGTAAGGTTGAAAGGGGCTTATTATGAATAACGAAAGACCCCCCCCCCTTATACTCTGTTTCTGAGGAAATTGTGAAAGTTTTAGGAGCTCTGTGCCAGGAACTTGGAAAAATATATTAAAAGAAATACTTATGCATATTTCTTATTATTATGTAATAATATTAATTATATAGCATATTTTTATTCTTGATTTTTATAATATATATTTTAATATATATATTTATAATATATAAAATGTATTTTATAATGTAAATATTTTATATGTGCAATGGTTATAGAATTTACATACACAGAGTAAATAATAGCTATAATATTTAGATATTCAAACAATTATATAGATGAAATTCAAGTTTTATGTTCAAATTTTCCCTCTCATTTGGGCATTTTCACCATGAAAAATTCATTGCAATCATGTCCAAAACCTGTCATGCTAATAAGCTTTTGTGAAAACTCTAAAGTTAACCAACAAGAGTTGAAAATTATGCAGTTGATATAGTTTTTCTTTAAAATCACATAATTTAATCTCTTGATTGACTTAGAATGGAAACTCAGTGTCTCAGCATTTTCTGTACGTTGATTGAGTGAAATGGATTTTATTTGTATTGTGCAAATGATAATACTCACCTACCTTTGAGATTTCAGATTAGCCTTATTAAAATTGAGCCTTGTTGTAACACATTATTTTGAAATAAAAATTTGGTGATGTGGAAGGCAAACTTATTTACATCATTATAGTAAAATCATTGTTATAATATACCGCTGCCTTGTTCCTTTATTAAATATTTTTTCTCATAAAAATGATGACACAAACCCCTTTCAATTCAATACATATACTAAAGTGCACCATATATGACAGGTGATCAAAAAATACAATGAATGTTTAAAGTAAAATTTATTACAATAAAAGATACATTGCCATGAATCTCCCTCAAAATACTCCCCCTTTGAACACACTTATCCCATCATTCTTGCCACTTTCTGAAGCAGTTCTGGAAGTTCTCTTTCGTGTCTTTACTTTGTCCTCCATCATAACAACATTCCGTGTCACACATCGCTTCTGGTACGGAAATTTCTGTCCAATAAAAACATTATGGTGTGTCTTCATGCATGTTATTCACCGGATCTGGCACCATGTGACTTCTGGCTCTTCCCCAAATTCAAAATGGCCATGAAAGGAAAATGGTTTGAATCGATTCAGGACATCGAGGCAGCCACAGTAGCACAACTAAAGACCCTCACGAAAGAGGACTTCCAGAACTGCTACAGAAAGTGGCAAGAACAGTGGGATAAGTGTGTTCGAAGCAAGGGGGGTATTTTGAGGGAAATTAATGTCAATGTGTTTTTTACTGTAATAATTTTTTTATTTAAATGTTCACTGTATCTTTTGATCACACCTCGTGATCAAATAATGGTGAGATAAAGCTCATATATCATGTATCTCAAATTATATATTAAAAAAAATATTACCAAGAACTAGGCAATTCAAGACACTGATTTAATTCCAATGCCATTGATTATTTTGCCAACAATATCTGGAGATTGCCTTTGAAATTATATGCTTTTTAATTGGTGATGGGGCATGCTTTTCTAATCTTCTGCGTAAGTTATGTCCAGGGATCAAATTAATGAACTGATAATTCATAAAATGCATTATGTTTTAATAATAGATTGAGCAATATTTAATAGAAATTAGTTGTTTGTATGATTCCTAAGATTGGTTATCTAAGTCATTTGATGTTCTCATAGAGGCTTCTATCTGTGAGATTTGATTGACAGGTCCACCCAAACAGCTGTAGGCAATTAGTAACTTAGAATTCTTTTTTTTAATCAAATAACTGCTACAGACACACTTGCCAAACTACCCATAAGCATTGCTGCTGGTTGTGCTGGTATGCGTGAAAAATATCCATCTTTAGTACCCTCTCCTTTTAATCTAATGATTAATGCTTCCTCAAGTTTGGAAGTACTATCACTGGTTTGCTAGGTGAGGATTGCAATAGCCTGACAGAAAAATGTCTTAACATATTTCAGAAGAAAAAAATTACTTTTAGAATTTTATTGGTAGTAATAGTAAGTCAAGATTTGTTCTTAATAATTCAGGGTGTTTAGTCCCATCACCTGGGACTTAGGGGTTGGCATGAGTTGAATTGTGTTGTCCAAAAATGCTATGTTGAAGTCCTAACTCCTGGTACCTGTGAATGTGACCACATTTGGAAATAGGGTCTCTGCAGATATAATCAAGTTAAGATGAGATCGTTAGGGTGGGCCCTAATCCAACGTGACCGGTTTCATAAGAAGAGAAGACACACATACTAAGAGAATGACAGTGTTATGATATAAGTGAAGATTGGGGAGATGCTTGGAAAAGACAAGGCGGGGTTGTTCTCAGTTTTTCAGAGGGAGTATGGCTCTGCTGACATCTTGAGTTTAGACTTCTGGCCTCCAGAACTTAAGACAATAAATTTTGATATTTTAAGCTACCCAGTTGTTGTTACATTGTAATAGCAGAACTGATGAGCTTCAACTACCTAGAAAAAGTAAAATCCAATGCATGAGTTTCTCAAATTATAATTAATTTTCAATAATAAACTGAGGTCAACATACACTTATTATGTATTTACTATATATATGGGTTTCTTCTTATCACTAGGGGACAGAAGGAGAGGCAAGAAAGAGAGCAAAGGGAATATAAAGAAAATTATTCAGTCATTCTTTTAATGACCTATGAACTTAGAAGGGATGTTAAACATCTAAATTGTTAAATATTTTACAATTCAGTATTACATAATTGCTAAATAGCACTCAATTGAGTTTAATTTAAAGTAAGTGTTGGAGTGTAAGTGATTTCAAAAGGCAAAAAGAAAGGCATAAAGTTGTACAAATTAGTGGAAAACGTGAGCACAAATGAAAGGAGATTTTTTACGGTGTTTTTAGGAAACATTACCACTGTACTTCATACATACAAACTTGTATGTATGTGCATGTGCGATTTATTTTATCTAAAGCATTAGACCTCTAATAACATATACATGTCATAATTGACACACCTATACCGAATCTATTAGTACAGATGCATAAGAAAGGGGGACTGAGAGAAACAAATGCCCTTGGTACTGGGTGAGGGCATCCCAGTCAAAGCAGTCCAAGTGTACTGGGAGGGCTGCTGAAGTATCGAAACAGATGCAAGAGCATGAGCTCAAAAACTTTCCTGTTGGGGACGGAGTCTTTAGGATAGTTCAGGCTGATTCTGCTTAATATTGTATCGATCAATTCTTGTCGCAATCATGGTGCTCAGTGGCATACAACAATAACAGTTTATGGATCCCATGCCTGGAGTCACTTGGATATTGACTAGGCTCTGATAACCGTAGCTGGACTTGCTCGTAGGCCTTGAGATCAGCCGTCTATTGGCTGATCTAGGCTGACCTCAGATTCTGCTCTCCATGTCACTCACGTTCTAGCAGGCTACTCTCCCCTATCCCACTGGTGAAGTTGGAGGCACGTGAGCACACATGAAAACCACACAGTTCTTCTTGAAGCCTGGGCTTGGAGGTAGCCTACCGTCATCTTTGTCTCAGTTGCTTGTCTAACACCAATTGAAGGGGCATTGCAAACACAAGGCTTAGGGAAGGAAACTCTACTCCTTTACTGTGAGAAACCACAAAATAACATGACCACGGTTATGGCTAAAGGTGAGGATAAAGAAATGAGGTCATTACCGCAGTCCAACACCAATATTAAATTAACTTCTGCCATGGCTCCCTGGAGTCCCTATCGCAACCTTATTTTGTTTCCATGTACTTTATGCATGATTGTAGTAGTCTGAAATCTATGGCAGTAATCCCTAGCTATAACTAAGTAAATTGTCAGTGAAGTTGTATAAATCAATTTTATAAGCTTAGTTGATATCAGTCTTCTCCTGAGAGACAGTCTACATTTGGATGTTGGAAAAAAAATTAGCCATCTATTCCTGAAAGGCTGATGGGAAGAAACTACATCGTAAACTCAAGGTGATCCATGTGATCCTTAGGGTCGGCTAGCTGGTCTCTCAGGCGTTCACCCCGCTCTACTCAGGCTTTTGAATGAGTGGAAAACAAATTTACCTCAATATTTAAATTTCTGCAGCATGTTGAAATTTTAAGATTATTTTGACTAAAGAATATTTTCTGTGAAAAATTCAGCACTATTTTATGTTAATCTTGGCAACAAAATGACAATCACAGCTAAAAAGTAAAGAAACTCAGCTATGGCATCTGCCATTCTAGGGACTCTGCTTTTACCCTGGATCTGATCCGATTCATCACTTTTGCCTGATGCCTTTATCAATGTGCTTTTTCAATGTTTATTTTTCAAATGCCTCATTAGACAGCTGTTTCTCAGTGTACAGTGACATTTTTCTAAATAATGACTTTGATAGAAATTCTTTCTATCAATTCGTTTCATTACCAGAGGTATTCTTGAGTCAATTTTTTAAGCAAATAATGTACATGTCACTTTATATCACATTTTGTCTACTCAGGATTAATATTTCTGATTATAATATATTATAATAATTATAGAATCAGTAATTGGGAATTGAGAATGGATAGTCAGAAGTAAATAACACTTTTTACTAAATAAGGAGAATGTAAAATGAAGATTGAAAAATATTTTCCAACAAAAATCCTTTTTCCTTTCAGCTCCTTAAAAATTATTCTCTACAACATCATTCATTCATTTACTGGGTTGTCGGAAAAGTCATGACGTATTTTTTTCTGTTTTTCGTTGCAAAAATGCATCATGACTTTTCCGACCACCCAATATTAAAACGATGTTTTTGAGGTGCTACTATTTGCCATACATTTCATAGATGGTCAATAATTACAGGCGTAGGTGGCTGTTTCCTTTCTGTGCTGTGCATACAGATGCTTTCTCAAATGACCAGTCCTCTTTTTTGAACTTGCTGCTTGTGATCTTTGAATCACCTCTTTTCCTTTCTCAAAGCTTTCTGCTCTTTCTGTGTAAAGTGCATCAAAATATTTAGTTGTTTGTCCTTATCTTCTCATCAGTTCATAGAGCAGTGCCTGGAACATAGCGAGTCCCCAGTAAACAGTAAATAAATGAACACTTGAACCATGTTTACAGGTAATTGTTTACATGTTGGTCTTCTCTATTTAACTAGCACTAAAATCAGAAGCTTTGCCTATTTTTTATTTTTGTGCAAAGCTCCAATTTTTAGCTCAGTATCTCATACAGAGTCCTTTAGTAAATGCTTGTTAAGTAAATAAATCACTATGTATTTATAATAAATATTATTAAATATAAGAATTTATATTTAGGAGCAGAAAAACATGAAACAGTTTTACTTTTAATGAACTCAGAGATTTGTCAGTCTATTTGATCTTTTATCCACTGATAACTCCTTACATAATTCGGAACACTTATTCCAAGGTACCTGTCAGCACAAAGCTTCTCATGATGGGATCCCGAAGGTTGATGCAGGCATTCAAAATCCTTTCTCCCCCAATCCCTGGAGCACCCCCTATTGGTACTACTTGTGCCAAGCAATGGAAACGATCTTAAAAATGAATTTGTTGCATTTTCCCTCAATGATCTTTAATGTGTCCAAATAGGTACCTTAAATATATGTAAGAAAACTAAACATCCTCTCACCAAAGGAACATGGAGATGAAATAATAAATCTAAATCCATGTTTTGATATTGACTTTTCCCTTCCCTTCCCTTCCCTTCTCTTCCCTCCCCCCCAACCACCCCTTTTTATAGTTGTGGAGCAACAGCTGCAATTGGTGTGTGGCAATGAAGTAAAGAGGTGTAAATGATGATTAGATAAGGATAGTAACAGCTTCCTTACTGACAAATATACACTAAGTGATTCCCCAGAAGGATGTAAAATAATACATGATATTTAGAAATAAGTTTCAGATATACCTCCCTCTTGATGTTCTTTAGTGTTTTGCCTAGCATTGCCCTTCATCTATATGAGACATTTCCATTTTAAGTCAGAAAAAAGCTTACATTTTCCCACTTATTCTAAAATGTACATAAGTTGCTTCCTGATCATAAGCAAAAGAATGGAGAGAATTAAACTTCCACGGGAAATATCAAATATGAAAATTTTATATCTAACATTATAACTTAATAGAATTAATACCTGATGACAACAAATAGTTACACATGGACTGACATGTTCTACAATCTTCTTTTATATCTGGAAGTCAATTAAGTAACAGAAACCTGCCACATATTGTCCCATTATTAAGATAAATTTGCAAGATAAGAGGATAACAGCTATCATCAATCAAGTCATCCTGTACTAAGAACTATGGACAGTTAATGCCTAGCAAGAAATGTAGGCGATGCATATTATTACCTGTGAAAGGTCATTGCTTCTGATAGGAAGCTAATGATAATTGGAGATCTACAAACAGTTACATTGGGAGTCAAAAATAAGAACTAGAACATATTGTAGAAATTTGCTGAGGGTATTGATTATAGATTGGAATAGTTGGACTACATTAATTGGAATCTAAATTTAATTCTCAACTTTGGTGGTCATATCAAATGGTCAGGTGGAGTAAAAGTATATTACTTCAGTGCTTGATCACAATCTCCGTTGGGTTGTACTGAGTCCAAAATACAGGGTGTGGCTTCAAGGCATGGCAAGATAATTTGCCACGGATATGCCCAGTTTTATGTCTGTCCCTATTTATTTTCTGAAAGGATAGTCCTTTAGATCACTCAGTGCCATGCTACTTTTGTTTTGAATAGCCTTGCAATTTGCAACATTAATATAGGATTTATAAATATCTTCAAGGTTTTCCTTTTATAGGATCTTTTCTTACACTTGTTTGGTTTGTAATGAAAGGTTAGTAGTGCATTATAGTAATTGATTTATCTCGACAAAATTTCATTTGAATTAATATACAAATTCTTATAGTTGCCCTAAGTGGAAATACAATGGATGCTTATATTTTTACACAATGTACAAAATAATTTTTCATGTAATTAAAGATGATACGGATTGATTGTGTGGTCACTGAGGGAATAAACAAGATCATTATAATTTTATTTTATATAAGAATATGATTCTCTTGTGAGTGAACCTTATGTAAAGTTAAATAAAAAATATTCATAGTAGATACCTGGGATGACCTAAAAAATATCAGATGATGGTTGTGTGTTAGAGAGCTACTCTACAAGGAACTATATTGTAGCAGTTAGAAGTATTCCTTTAACTAATTCACATGTTAAACGATAAAAGGATGGTCAGTACAAGGGAACTTTTGCCTCCTTACTAATTTGTAGAACCAGGGATATGTTTCCTTTTCATGACGTAGTTTAAAATATCTGATGACAATGAATCCCGACTCACAGTTTTGGTCGTGTAGTTAGTTCCCTCCATGCACTTCTTAAGGCCTCTTCTGAAGAAAATTGACTGTGCCTGTGGCTTTCTATACTATAAAGTTTGTTATGATTTATTCACTTTTAATGTTCTGACAGTTTAATAACTAGGTGGCATTTCTTTTTGGTTATGTAATGTTGAACAATAACTATCCCTGAACGTTTGCCTTTGAGACATCATATTAAAAGGAAAGATATACCTCAGGGCAATTTGTCATAATGCCCTCGTCAAAGGCAGAAATCAGAGAGGAAGAATTGATCTGACACCTTTTCATTTCAGGTGGAAAACTCAATATATTCATGTTCCTTCAATGATAAGGTAGATTCAATTTGGGATCAAACTGCATAGCATGTATAATGTGGATTTTTAGTAATTGGAGTGCTTCTGGTGAACTCGTGGAGAAATACTTTGTGAAAAGATAAGAAAGTCCCCTAGAGGCAGTGTTATTTTTGGAAAGAAAACACCTCCATTCACTGTGGAGATTTATTGTACATATTTCGGTTAGGTTTCACGAAACTGACGAAATACTAGGAGTGAACTGACTAGAAATGATATTTTACCAAATTGGGTTTTTTTTTGCAGAAAATAATGAAATGCTCTTTTCTTTCCTTTCCTGTCATTAATGCAGTTATTTATTTATAGGAAAACATTGGCATAGAGTCTTGGCAGTTATAAATAAAAGTTGAAAAAGAACATTCTGGAAGATGGAAGACGATGTAAAATGCATGAAAAATTTTGCTCATTTTTGTGGGTTCAGCTTCCACATTCTTTCTGTATTGTTTTTAGGGCTTTACTATTCCCCCAGAATAGCAGAATCCACATGATTTACCTTGAATTATGTAGTCTAAAGCAAGTACCACAGAACAGGAGTTTTCCCTGTCAACATACTCAATAGGTACATTAAGTTCTTTTTATCCCCTATTCTACATTTAAGATAATTTATATGTAAATGTTAGATATGAATTTTCAAGTAACATTTTCCTTACATGATGCCTATAAGATGTCTTCTCTGTCCTGGAAAAAGTATAATGCTATTATTTCCCATGGTTAATTTAATCACGTAGTTCTCTACCATGCCAACCAGTATGAATAAATACTAGATCCATAACAAATCCTGTCAGTCTTTATGGTAAAGCTTTAGAATTTAAAACTTACATGTATCTTTAAAACTGCCAGACCCACTCTGTTACATTCAACTTTCTCTTTTTTATGTAATTTGATTAGGAAAAAAAATTTTGTTTAACATAATAACTATAGTAAGATACGTTTCATGTAAGAAAGGAAGAGATATAAGAAAATATTGATTATTCTATATTATAATATAATATTAAATATACTATAAGTAAAATACAGTGAAGAAAACAATAACTGCCAGTATTGTACTCTATTTAGTAAATTTGTTTTTCACAGAGTTTTAGGATAGCAATTCTGACATTGCTTTTTCATAATTTTAGGACTGGGAAAATCTGTAAATATATAGTAAATAATGCAATCCATTTTTTCATTGTCAGAGTTGTCAGAAACCCAAGTTACAAATAAAGACAGGGTGGCTTGAGTGAGCCCTATGTTGTTAGAGACATAGTATGAATCCATGGGTTTTGATCAATGTACAGATTGATATTAAAGTAGATATGGATGCACATACATGTATGTATGCCCCTACATATATTTCATATATTTTCTAGCTCTGTACACAGAGAAGGGCTAGGTGCAGTGACACACCAGTAGCAATAACATATCTTTGTTTGGTTTCTACACCTATTCCCCAAGAGAAGGAACCAGGGCCCTTTAGGGAAATGACTATTTGCATGGCTCTTGTTGTACTTGGCCAACTGATTCTAATATGCTTATGGAAGCTAAAAGAACCACGGATAGCCACAAATTTTCTGCAAAATGAAAAGAAGTTAGATACCAAGACATTATAAATTGCAGTAATTTAGAGAGTCTGTGTTTGGATTAAAGACAAACAGATGAATGAAATAAAAGAGTGAGTCAAGAAAGAGACTATACACATACACACATGTATATATCAATATTAATAACATATACACAGACATGTGCATATGCACATATATATGTGTGTGCACATGTGTGTATGTGTATGTATACCTATTTATCTGGTATATATCTGGTACTGCATACTACCACGGAAGAACTCTTCTAATCTAACCTACTTAATCTTTATGAGCACGTACCAGATTATTCATTTAAAAATTAAATTGATTTATATCACCAGATATTTATTGAAAAATGGGCACGTGCGCGCGCACACACACACACACACACACACACACACTATGGGTACTGTAATTAAAATATAGAGTAAGAAAGCTAGTTTTAGTTGAGGGCCGACTATGTTCTAAATACCCATCAGGCGCTTTTTTGCAGTGTGACAGACTATCAGAAGATGCATGTCTGGCGCAAGAGCAGATTTAATGAAGTATATGAAAAAGAAACCTACGCATATTATTGGGTTCAGGATGTCAAAATAAAAAGAGGCCCAGGCACCTAGTTTAGTGAACAATCTAGATTTTGTAGGATATGAAACAAAAAGCAATTACATTTTTTAATACTTTCTTCCCACCCTCCTGTCCTGGAGATAATATCAAACAAATCTCACAGCAATTTCTTTTACTTTCACATGTCATTATATAGTCTAATTTTTCCAGGTTTTTAGAAAAACAATATATGGTCAAATCTAAACAAACCTTTGTTGTCTGATATAAACTAGAGCTTTCACCTTATTTCCTTAATCTCAAAAGTCTGTGACGAGAAAGGTAGGGGAGTGATAAATAGGGTCAGGTGTTTTTTTCTTGGTTAATTGACGTTGGTGTTTGTTTTACTCTTCCGCCTTGATCCTGTCCCCCCCCACCACCACCACCACCATTTTAGATACTTCTTCCTCCTCCAGGGTTTTGAACATGGGAGTGAGATGTAACAAAAGTGGACAGGTCTGGCATAGTTGGTGATGTCAGATTTCTTCCTTTACATTCAGTTATTTAATTTCTGAGTTGCCCATCTTCTCCCTACAGTGTCCAGGACATGCCTCCACTAACTCGCAACTTGCAATTCCCCTCATCAGCCCCTGACTTTCAGTGGTCCAACCCATACTGAACCTTTCTCGGTAGGTAATTTTGACCCTTTGATCTGGCCTCTTGACCACAGTCCTTTTGAAAAGAACTCAAATCTTGGTTTCTTTCCACTAGGTTCACACGTGGCCTACGGGGCCAGACACCTTTGCTCCCCACCAGCACCCCATCTGCCTGAGTGCAGCCTGCTCTCTCTGGCTGTCTCATCATTCAGCCATCAGAGGCAGCTAAAGCCATTGTTGCACTTTTGGATTTTTCACCAGAAAGCCAGACTTTTCCATGAGTTTTTAAGGTTGAACAGAATGGTGACATAGCCAGAGGTATGCTTTCAAAAACAACATTAAGCGTTCTCTACTGTTTCTGCTTAAACTTTTCTAAATCCGTAAACACTTCCTGTTTTTGGTGGAAGAGTATCAGTTTGCCGTTTTCAGTTGGCTGTTGTGCTACATGGAACTTTGTGGCATAAGAATAGCAGATACAGTGCCATGTAGGAGAGAATTATGACTGGTCATCTTGTTTTCCAAAGAAGACCGAAGTATTTTATATTCGCATAAATACTTTAATTGCTGGTTCAATACTTGCTAAACTATTCTAATTCATGGAAACGTTATTGAATTGACTAGTTTTCTGAAATTATTAACTTTGTCTGTAATCCTGCATAAAAGCCTTTTGATTTTAATCTCCAGAAGGTTTGAAAAATAATCAATAAAAGCAAGAATTCTTATGGCTTGGATTTAAGTCCTTTCTATTATAATTGAATTAGTTCCCCAATCTTGGGCCAGAAAGGCCTTTGTAAATGTCTGTAAAGCTTTCAAAAGTGGCTTACATTATGTAATCAGAAAGATAAGACATAAAATAGACCCTTTACTTAATATTATTTTTAAAAAGTACCACTGATTTAGTCTATAATGTACTGTTGACAAAATAAATTAATAATAATGAAAAAATCTTGTTTGAAAGGAGTGATTGCTGAGCTTTCATTCAAATTTAAATTTAGACCAAAATAGCTAAAGTAGTCTTATTACTTAAAATCACTTTGCCAAAATCTTTCCCATTAGAAAGAATGATGTTTGCAAATCAAACAGATGAGTTTGCTGCTCCCATAGATGACTACTCTTCCTTGAAAATTTCTCATTATTAAACAAGACGATACTCTGTTCAAACAAAGCCATGGGATTCTACTTTTCGTCCTGTTCTGTACTTGAAGAAGGAGATTGTACTGCCGTATGTTTCTCCAGGCTTCAAAAACGGGCAGGAAAACTGAGCCTGAGGAAAAATCAGGTTAAAGTGGTATTTTGGGGTTCTATCTGTACGCAAAAGCAAACTCTGTGTTAAGTTAGACTCCAAGTGGGCCTCGTAGTTCCCGCTGAGTTTCTTCTAAGTCTCAGTTTCCGAGTCAGCCGCATGGTTAGAAGATGGAGGCAGACATTGTAGGAATTTCTGCCTGCAAGATTCAGAAATATGTAACTGTGGTACAGAGATGAAATAATGTATGACCCATTTAAACCGTTCATATGTGGAGATTACAATGGGAAAATACGATGATCACAAGCTTTCATAGATATTTTACTGGAAAAAAAAGTCACCACTTTTCATAGATATGTGATACGAAAACAGCATGCCTTGGCAAAATTCCTCTGCTCGAGTTAAGGCAATTTGCTAGCAATCTTGTATGGACCATACCTGTATATGTGGTTTAAGAGCTGAAGGGAAGTAAGTATTAATACATGCTCTCTAAGTATCAGAATGGGTTGAAATAGGCTATTTCAGTGAAATGGAATTGAGCTGAGCATTGAAAGGGAAGACGGGTGTGGGGACAGGTCAGCCCACGACGAGTGCCCTTGCTCCTTTGTGGCTCGCTCCCTTCACTCAGCCTGCAAAGGCAGCATCGCCCCGCGAGGTCTGCACAAGTGCACTTATGTGGAGATTGGAGGGCATGTGAACAGAGCAGTGAAGAAATTACCTTTTAGAGCAAAGCATATATATTAGAGAAGTGTGGAGAATGTGGCTAAATAGGTCAAGTGGAGGAAGACCTCAGAAGGCTCTAAAGTCAGCACAACGTAATAATAAGAACACCGGCACTGAGATCAAGTATAAACACATACTGAGTATCGACAATGGGTCAAACACTATAGACTGTGAACTGAATGTGAATTATCTCTTTTAAATTTCATACCTACCTAATAGAGCAAGTACTGCTATTATCCCATTTTATTAGCGAAGAGAGAGTCTGAGGCATGGTTAACTGTTTTCCAAAGACAAAATGTTAATAAGAGGTCAGCTGAGAGCTCAAACTCCTGTCTAACCTACCTTCTTAAGGTTTCTTTGGACCGTCTTTGGCACATGGTAGGAATTCAATAAATAGTAGTTGTATTGTTACAACTGATGCTATTGTTCCCATGACTCCATTGCTAATTAGTGATGCTTAGTCGCAAACCCAGAAATGGCATTTTCTGTCTGATAGCCTCTTCAGTGGGTGACCCTCCATCTAACAGGACAAACAGCTCCCTACAATAAAGACCGCTCCTCTAATACAAACTACAGTGATTTTCATGTCTTGTTCACCTAATACCTATACCTATTACCTAAATTACATAGGGGATATTATATAAATTTAATTATTATAGCAATCATGTTAGGGTATAATTTCCATTAAAAAAAGGCAAGGAAAATGTACACTTTTCTGAGTACTTATCAAATTCAAGGCACTTTGATAAGCACTTCATATGTATTGTTTTATCCCCCAAATAACACCTATTCTTATTACAATGATGACTAAGTAGGTTTTAAATTCTGCCTCATGTTACATTGCTAACTAAAGAGTAAATTGAGCCTTAGCAAAATTACATACATGACATAGAGAAACATAGCTATTTAAGTGAATTAGGGCACTGCAGTGCTGAGATAGAATGACTTCCCAAGGTGGAAAGAACCAATAAAATAGAGCTAAGACTCAAATCACCAATTAAATAAGGCTAGAGACAGGAAATTCACGGTGAGAATAATAACAAAAATGATCAAATTAATGGTCTTGCATTCCTATAGATTACAGGTAAGTTGTGGGGACAGCTTTGACTCCAATAATCGTACTTGTAACTGTAAGATTATGTCTCAGTAGTAGAAAGAAGAGACCCACAGTTCTCTGACATGTTTCCTTGGAGATGCATACCTAGTCAAAGAGGTCAGGGAAGGAAGACTTCCCTGATGAAGGGGTGACTCGGTTTTGAGGGAAACAATACAATAAGCAAGGGATGAGAGTTGTATGTGGTGTTTAGCATTCTAAATGTTAGGAGAAAACCTGATGAACTAGGAGAATATTAAACTTTGTTTTATCCCGCCACAACACACTGCCATTCCTTGAGCTAAATAGCAAAATAACTCAATCTTTTGCTTCCAAAAGATTGTGCTCTTTCTAATGTGCCTGATATTTAAGTTAGCAATAGCACTACTGATTACCAAAATTCTCCAGTGTAAACACCAGTCTAAAATAGTCTAAAAGCAGAACTGTTCTTTAGGAACAAAACCTGCTGCTCAAAACTAAATTTTCATACAATCCGATGTTCTTCTTGTAATTAACAAGGAAGATTTTATGTGACATCATACTTAACTGGATTTGTATGCATTTTTCTATCACGACATTATAATTTGGACTGGGCTTAGCTTGAAAGTTTTTTATTTTTTTTTTACTCATCTTGCTCGCAGCTACAAGCATCTGATAAATTGATTGGTGCTGCATGACCTCAGGTAGCCTGCTCACATGTCTGTCAATTAATTGGGCAGTTGGCTGGACACTTAGGGTATTCTCCACGTGTTTCGGACAGCAGGGTGGCCCTGGGCCTTCAGACGCTGCAGGTGGGACTGGGAAATGATGCAGCCTCTTTGGGAAAGAGCTCGGTTAGTTTCTTCAAAAGATACATATGTTTACCATCCAACCAAGCAGTTCCATCTTTAGATGAAAGAAATGAAAACATATGTTCACACAAAAATATGGGGAATTGTTTTTAGCGGCATTATTTATAAAAATCAAAAAACGAGAACTAGTCCATCTATTGAATGGTTAAATAACTGTGGTATATCCAATGTAATAGTATTCATCAGTATAGAGAAACAAAGCCCATTCTACAACATTGATGTGCTTTAAAAGCATTATGTTTATGAAACAAACCTGACACAAAACACCACAGATTGTATGATTTTACTTATATGAGAAAGCAAATCTCTGGACATATAAAGAAGGTAGCCATATTGGATTGTAGTGCTAGTCGCACTATTCACCAAATTTACTGACAGTCATTGAATTATACACACACAGGTGAATTTTATTGCATGTACAATTGTGCATCACTAAAGTGGTTTAAAATGTGACTTTTTAAAAATGAAAAGATGGTTTGAAAATATCACAATTCATGATTAGAAGATTTAAATAAATTTATTAATTAAGCATTTATAGTATTCCATTATTTCTTTACCCTGGCTTACCTAAGGCTAATTTTGTTTAAAATTAACATTTAAATTTTCTAGAATCCAAAAGTTACATTTTTTTTAATTTAAGATGATTTGGGTTGTGATTTCCAAAATTTATTATATAATAAGCAGACAAAATTAGAGATGCAATACTGTTTTATTGAGATTCGAACTATGCATTTAATAAGTGGGGTACTACTTTAATATTGTGCTTAAAATAATTTGAAATTTATTTTTATCTCATTTGTTTCATCAACATAAAAGTAAGCACATTCAATAGTAAGTTAAATAGTATTTTATTAAAAACTTTAATTCAAAATAAATGATCATTTTAAAATAATATCATTAATATCATCTTTTCCCTATTTTCATACATGTACAAACTTCACATTAAATGAAATTACAGTATTATTTTCTCAGTTTTAAATGGAATACTTATTGCTACCAATTACACCCTTTTTAGATACTGTAAAACTGAAAGAAAAATTAACTTGAATTTCCCTACTATGGTACAAGTACGGGGATATAGAAAGCTTGCTGATTATAATGCTCAGATGGGCCGGGCCCTGCATGGTGAGGCAGCACTGTCGCAGGAGTCTACCTAATGGCGTCTCTTAGAAAACGTCAGGGATCCTATGGTATCTGGACAGGTGGAAAGCCTCACCTCTCCTTGGATTTAAAGTCGTTTTCCCCCAGCAATGTAATCAGAGTCTTGGCATTGAGAGAGAAAGCAGCCATCCAGCGACTAAGGTGAGAGAGTGTGAACGGCATTAATTGGTCTATTTTATTGGCCAAAAATAGAGCAACCATCTTGGATTGAAGCCCTAAACAGATGTGTGGGATAAAAGAATGGGATTCTGAAAGGAGGATTTAGACTGGCCTGGAACAATTATCTTAAGCTACATGGGTTAAGGGCTGCACTACACACACGTGCACACACATACGCACGTGCACACACACGCACATTGCACATAACACACGGATGTGATATATATCAGTTGGGAAGGAAATTCTTTAAGTATTTTTATAAAGCACTAATTTGAGGAAGTCCTGTAAAGCTATTGTTACTGACTCTCATGGACCAGGTAAACTGATTGTGATGTCAAGACTCCGCTGCCTAAAGCAAGAGCATTGAAGAAAGAAGCCCTATTATCCAATTCTGTCTTGTAGAGGCACATTTATCAGCAGCTGCTCTGTTATACTGATAGGAGCTAAGTATGCAGAGGTTGCACGATAAGTGGTGATGTGTTAAGTTTGTGCCTGTGCTGTGAGAAATATCAGGAGGATGGAGACAGTGCACCCAATGCTTTCCTTCTTTTATTACCAAGATACTTATGGCAAAATATATGTTTCTTTTAAAGGCAGACCTCATTTTATTGCTCTTTACTTTTTTTGTGCTTTGCAGATATTTCATGTTTTACAATTTGAAGATTAAGACCCTCTACCAGCAAAAAATTATGACCTGCTGAAGGTTCAGATGGTGGTAAGTAGTTTTTGCATAAAGTATTTTTAATTAAGGTATGTATAGTTTTTAGACATAATGCTATTGCACACTTAATACACTATAATGTAAACATAACTTTTATATGCACTGGGAAACCAAAAATTTAGTGTGACTTGCTTTGTGATATTACAGTGGTCTGGGATCAAACCCATACTATCTATGAGGCATGCCTGTGTTTTTCTAACTGATGGTATTGATTAACTACATTTTCCCCTATTTTCTAAATGATTTATTTTTAAAAGTTTACTTGGTATCTTTCTTGTAAGTTATAGAGAAAATCAGACAACTTTGAAAATTCAGCAAAATTCACTTAACAGTTCAGTTTAAGGTCGATTCTAATAATTTATGCCTTAAGCAAGTAATGTTGTATCAGCGTTCACTCCTCAATACAAATACATATTTCCTAGAATAATTAATAAATGAGATGAGAGAATGGAAGGAACATAATAACTTTTCGTTGCTAAATTCATGTTGAGGTTGAAATTTTGGAATTTATGTTTAGAATAAATAGAACAGGTAATGATTAGATGATGGCAGTGAAAAGTTAAGTAGAGATAAATGGTCATGAAATATTTATATCAAGACACTTTTTTTAAAAATGGTGAAATGAAAGGTAATTGGCAACATGAGAGCCTCTGATTTAGAAGGTGGGGGAGGAAAAGAAAATTAGTTCCCACTTTGGATGTGTTCCATGTTTGGATGATTCTAGCTTCTATTCTGGTGCAGATGAACAAGGTAGAAGAAAATCCATACTGAAATTTGAGATGTGATTTAAGTGTGTAGGTTCTTCTTAAAGAGGAAAAATGTATAAGAGCAGAAGAATACACACTGAGGATGATGTGCGTCTCATAATTAGGAAAAGGGAGGAATGAGAGAAGTCCTTGAAACAAATAGACCACAGTATCAGAGGTGGTAGGAAACCAGGATGATGCGTTTCTAGGAAAACCAAGGAGAAAAGGGTTCAGGGATGGCATGGCAAATCGTTTCAAATACACCAATTGCAGAAGGAGAAAGACTATCAGAAAAATGCCAATTTCTTAGAATATTAATGTCTGAAGCAGCTCTATCAATTATTTATCTGTGTTGCTATCTTTCTCTCCTATTTTTAAAAAAAGCAAAATCAATTTTGTGTAATAAATTTAACCTGCCTTGTTATTCTTAATATTTTATTTCAAATAAATATAAAGTTATAAACAGGATAACCCATTGCTCATTTAAGGCATAACCTGTTATAATCTATGGTCATTCCTTTTCACATGCATTTCTAAGAGATTACAAGCTTAATTAACAAAACATGTCCAAGAAAGAAAAATATCCAAGTAAGGTAGAAAGGGACAGAACAAATAAATTTACAGCTTTTATGTTTTCATTTCCTCTTTTTAAAACACGGGTAACTCTATTAACTATATTTTTTGTAAATTAAATATATTATCAAGATTTATGCAATCTCTGCTATTGTATGTGAGTAACCAGTAGTTTTTACATAGTGTAGAAAATGGTTAAATTTAAATAAATAGTTAAGAGTTGGGTGACTATTGCACACAATTTTTAATCTAATTAAAGAAGTTGCTGTCAGGATTTAGAAAAAGTCCCTGTGTTAAACAACTGGGGAAATTGAGCCTCAGTAGAGGCATGAACTTTAATTGCCAAGGATAAAATGCCCATTTTAATTTAATCTGTTAAGTTAATTATTATTAATGGCACAATATAATACTAAATGGATTTCTCCCCCCTCCCTTTGGCTTAGATATGAATTACTTATAAACTTGAGTGAAGGAGCAGCTAAAATTTCTATTTTAGTACTTGTAAGCTTCTTCCCAAATAATAACCCCCACCTACTACAGAATCACCAGCGAATACGCCAGCAAACCACTGTATAATTATGCTCACAACTTCATCCTAATTTCAGTAGTGACAGCTATTAGAGCAGAGGATTTCACTGAATGGTTTATTTCCAAAAGAATTCTAGTTGTGGTAATTTGGTGTCATTCTTTCCATGACAGGAACAAAGGTAAAAGTCAAGGAGTTATTTACTTTTGAAAGTTAAAAATAGGTTACTGACATATCTGCAAAACGATGCATTCATCCACTCAGTGGGTATTCAGTAAGAGTCTGCTATGTTTCATGAACTGTTGCAGTTTTTAAAGATAAAGCAGTGAGAAAAAACACAACCCCAAAACATTTAAAATCCCTGTGTTAAGAAGCCTGATGTTCGGTGCACCCTCTGTGGGCAGCTTAGCCTCAGACTAAGAGGGCCACTTGACTTTGTAGTGGAGCCAGAGTCTTAACTTCACCCTCTGTGTGTATGTTTTTTATTTTTCTTCAACTGGGCCTGAGAATTATTTTGACATTAAGACAAATGAACAGATCCTCAACTGCAGAGCCATGGAATCAGAATCCTAACGGGCAGGGCAAGCTCTCAAGGTGACCCTTAGAATAAGCACTTAAAGAGCAGGAGGATGAAGGGGTCTCTGGGCACGCTGTCAGGAGAAGCCTGGGATCTAGAATCTTGCCAATTATATTCCACATGTGAACCACTGGATTCCCTCACTCGTTCATAATCTGGGTTTACAGGTCTGTCATGTCCAGAAAATAAGGATACAAGGACTCATGGTCTATAGTTATATCAATCAACTATCCGTCTATCTTGTTCTAAGGGAAACACGGAATAATTTTAGTTTTATGATACACTAAAAGAAGATACTTTTAAAAGTAAAGGTATGTTAAGAACAACCCATTTATGTAGAATGGAAATGGCTCGGGGCATGATTCAGAATTTACATTCCCGTTTTCCATATATCTTCACTAAAACCTAAGTTATGAGTAATTCTGAACCTCTGTCTCATCTCTTACCGTGAGCTTATAATAGAGATTGAGCAATGTAAAGGTTACGCTTAAAGGGTTCCTAGAATACTAGGTAATTGAATTGTTAGTTATCAAGCCCTTCAGGTCCATGTTGGTACAGCTTAGAAAGGTGCTGTTTCACAGAAACCCAGGTGAAACCATTTGTCTTGAAATGCTGTGCTGCTGGAACCTGAGTGCCTTTAAGATAAGGCTCAACCGGGCGCCTCGAAGCTATTGGTGCTAGCAGTGTGGACATTCTAATTGAGCGCCTCTGTTCCTTTTTCCATTGATACAACGGGGTTCTATTTATTTACATGTGCGTGTAAAGCCATTTAGCCTCATTTATGGCAATTGCCAGAGGCAGGCATTTGTGCAATACTGTTGATACTATTGAAATACAATTTATCTCTCTGTCGCAGATGACCACCGTCCTGGTGCAATCCTTTTATTCTTTACATTATGATTTCACTTTTTATTCATTTGTATTCCTCTAGCTAAACTAGGTTTCTTGCCAGTCATTTCAAATTCCGTTTAGGGAATAGCACCAAGGGGCTTCACCAAGATGAATAAGACTTCCCATCAGCATCCTGATGTGGCTCTGAATGAACGAACATATTTCCAGAAAGTTAATAACTCATGGGGTTCCTTTATAATGACACTATGTTATAAAGTTCTTGAAAAAGGTAAAACAAAGTATTTTAAAATTTTAAAGCAATTGCTATATTTAACTTGATTCCCCTTCAGGGGAATATAGTCCCCTTTGCACGGGGATGAAAACCTACCCTTTCCCCCCATAGATCTATTCCCTTGTCTTATATCTTGATAATGAGAATAAGTGAGAATTCTATGGAAATATATTTCTAAAACCCCCAGCGTCCTAGCTAAATCTTGTTTTTGTGCCAGAGTCAGAAACCAACAGTACCATTGGGTGAAACACTGACTAAACAGCTATAGCTTCCTATGTTGTGTCTCTCATGGGTATGTTATCCATAGTTTTTAACATAAAAAAAAAAGGTGCTTCTCCTCCCCCAACCCCACATGCTCTGAGGGTACCTACCTCGTTTTCTTTTTCATCTGCAGATATGCCCATGAGGGAATATGTGAGGATGTAGGGTAGTCAGAAAAGGAGGACATGTAGACTACACTATGCAGGAAAAAATTGAGATCTAATTTCTTTCCTTGATACACCTTCTGAATTCAGCTTGTTACATATCACATTTAAAATGTTTTTATTTTTAATGTAGACACAGCATGTAATAATATTCAAACAAGGTCAGAAATAAATTAATTTTTCAGTAACTAAACTATAACATTGCCCAAAGGAGTAAATTATGTATCATTTTAAACAAGAATACTCAATATAGTTCAGATATTCAATAGTTTTTGACCTACAAGAATGGTAATTCAGTGTGCTCTAACCTAATATAAATCAGATGTCTTTATAATAATAGGATTTTGTGTGAAGGCAAAACACATCTGTACACACTTTAGCTCTATTTGATTTAATATTTTATAAAACAAGAACCTTTTAATATGGAACCATACATAAAATATTTTCTATTTGTAATTGGGTGATTAGTTCTCTAAGTATATATGTTTAACATAGATTAGATCGTCAGAATATATTCAAAATATTTAAATGTTTGAAAAGAGGGAAGCCAGGGCATAGTGGAACAGCACTTGCAATGTGCTAGAAAATCTAATGGTTAATGTTGAATTTTATACTCAGTGAAAAAACATTCCAAAATCAAATTGCAATATGGACTTCTCAGATAAACAAAACCAGAAGAATTTCTCAGCAGGTGGCAGAAAAACTGTAAGGGTTTTACAGGCAAATGTAAAATAGATAAGGTCTGTAATACAGAAGTATAGGATATCAGAAATGATAAATATGTGGGAAAATATAAAAAATTTTGACAGTATAAACTAATGTTTCAGGTTTGAAATATATGTAGATGTAAAATAAAATAAAATATAAAAGGGGAAATAGAGTTTATATGTTCTAATATTTTATCAATATCAGAGAATTGAGAGTAATAATTTATTTAGGATTGTAATAAATCAAGGGTGCTCCAAGGTTTCCACTATAAAATTAGTGAGTTAAAAAGGAGAAAGTAACTTACAAATTAATATAAAGAAAAAGTAAAATAATTTAAAAATGATTAGTCCAGAAGGAAGCATGAAAGGGGTAAAAGTGAAAATTATAGGAAGTGGTCAAATAGAATATTGGTAGTAAAAGTTAAATCAATTATCAGAATGCATGAAAATAAAGCTCTGTTGCTTAAGAGAAGTATAACACAAAAAGATGTTTATACTTGATTAAAAGATATATTTTATACAAACAGTAACTAAAATATGTGCCAATATATCTGACAATTCAAACAATTGCAAATGATTGGAATTTGTAATAATTTTTTTTAGAAAATGAAAAATTGCTCATGTGCATGCTAGAGAAGAAAACACACACACACACACAAAAGCATCAACATTCTCTATCTTTTGGAGAAATTTAAGATTCAGAGAAATTCTTAGGTTCAGATGACATCAGTGATTTTGCCCCCCAAATATTAAAGGAAGAAATTATACCAAACTTCAATAAACTCTTCTCCAGATTTAAAAAGGAAAAGTTTTTATTTGGGATGATTCTAACCTGAATTTCAGATATGACATGGACATTATAAAAGAAAAATTATACATTAATTTCTAAATTTAGGTGCAACAATTATAACATAAATATTAGCAAATAATTTCCATAAATATAGCTAAAATTATTATATTGCAAGGATGAATATATTGATAAACAAAAATATTGCAGATAAGTAGAGTAATTGAATTTAAAGTGTTTTAGATTGGATATGTCAGTTTCAGAATTGAGATGGTGAATAAAAATAGCAAGTCAAATATGCATAATAAAGCATGTGATAAGCATAAATTAACAAAAATAAAGTAAAACATTTACAAATGGGCACATGGAAAAAATATTAAAATACAAATGCAGGATATGAGAGAATATATTTATAAAGCATAAAACAATATGGCTAACAATTTCAAATATATCAGTAATTTTTATATATGCAGATAATACATATAGCAGTAAAACGATATTTGATGTAGTTATTGTAAGTATTAATATTGATGAACCTTAAAAACAGAGGTGAGTGAAAAGGTAGTATCCAGAAAGATGTATATGATTTTATACAATTTCTATGAGTTTAAATGCATGCACACAAGAGGACATATTTTAGAAATACTAAATAATTTAAAATGACAAGGAAATCCAAAATTTAATACCTTTGTTTGGAAAGAAGAGAGGTATAAAAGAGGCTCCCAGTAGGTTGAAAATTTGGGAAACCAAGGTATTTATTAAACAAGTTATATATGTCTTTGTATAACTTAAGTAGTGCAAAATTGATTTTAAAAACTATTGTAATGGGAGAACATATTCACAAAAAGTAGATCCTACAAAATCTAAATATGTATAATATAAAAATAACTCCTTCTAATCAATACAAGTAACAGACAATTCAGTAGAATGTTGGTAGCTCATATGAATAGTGGATTCACAGATATGGGTATTCAATAAACAGGAGAATTTGCACAAACTCACTAGTTTGGGAAAGCCATTTAAGTCAAGATGTATCTTATTAATTAGCTCAGAAACTCTAAAGTGAAATATCAAGTTTAACCAACATGTAATTTTTTTAAAATCTAAACATTTAGAAAGCAAAATAACAGTTAATTTAGAAAACAGGTTATCTTTGCTTAGGGGGGAAAAAAAGTTCTACTTTCAACATATAAACCAGCGATTACAGTTTATTTTATGTTACACATCTCTCATATATAAATACAAAAAGTATAGTTTTTTCAGAATATATTGAAAATCATTTGTATATCTTCTAGTGTTAAATTTACATGATGAAATATTATATTACAGTTAAAAGGAAAGAATTAGCACTATACTTGTATATCCAAGGGGATAAGCTTCCAGTAACATCATGTTGTGTGTTAGAAATCACATACAACATGTCATCACACACAACAGTGGTTCCAAAGTGATAGGGTTTGATGCTTTTTGAGAAAGAATAAATGGTCATGACATTTATTTCTTATATGAGCTTCTCACTCCTTCATTTTTATGATTTGAGTTGGTACATGCAAAAGCCTATGCAGAATTCTCCTTGACTTTGAGCGGCACAGAAATACTGGGTAGAGTCCAGTGAAAGGATCATGGAATCAACAAATTAGAACTCTTTCCCAGTTACGTAAGAGAGGTGGACTCTCCCTTATTGTGCCCTTAGAATGGTACCAACCAGTGAACTAAAAAGCACAGGGCTAGTATTTGTGGAACTAGACAGGTTAGGAGTACTTGCTGTCTTGTCCTTGAGTTAAAAAATCCAGGGGGTTCATAGATATGTATGTTTACGAATCCACTGTTCAAATATAGGAAGGATGCCTGCAGAGGGAGCGATAATAGGTAAATAGGAGATTCAGAGTTGAGAGATGCAGCTGTATCTTGAAAACTGCCTTTGACTAATATAAAATCTCATTGCTCATTGCAGAGATAGTATTAAGCTCTCTCAGTAACTGAATCAATGCATTGCCTAATGTTCCCTGCAGCAAAAGGAGATGAGCAAAATCCTATGATGAGCACTCTTAAATGGTACATTGTTTATACAGCATTACATAAAAAGCTGTATCTCATGTATTCTGTACAGAAGGAGGCATTTTTTCAAAGAGCCAATATGTGTGGCATTTCTCATGATTATTATTGTTGCATATTATTGTTGTGTCTCTCTCTTCTAAATACACTAAATTTTTTTTGAGAGTAAAGATTTAACTTGATTAACTTTCCCACTCCTTAACTATTTCGATTACATAGTGAATGTAGTAAAAGCCTAAAACGTTTTTTTGAATTATATTCATTAAGATAATCCAGACCCTGAAGTAATGGAAATATGTATTGTTCTGAAGCTTAGCTTTTTATATGTAAATAACTTTCAAACTTCTTGACACACTATCCATTCATATGTTTAATTATTTATGTTTCGAGTAATTGGGATTAACCTTTTATGACACGTATAATCAGCAAAAGTTATAGACCACAATATAATTATTCCATGAACTTTTTCAAATTAATTTCAAAATAAATCTGTCCATGGTATACAAGGATGTCCAGATTTATATTTTTAAACTTAAATCCCAGATTTTTAATGTGGCTATAGTAAATAAATTAATATAAATTTCCTATAGAGATAATATCTTTTGGTTGAGGCTATATCAATAATAATAATAATTTCACCATTGTAATAAATCAGGTGCTATGTATCAGGCACGCTTCCAAGCCCTTTATAAACATCATAATTAATGTCAGGTCACAGGCACCTCTCTGGCCTACCCTCTTCAGATTATCCTTCAAACCAGGAAGGAAGAGATATGAGTTTACAAATTTTAGAACAGAATTATGTACTCCGTCACGTGAACATCTGGTATTCAAACCATATGGATTATTTTAAATAAACAAAAAGACATTTGTATTTCTGACATGCATCAGCAGATTTAACTATGAATTATTCACAATTAAAACCTCACTTAAAACATAGGAAGACTCTTTAATTACTTACCTGACTATTCTTGATATTTTCCAATCCGCATACCTAGGAGAAGTTAACATTCCTTGTAGTCTCAGCTATATCGCAGGCCCTGAAACAAATGCCTTTGCTAATCCTGCGAGATTTAATTTGTTCTACTTCAGATGACTGACATTTTAGTATTTGGAACTGGTGTTCTAATTTCTGTTACTATATTAAGTTTTGTAAAACAACAAAAATCATTTTAGTTCTCTGTACAAATACTTTCACTCTGGTGAATTAATCTTACATTTCCAATATCTACACGCTTCCATTAAAGAAAATATCTAATTGTTTTGTAAAACGTAATGGAGAACTTTGCCTATTATCTTGCCGGTGCCCTTTATATAAGAAGTATGCCCTGCGTGTCCCTTACATAAAAATCACAAAGTAACATTTGCTGGTATTCAGAGCTGGATTGTGTGTTTCACAATATTATTGAATAATATAGGCTGAATATAATAAGGCATGTCTCTCCATAACAAAACATTTATATTTTCTTATTCATTCACTGACTTTATACACAGTAGGTGCTACATAGTAGTCCCCACTATGTGCCAGGAACTGTACTAGTCAGTGGGCGTAAAGCAGTTGGAAAATAACAGATATCAATCATTCTGTCATAAACATGGTGTCATAAAATAAACTGTTCAAGTTATGTGAATAAAAACTCGTAACAGTCTAAGCTCGTAGAGCCTAGGAATTCGTTATAGTCTTGTTAGTTAGAGAAGGTCTAGTTAGGGGTGGGCTCTTGAGTTGGTAGTAGAGAGCAGGTATCTGAAGAAGGGAGATTAGTTAAGTAGGGAAATGATTGCGAGGTAAGGGAATGCATTAGAAGGGAACACCTTCTAAGCAGAAGACAGAGTATATAAAAAAGGAATGTAAAGTTTCTGGAAGAATTTATGAAGTATTATTGTGTTTTAAACTGTGATATCCATGGGTTTCACGGAGATCAGTTAGAAGCGAAGTCGATAGTAAGGATGCGGGGAGGGTCTAATGGCAGCTTGAACTAGTGTGCTGACAGTGGGAAGGAAAAGAGGTGATTTTAGTAGCATTTGGTTATGACAGTGAGAAGAAAGACATAATATGCCAGGGCAAGTAAGTGTGACTTCTCACTATTTGTCATATTTGCAAAGGCGAAAAGTATCAATCCCTGAGATAAACACTGGAGGAGATGCAGATAATTTTCTGTGGGTGGGGGAGGACCTGCAGAAGAGATTCTGGGTTTATTTGGAATATGCTCAGTTTGAGGTAACTTTGGCCTTTCTTTATTTAACATATATTTAATATTCTACCTACTGCCAAGAAAAGTTTAGTTCCTTTAGGTATTAAGTAGACCGTTTGAAATATGAACTGGAGCTCAATGAAGAACTTGAAATATAAATTTTCAATTCACTGTCGTATCGGTGACATCTAGATTACCATGGAAACTATTAACATGGATGAGGTGAGGTTGAGAAGAGAAAATTTATAGCCCTGACTCTTGAGGAATTCCAGTTCTCAGAGAAATAGAGGTGATGATCTAGAAAAAGAAATCAAGAAGCTTGAGCCTATACAACAGAATAAGATAAAGAGAACCTGGGTGGCAAAATCCAAGGAAAACGTTTTGAAAAGGAAGTAATCCACAGGACAATTATGAAACCTAAAAATACCCTTTCAAATTAACCTCCAGAAGATCCTGACTAATTAGAGTAAGTCCTGTTTTGATAGACTAATTGGGGCACTAATTGGGGTGAGGAATGAAAAAAAGAAGTGAGGAAGTAAAGAAAATGTATGCCAAGCACTGTAAAGAAATTTCCTTGTGAAGAAGGAAATAATCATGTGGCAGTTTATGGAGGTTATACACGGTCCAGTAGATTATTTTAAAGGTGATATGACTTAAGCATGCCTCATTGCCATCTGAAAGGTTTTATTATGATGTAATTGACAAAATAGATTACTAGGATTCCTGACACGGAGGGTGGAGACGATCATAGTTGAGGTTACTGAACAGCATGGGTAGTGCTAATGCTCAGTTTGTTGAGTGCTTTTTCTCCAGTAGTCCAGATGACCTTGTTTGGAAATGGGGAAAGCAGATGGCCAGGCTTTAGAATTTGCCTCATGGGTGCTATGAGAATTTTAAAAAAGAGCAAATGAGGTTTAGGGTATTGGCATGAGAGTTATTAAAATAATGAACCATGGAACACAGGCCATACATGGAGGTGAAAAAACATGAGGACAATGAATGGAAACATGGGAAAGTGGAAAAGTGAAGGTTCACATGAGGTCAAAGAATTGGTCCAATGGAAATAGTTCACAAGTGAGCTGAGAAGGTTGGTCCAGAAAGCACTGTGATGAGAAGCAAAGGTGGATGGTGGGAGCTCTAGTGGTTAGACTAAGGAAGATCAAGCTTATGATTATGGTGGATGTGGCTGAGGAAGGAGGGAGGGGAAAAAAATTGGATAGGAGGACATTAAAGAACAAAGAGCCTGAACGTTGGAATGGTTATCTATATGGAAACTGGGTTCACCTAGAATGTTGGCAGTAACTGGAGTGGAGAGGGTACTGAAGTTAGATGCTACCATGTTATCGATAATAGCACAAAGAGGAATGTCAGGTGGCGGAGCCTAGGGTCATATGTCTCAAATGCAGAGTTTCTACAAGAAGTTTAGTGAGAACAGAGCTGGACAGACAGCACATCAAGCACAGCAAACAAAGCTGAAGTGCATGGGGCAGAGGTGAGAGAACAGTCACTGCAACAGCGGGCTCTAGGTACATTTACTGCCTGAAATGCTGACAAATACTGATACAGCTTAGGGATTACAGTTCCAGAGGGTAGAGAGCAAAGCATTCTAAAGTTTGGGTGGGAGGCAGTAAGGTTACAGAATTAATCTTATTGAAATGAAGTTTTAGTAGATGATAGATTTCAAGAGTAAGATATAGGGAGGGTAAGGGATTTTGAGGGAAGAAATGACACTAAATGATTTTCAGACTTTTGTTTGCATTTCGCTGAGTGCATAAAATTTAACTAGAGGTTACCACCTGTTTTACTTGCCACAAAAGCCTACATGTACAGTAGGCTCACATCTCCTACCCAGTCTTTTTAACTTTGAGAAAATATCAACTATGGTGATCAGACTTTTGCTTTTGCGTGTGTGTTTGTTTTTAGTTTTGATTTTCTTCCTTAAGCTGACAGAGGTTAGGGAGATTGATCACCACGGTAGCGATCCATACTCACTGCCTCCTCCGCTATTTCAAATACTGTTGATCATTTTATGAAGACATCAGAGACTATGCTAGGGTACTGTGAGCAAGTTAAAACACGAATGGATTCATTTGTGCATTTTCATGATCATTTTTCATTACTGGAGGCTGCCCATCATGATATTTTCAAACAAATCCACTCGAAACATTTGATGTTTGCGTAGTGTTCATCATGAAAGCATTAACATTGTGGTAGAAGGCAAAATAAGTACAATCACTTCATTGTTTTAACATTATCATCCATCAATTTATGTTAATTTCAAGTCATTAAGCAATTTCTTATGTATCTGAAAAATCTGTATAAGGTTGTAATTTTAATTTATCAGTGAGTGTTTCTACATTAATTAAATATGCACAGATTTTTAAAATAGAGATTAAAATACGAAAGATCAAGTTATTTACAATCTAATTAGCTCAAAAATTGGATGGGTAATATAAATGCATAATTAATCTGGTTTGACTATGACAGACTTGAAAGGGAGATTAAGAAATTAGTAACAGAAAAAAATATCATTAAAAAAACGCATTTTCTAATTGAAACCAAAGTAAGAGAAATTTCATTAGACATCTTTAATTCTTCCATACCCTATTTTGTGGAAAATTTGATGTCATATTAGTAAATAAATATAGGGCAAAACATGAAAGTATTCTATTTTCAACAGAATCCCTATAAAATTCTTGTTGCAAAATACTTATAAAGTAGATAAATTTACTTTTCTATTTTTACTTTTATTTGTAAGTAATTTCAAATGTAATAATTGTAAGAATATTATAAAGAATACTCATTAACCCTTTATCCATGTTGAACTATTGTTGACATATTTACCTCATTTAACTTATTCTTTATTTTTCCTCTCATTCTTTTTCTTTCTCTGAACAATCTAAAAGTAAGTTATATATATCATAGCCCTTTATTTCTAATACTTCAGAATGTATTTTGTAAGAATACGAATATTCTTTCATACGCATGTAACCACAATGCAATTATGATCATTAGTATATTTGATATTGATATAATAGTTTTATCCAATTTTCACTCTGTATTCCGTTAGTTGATTGAGCTAATAACCCTTTGTAGCAATTCTTTTTTCTTTAGAAAATGATCTAGTCTAGGACCAAGTACTATACTGAGTTATCATTTCTCTTTAGTCTCCCTTAATGGAAGAAAATTGTCAGCCTTTCTTTATAGTTTATGCATTGATATTATTGGAAGTTACCTCACTATTTTTGTTGTTGTTTTATTTTAACTTTCATTTTAAAACAAAACTCTTTTGAGTTAGTCTATTGCTTCCTCATTTTCAGATTCATGTTTTATATTCCTAGCCTGAATACTTTATAAGTAATGTGGTGTCCCTCTCAGAGTATCATACCCAGACACATTATGTCCATCTACCCCTCATTAGTGGTGTTAATTTTTATCACTCTCTCAAGGTGTTATCTGATGTGTTCATTATAAACATGGATCTCAAACTATGTGTCAGTGCATCCTAGAGTCCCAAAATTAATACATGGGGTGCCCTAAGATGCTTTTAATTTTCCAGGGAAACAAAATGATATTTGATATTTGCCAGAAACTGTGTGCATGCACTATTAACTTGCGGAGACCTCACAATTATATTTGATCATGCTATGTTCTTTCAAAGATAGTAAAGCTTAATGACCCTGGTGTTTAGTGTTCACTGGGATGAAAACAAGTCAACACAAAAAGCAATGTAGAGGGTCACAGACTTCAATGTGATTCCAAATTTGGGATCATTCAGTGCCCAAAAGGTGCACATATCTTACTAGATTATTTAAGAATGAAAAAGAATGATTCTTTGTTTCTTTCAACATATGTATATATTTTTCAAATGGTTATTAAGTCTTTCACATATAGTTATTTAAAGTTTTATACCTTTAATTATTGAACAAATATAACTTTGCCATTTCTTTTGGCCTATTAGAACTATTAAAAATTACTCCGATACTGTACTGAATTTAGGAAACGTTACTAATTTTTTTCATTGTAATTAATACACAGTCTATGCTGAGACACTTTAAGATACTTTAATCTTTAATCTTCAGTATTTAATCTATGTTGGGACACAGATCCTCACCAAAGCCCATTACCCCAAATTAATCAATTAGTGAAGATTATTACCTGGTTCAGTCTTTAATATGGTGATTACAAAATGATTATTTCTGGGCTGGCCGAGTGGCTCAGTTGGTTAAGAGCTCATTCAAGAGTTTGAGCTCTGAGCAACAGCGGTTCAAGTCAGCCCGAGCTGAGCAGCCGCTGAGCTGCCAACAGGTAGCAGGATGGCTCAGCTTAAAAAACAAAAAGCAAAATGATTATTTCTATTTCCGTCATTCCCTCCAAATTCAACACTCAACTCTTGGCTTCTTTACTGAAAGCAAGAGCTCACTTTTTTTTCCTATCCATTTATCTATCTATCCTTCCAACCATCTATCTAGCCTTTGTTATAGGCATAGTCTCACAAATTTAAAATTTATTTCAAATGATTCATCACTCTTCTTGTTGATCATTATTTTGTCAATCAAATTGTCCCAGATTTGGCCACTGTAAAAGGTAGTACCTCTGTCCTTGTGACATGCACCCATTTTTTTTTTTTTTGCACTTTCTTACTTTCTGGCATGGCAGGTAGTCCTAGTCTCATCTTGTGTTTCCCTGAACCAGCCCTAGAATTAGTTTTTTCTCCAAGGAATCTAACTCATTGATTGTATATTTATACACATATATAATTTAGAAATCACCAGTCCATATCAATACCTGTTTTATGTGCAAAGGCAATTTTAGAACCTATTTCCTGTATTAATGTACAGGATAACTTTGATTTGTGCATATATTAAGCCTTTAGGATTTCTAAGAACAGAATTTCAGAGAACAGTTTGCATTGATATGACACTTATGGAATAAACATGATCAAGTTAAAATATTATGTGGAAACATCTTTTAAGCAGTGATGAAGGTACTGCTAACAAATATAATTTATTTTTATTTAATTGTATATAATACTATGAAGCTATTTCAATAAATAATAATCAAACTTAGTTATAGCTCTATAAATTCTTCAAAGGTAAACATATGAAGTTTCTGATGATTCATTAAAGCTCTAAAGACAAGGCAAGCATATTTCAAGAACAATGCACTTTTAGAAGCAAACAATACCATCCAAGAAAAAGAACACTGATAGCTCCATAATGAAAAATGGGGAATGATATTTATTTATAGGCAAAGTAAAATACCAAGATATTTACAGCACTTTTAGGACAGGTTACATGTTATTAAATTTTTAAAATAAAATATGATTGTGTATGTTCAGATATTATTCCATTGAGGGTTCAGCTGGATGGTGACTAATCAAAAGAGGCTTTGTGAAATGGGGGGTCACTGAACCGCTCTTCAAAGTCGGGTAAGATTTAGACATACAAAGATTTGGAAAAGGCCACATCTGTATAGGATACAGCATGAGCAAAGCCATGGAAACAGAAAATTGAGAGTATATACAGAGAAAAATCAATCAATTCATTCGTTGTGTTCATTGCTTTATGACATGCCTAAAAGAAGTGTGGCTAGGGCACACATTCGAAAAAGTACGTGAGAATCATATATGAAGACTTTGAAAAATAAAATTAACCCTTACTCCCTCCCTCCCTCCTTATCTCCTTTTCCCCTTCACTCGCTTTTTATTTCCCCCTTCTCTAATATTCTCCCACATATCTGATTATTTAGACTATGACAATATTATATTATAGGTATAATGTTTAGCAATGTTGTTTTCCTGTAATTAGAGTTCTTTATAAGCAGTTCCTTATACTTGCTTGTGAATCCATTTGCTGGGGTAAACAAATAAGTTCGTTGGTTTGTTTTATTCTCCTAAGGATTGAGCAGAGGCTTAAGTCAAATTGAGGATGATCTGTATTGGTAGGCACCCATGCTCCAAATTGAAATTAATCAGAGGCTCTTCATATCAGGGGAATCTAAGGCACAAGGGTTATATTTATGCTAATTTTTGTTAATGTGACTGGAAGGCATCAGAGCATAGTGGAACACAGAGCAGTCTTGAGGTCTTAAGAATAGAATTCATTTCTCAGCTTCACCAAAGGAATCTTAAGTATTACACAATACTAAAATTTTTCTTTTGTCACTTAAAAATATATTGTGAACATCTTTTCAGGTTGGCAATAATATTTAATTTGTTCATTTCAATTGCTGCTTTGGATTTCATTGTGTATTGGCGCGGGGCATTGGAAACATATTACCTATTGTCTACCTATATGTACCTAATTTGATTTTAATATCTTGCTATTATAAATCATCATGTGATGAACATCCATTCATGTACTTCCTTTAGTTTGTATCTCAATATATATGCATTTACATTTAAATTTGTTATTGACAAATTATTCTAAAATAAGTTGTATCAATTTATTATCCTAACATTCGAAGTCAAGGACCTGGGAATTTGTGCAATATTAATTTTACTTATATTTCTATTGTGTTTTTTTTTTTTGGTCCTTTGTTGAATATCTACTTTCAATCATTTATTGAAGAGAGGTGTTAGAGAAAGACCACCTGTAATATAATTAACATACACATTAATATCTACAAAACAAATTTATACCTTTTTTTGATGTGGGTGCATATATTTTATAATTCTGGCAATAAGTGTGTATAATATATTAACTTACCATAGTTTGTTAAAATATTCTATATTTGGATATTGGAATTAAGTATAATTTAATGTATATGGAAGTTATTAATAGACTACTTCTCAAATACATTTTTCTTATGTGTGTATTCCATATATTTTCAGAATATAATCAATACAAAATTTAAAAGTATTATTCAGCAATAAAAACTAATAAGATGTTGCCATTTGTGACAACATAGACCTTAAGGGAAATATGCTAAATGAAATAAGTCAGAAAAAACAAAGACGGATACTGTATAATCTTGCTTATATGTGGAATCTAAAAAACAAACAAACAAAAACAGATACAGAAAACAGATTGGTAGTTGCAAGAGGCAGGATGGACAGGATAGGTGAAGGGAGTCAAAAGGTACAAAATCCAGTCATAAAATAAATGTTATAGCAATATAAGGTATAGCATGGTGATTATAGTTTATAATACTATGTTGTATATTTGAAAGTTGCTAAGACAGTAAATCTTAAAAGTTTTCATCACAAGAAAGAATAATTCTGGAACTAGGCATGGTGATGGATGTTAACTAGACTTAGTGTCACAGTCACTCCACAGTATACACAAATATGGAATCATTATGTTGTACACCTGAAACTAAAATAATGTTCCATGTTGATTATACCTTAGTAAGATTAGAATTTAAAAGAACATTATTAGGGCCAGCTGAGTGGCTCAGTTGGTTAAGAGCTTGCTCAAGATTGTGAGCTCTGAGCAACAGCAGTTTGAGTCCCTCCCAAGTTGAGCTGCCGCTGAGCTGCCAACAAGAGGCAGGATGGCTCAGTTAAAAAATAATAATAATAAATAAATAAAACAGCATTATTATTTTAAATATGCCTTCCCCACTCAAAATCAAAACTATCTAAATGATATTTATGATTCAGTTTTTAGGCAATTCACAATAAAAATGTTCCATTTCATTTGATCTTCACAATAAGTTTATACAAAGTTATTACAGAAAAGTGATCTGTGAAAGAAATAAACATACATTATAATTCAATGCAAAAGTATGTCCCACAAAGACCGGTATAGTCATCCACCCATTCACTCTGCCTGTCTGTCCTGTTTCCCCAGAGCAGGGTAATGAACCAGGACACACTACACTGTAACGCTGCTATTGTCTGTTCTGATAGATCTGACATTCAACCTGATTGCTTGGTACTTGTGCTGCTTAGGTTTTTGATAAGATGAGTATTATACTTGATTATAGTTCACCCCATATCTAATCACTCTCCAAGAACTTTAATTTCTACTTCATAAGCCTCCTTGCAATATGTCTCTTTCTCTCCATCTTCACATAAATGTTCACATAAATATTCTAAATAGGACAATAGTCTTTCTCTTTTAGAATGCTAAAATACTTGTAAATTCCAAATTCCTAAGTCAAAGCTGTTGTAAATATTTGAAGACTTCAACAGTTCTTAAGACAAAGTCCAAGTTAGTTTACATTTCACAAAGCACTTTTTTCTTATATTGTGTCATGGAGCCAACGTAACCTAGGCTGAAATCTTGGCTCTGAGGTTTCTTAGTTTTTGGTCTAAGCAAAATATTTAATGGCTCTTTCAGTTTTTGTCCATGAAATGGGTATTATATTGACACTATTTCAAAGAGATTGGGACAATTCTGGCGCATATCAAGTTTTCAACAAATGTAGCCTTTCTCCATAATTCTGTCACTGTCAGTCATCATCATTATACCATCATTAAACATGTCCTCAGAATTACAATAAGGTCCCTGCCCGATGGTACGTTCATCTGCTGCTATCTACAAATGGAAATAGAGACTCTAATATTAACATATAACCACCCACATAATCTCATTCTGGTTTTAAGTGCCCAGCTATCAGAACTCTCGCTTTACTACAGCAGGGCACTTGCAGTAGAAAATCCAGTTTAATTTGCAGCTCTGCCACTCTCATGACAAATTTCAGTGCCTGGTTGTTAACATGTCCGCTGTATTGTTGCAGGAGATGGACATATCTTTATATTATAGCTGCCACGCAAGCCCTTCAGCTTTCATAACGTGCTGTACAGGACAGCTGGCTAACTTGGTTGGGCATGCCGTTCTCTGTGCAAGACTTCTAATTGAGTCAGAGTCGTCAGATCTACACCGCCCTTAAACATTGCCCTCTTTCTATTCAACTCCTGGAGCTTCTGCGGAACCCAGTGCTTGCCCTTACATCCACGGCTCTCCCCGTCCTCTGCACGTGTTGCTGTGGCACGCTAGGGTGGTCATCACCTCACTGACGATCGACTCTCATTTCAGCCAGATATAGGAAAGGTCCCAGTTGAGAGTATCATTCTGAGATTCTCTTTTCTGTGGTCATGCTTATTTTAATAACATTTTTATTTTATGGATGAAGAACACTGAAATGGCACCCTCTGGTCAGTTTCGAGAGTGCTGGAGCCGGGAATGAGATGCAGTTGTGCTGGTTTTCAGTGAGCACATCTTGGCAGCTGGAGTTTAGAACCCCAGGGGCTGCAGACAGACATCCAGACACAGGTGCGAGGACTGGCTCACATGCTCTTTGTTACATGTTCCTTCGCTTGGGGGGCTCACAGGAGAGGAAAGAGTGTTGAGATGCGATCATATTTGGAACATACTGTGGGGAGAAAAATATGAAGTGGTAGCGTCAGTAAGGTTTGGATTAACATGAGTATCTCAGGAGTTTGGGGAAGATAGAACTGATACAAAAAATAAAATGAACATGTGAGTATGGTCAAGAGTGCTGAGGCCCATGTTGTTGGCTGAATGACATCTGCGATCATCCCACTGGCTGTGTATTGTGTCTGGGAGCGAAACAGAAGGCGAAGTTTGACTTTGTACTTAAAAATTCTTAGCACACACCTATGAGCCTTTTCTTTAAGTTCACAGAGAATGCAAATATTAGCAATGAGGTCCTAAAAACATAAGAATAAATAGGGGGAACAGGTGAAAGAATATAGCCACTTATTATTAAGCCAAAATACTGTCTTTATACAGATTTATGTTTTTTTAAGACTGTTTCCCGAGCAGTTGTAAGTTTCCTAAAAATTAAGAGGAAGGTACAAAGATTTTCCATATACATGCTGGTCCCCACATAGTGATGCTGGTTTGTTGATACATTTGGTGGTAGAAGGATAGGTGTTTAGCTGATTATTGAATGTTTGTTTATATTTTCTCAATTATGAGACAAAAGCATCTGGTAAGAGTAAGGAGGATTTATGGTGTGTTGGAGTATTGAAGGTAGAGAAGAGATGTGAAACAGTCGTTTGGGGCAACGGGAAGTGAATACGCCAGGAAGTAAAATATTCTTGCCAGGTATATATTTAAGATGATGGAATGTGAGATATCTATTCACTAATTTTAAATGAGATCTATCAATGTCATTACCTTCAGAAACAAGCCAAAGTTTCTTCACGTACATCAAAAATATTTTTAAGCCAGTCATGAAAACATAAAAATATTGGTGGGGAAGAGAGAGAGAGAGAGAGAGAGAGAGAGAGAGAGAGAGAGAGAGAGAGAGAGAGAGAGAGATTTCTCAAGTTTTTTTGGTGCATTCTTTTGTAGCAAATTTAGCATTATACCCATTTCTTTTCCTGATATGCTAATTGTGCTGTCAAATTATTTGAAGTTTTTATTTGGGTGGGATGAAGTAAAATCTACTACAATAAAAAGAAAATCCGTCTCTTGCTAATCTGAACTGGAATATTTTATTATGCTTTCTTTTGTAATTGATTTTGGCTTAAGGAGTGAGTTTATGATGACTCTAACCCTAAGCCACAGGGTGTATACACTTAAAAAAATAATAATTTGTATTTCCCAAGGAGACCTGTGGAAGTTGCTTTAAAAATAGTTTTCTAATACATACTTCCACACATAGAGGATATTGGGTATTTTTTTCATTTATTTTATCTCTATATGAATGAAAATTATTTTATATGCTTTTATGTTAATTAAATTTGTGTAGTTTGCATGAAGTTATTACTTTGATGAATAAGATCTTTGAAATAGCCATTAGAGCTTCTTTTAGTAAATAAACCTTGAGTTACATGGAAGAGGCTGGAATATTTTTAATTTCAGATCAATGCTAAAATTTAAATTATAAATAATGTCAGTAACTAATATGTATGAATTATTTTTCCCACTTTTTCCTACTCTACCTCCATACAGAATAATTTCACCAAATTGATTTTAACAATATTTATTTTTTGTATTAAGAATGGTTCTTAATTTCTTAAAATACAAAGATATCTTTTAAAAGATTTGTCTGAATAAAGATGAGTAAGTGTGTGAACAGGGGATACAAGAAATCATGATATGTTTTAGTTGCCAGAAGTGTAATTCCCCAGTGTCTTCAATTTGTCCCTTTCTTTTCCCCCACTTTACTACTCACCTCACTTAAAAAATATCCTGAAGTAATTTAGGTAGCATAATCTAGGGTTTTTATGTTAAATATACAGCAACCATATTTACATTGCCATTACTACCACAATCTAGATGAAATTTGAAATCTGCACTCAGTTCCATTCAGTAGGTAACCAGTTCAAAATGGCAAATAATTAATGAGGAAGATTCTTTGAAAAGGGATATTTACATAGGGTGGTAAAGGACATAGACGTCTTGCTGTTATTTAAGACACTGTTAGTTGATTCTATCAAGGCATTTGAATATAATAAAGTTGAAAATTGCTTTTAAAAGCATTATTTTAACATGCCAAAACTTACTTTCTTTATAAACTTGTACAGTGATCTTTGTCTATATGTCAGCATAAATGACAAAGTCAAGTGAATAATATAAGAAAAAAGCCTATTGATTAGTATCCAGGGCAGTGAGACTATTATTGGAATCTATATAAATCATCTTCTCCTAAACCTCTGTATGTCTCGGAGCTATCATCAGCTTGATAAAAGCTAATTTGGAGAAAAGGCATTTTCTATATGTCCTTGACAGTATAACTGTTAGTCTATGTATATTCATCACAAAATAATAATGACAATGTTTTGAATATGTAAAAATCCATGAAAAATGAATTTTGGTCTTAGCTTTTTATAGTATCTTAAAAATAGGAACATGTATTTATTTTTCCTGATCTTTTCTGGGGACTCTTCCTTATGGAGTGCACGGTCTGTCTAATCCATATATCACATATTTTGAAACATTATATTTTATACCTTTTGAATAATTTAATGGTGAGTGTTGATCATCCACCAAAATTATCCTTCTTTTATAAAGATATTCATTTTTTAGCATTCTTATTAAATTGATAAGAATTAATTTAATGCATGCATAAACTTTAGCTCGCTCTCAATTAAAAGTTTAAAATATACATTCATTATTTGATAAAATGGTCATATAGCATAGTTATTGTCAATGAGTCCCGAGAGGAAATCTCTTGAGACAAAAAGTGGTTTCTGGCAGATATTCAATTTCCTGGGAACAGAGGCACATACTAAAAAATATTCCAGATTCCAAGTCCTTTTACCTATTCTTCCTGCTTCTTTTCTGAAGATATTCGTATGTTACTTGTCCTTGAGCTAGGCAATCCAAAAGGTAAAATTAAAGCAACACGTACAGTAGAGTAAAATAATTAAGAAAACTGGATACTCAATAATGTTAGGGCATTGTGTCAAATATGACATTTCCTATCTCTGATCTATAATATTTTCAAATCATTAAATGCCTTTAATAACTGCAATAGTAAGTAGTTTGTTAATTTGTGAACAGAATCATTCCTAATGGATGTATTTCAATCCCAAAACAATAGAGAAGAATTTTCTCCATAATTCAAATTGACTGTTCTGCAGGCTTGGCAAAGAAGGATATATGAAGGATACAGGATGCTTGAGTAGGCATCCAATTAGGATTTTTGAGCCAATATCAAGTTCCCTGTGAGCGCCATACTTTCTCATAAGCAAGGGTATATGGATTTTTACTACTAATTAGCTGTGTGCTACATGATTAAGAGGTGGCCTATGGTTACCTCACTTCAATTTCAAGGTTACCTGACACAATGAGGAAAACTCAGAGGATAAAAGATGGAAGGGCAGTAATGCGTACCTGAAGAAACTCATTTTGACCAAGCAGGTCATATGGCTGAGTACCCAGATGGATGGAGCAGTGAGCGAGCTCTCCTGCGATGCAATGTGGGGTTATTTTCTCATGAATCTGTGAATGAACCCCAAATGCATTCGGATGCCAAGTGAAGCTGACAGTGATAATCAAATAGGATCTTGTCTTCAACGTTATTTCACTTTCTTGTCCACTTCAACTTTGGATGATCAGAGGTAGCCTATCAAATGAGGAAGCATATCAGTTTTATAATGCTGCTATAATAAATTACTACGAACTTGGAAGCTTAAAACGACATGTTTTATTATCTAATCGTTTGCAGGTCAGAAGTCTAATGTGTAGTCAAGACTGTTTCTTTCTGGAAGCTACAGGGAGAATCTGTTTCTTTGCATTTCCCAGCCTCTAGAGTTTCCTGCATTCCTTGGCTCCTGACCCTCTTTCTCCATCTTCAAAGTCGGCCCATCGGGTCTTCGTGTCACTTTGACCCTTCTTCCGTTTCGCTCTTTCTCCCTGCACTTCATCTCCACTCCAGTCAGGAAAGCTTCTCCTCTTTAAAGATGATTATAATGCAGTTGCAATTGAACTTCATAAAATATATACTAAAGCAAAGACTTTACAGTTGAAAACAAAATGTTAAGGCAAGGATACAAGGATACCTTCAAAACACATAATTGCCTATATGATTTGAACAGTTTGGGATAAATATCTTTAACTCTATCATTCTTAAATGTGCATTATCATTATTTAGTTATTTACTTTATCATTATTTATTTTTCACAGTCTCAATTTTGTATATGTTAGTGCAAGTACTATATTTGTATAAAGAAAAACTCAAAGCTTAAAAATCTCAACCACTTCCTTTCATAGAAACTTATATTAGAATCTAGTTTTGTCATATAATAAATGTCATTAAAAACAACAACAACAACAAATAAACTTTATACTTATGTAAGAGGGCTTGGAATATATTGGGGACTACTATTTTCAAAACTTTTCTAACATCTAAAACTATACTAAAATAAAAAGCCTAGTAAAATAAAAAGCAATAAGCAAACCAAATTAATGCTGAAAATATTCAAATATCTATATAGAAATGGATTTAATAAAAATATTATGTAAAATTTAGGAGAAAATAATTTCTGATTTAGTATTCAAGCACATCAAAATGTGTCTTAAATGTAATTTCTGTAATCAATTAAAAATCAATGGCTCACTGTTCAAAACAAATCGAGTTTGCTTAGATTATTTTAATGCCTTATTAAAATATTCCATTGGCCTCTAGAGCATTTGATATTTGAACTTTAGTTCTAGTGCACAAAGTTCAATGAGCTGAAAAATGGAAGTTTCTATAAACAGGGTAGTCATGACTTTTTGTCTCTATTCAGAAGTTATATCAATGTCACTAAACCAGTGATTGAAAATAAACATGAAATGATTCAGAAAATGATATGCATTTCATAAGTACACTATTCCACATTAGATTTATTTTTTACTGAAATAATCTTGATCTTTACAGTCACTGAATATATTATGTGTCTAGGCACATATTTTTTCATGGAACAATCTACTAAAATATTTATGTAATTTCACTCTATAGTTAACCAATGATTGTCAGTTAATTATTGGCTATTAAATGGCACTGAGTGCTGCACCAATTATTTTAGAGAATTACACTGTGTAATGAAAAGTTATGTGTTACTTGCTCCCTAGAAGCCTCCCATTATGCATGTAGAGACAAGATTAACACCTCAACAATCGGAGAAACAAATGCCAAATTAGATCACTCATTAGAAACTATGAACTACAGAACAATAACGTGTCACTCTAGCTAAAGACACAGAGAAAAATATGGAATAATCAAGGAAGGATTCATGAAGTAGGCAATAGTTTAGATAAATCCTCAAAGAAACTATTAGGAAAAATAAAGAGGAAAAGAATAATAATAAGTGAGGGAGAGAACGCATAACATGTGACAAAGGTACAAAATAGAAATGATAAGGATATGTTTGGATTAAAGAGAAAATAATGTTTTATGTAAAATTGTGCATATACAGAGAAGAATTGTGAGGGATAAAAATGATTATGTGTTGTAGGGCCCAATAATGGTCTTGAATTGATTCAACACATAAAGTGGTTGTTAAGAGCATTCGACTTAATCAAAATATTGTGTCAGATAGGTTGTGGTAGATTCCTTCCATCAAGTGTGCAAAATATTAGTCTGCATTGTAAAGATGTGTTCATTTTGTAACACATCAAGAGAAATCCAGTGTTTCAGCTAAGCCACACCATTTCAAAAGACAAAGTTACGTGAACTATTATGAATTAAAAATTATAATTTCAGTAGTTAGGATTATTTTCTCCTTTCTGTCCTTAAGACTAGAACCTGATATTTCTGATTTGTGTTTTGTTCCCATGCAAAACAACATATGTAGAAAAGTTAATAAAATCATATAATCCTTCTTTGCATATTTTTTTAAAAATTTGAATATAAAGTTAGTGTTTTATTGTTTTAAGACTCAAATTGTTTTAAGTCTGAAAATTGCCATGGGTCTATTTAGTGCTTTATTGATTTATAAACAAAGAGTGACTTTAGTAGGAATTCCAGATGAAGTCCTAAGTTAGCTCAAAAACCTTTCAAGCCAGGCAAGCGTTCGAGAGGTAGGAGGGAGAAGATCAAATCATCCAAGTATGTAGACAGTTTGTGTCTAGGATGTACAACCTTGGAAAGAATATCATTTTCCACTGTAAAACAAAGAGCAGGACAACATATAAAGTTAAGGGCTTTTCTTGAAACCATTGGCAAGCTGGAGTCGCAGGATAACTAGTTGCCTGAATTCCAGGAAGAAACAGGCCTTCCCGATAGAGGCTGATCCACCTGTGCACAGCGTGGTAGACAGCAGAGAAAGCCACCTTGTAGGTAGGCAAGAAGAAGTCAGCTGAAGTTTCAACAAAATGCTAAAGGACAAGGTGGGGCAATGTGACATGATGGGACCCCTGCGAGCAGCACACAGAAGGACTATTTGCAGATTCTTTTTCATGGATGCCCCCTTGGTATTCAGGAGAAAGTCAGGGAGAAGAGCAGCGGATCAGAGAGCCTGTCAGTGGTCCAGGTGTGCAAGTGCGATTGGCTATGTCTGCGGGCAATGCACGTTGCCTCAGCCGGGATCCAGGCCTCCTAGGACAGGAGGAGAAACAGACAACTGCCTTTGGGGCAGAGGCAGGGAACAGTCCTTGGCCCAGGATCCTAGAGCAATGACAAGTACACTGTAGGTGACCTAAGTAACAAACCCCAAACCGAGCTCCATGTTGGCCCAGATTGACTCATCCCACAAAAGGGTGTGACAGAAGTCATCCAAGTGCTAGGTATAGGCTGTGTTTAGTGAGGAAGGGCTGAAAAGTGATAATTCAACATACTGCGCATAATCAAAAGTTCATTGTAGTTATTTATATGTCAGCTTTAAAAGTGGTTTAGACAGCTGACTATCCATTTGAATTCTGATATCTTTGCATTTATTGTAGATAGTCTCATCAAAATCTTTTGTCTTCTTTATTTTTAGAATGTCTTTAAAAAAATCACTCCAGGGGTGGCTATATATAGATACCTAATCTAAATCATGTTGACCCAGTCTGGCTATTAGATTCGAGATAGATTGAGAGCAATCTGGTAATTAACTATGTATTTAGAAAATTTGTTCTAATTGTGGTCATATCTTCCTAGGTATACCTCAGATTAATTTTTTCTGCCAAACGTGTGTGGGGTAGGGGTGGGGGGTAGAAAGATAACTAGCAAGAAATTTCAAAAAACCTAAATTTACTAATATGCTCCTAAACAAAATACAGCTATTCTTATCTTGGTTTTTTTTGTTTTGTTTTGTTAAAAGCATATATCTAAACTACAGCCATGTGCTGAATAAGGACATTTCAGTCAACACTGGACCCTGTATGTAGTGGTGGTCCCGTAAGCTTACACGGGTGCTAACAAATTCCTGTCACCTAGTCCCCTTGCTAATGGCAGCAGTGTGTTAGTGGTGATGCTGGTGTGGGCACACTTACTGCACCCTCAGCTGTGTAAAAGTGTAACTCATGCAGTTATGTACAGCACATAAAATTTGATATGACAATATATTATTATGTTACTGGTTTATGTATTTACTATACTATGTATCATTATTTTAGAATGTACACTTCCTACTTATTAAAAAAAAAGGCTGCTGTAAAACAGCCATGATAATGCCAGCAGCAGCCTCATGCATCTCTTGTTTACCATGTCTCTTTGATTGCATTATTTTCTCTTTTGCTTTATTAAATCTCGTGTAGTTTTCTAAATTCAGTGCTGCCTAAGTGAACAGTGTTCATAAAGTCTGCAGTAATTACAGTCATGTCCTAGGCCTTCACATTCACTCACCCTCACCCACTCACTCACCCAGAGCAGCGTCCAGTCCTGTAAGCTCCATTCATGGTAAGCACCCTATACAGGTGGATCATTTTTTTATCTTTTATACCATATTTTTACTACCTTTTCTATGTTTAATATGTTTAGATACACAATTTCTTACTATTGTATTCCAATTCCCTCCAATATTCAGTATAGTAACATGCTGCACAGGTCTGTAGCCAGGGAGCCACAGGCTATGCCACGTACCTTACGTGTGCACTGGGCCACACCATCTAGGTTTGTGTAAGTGTACTCTGTGATGTTCACACAACAGTGCAATCGCCTAAAGACACATTTCTCAGAACAATATCCCCATCATTAAATGGCACATGACTTTATTAACAAATAAATGTTGTGTTTTTATGGGTTTCAGGTAGTCACATGAATAAAACTAGCCTAGACATTTGCAAAACCAATTCTGTCGTAAACTTCCACTATGTTATATCATGTTGCATCTCCATTCTCTTTCGTGGTGGGACTCCATTCAACATACACAACAGCTAGGATTATTTGGTACATCACTCCATCAGATGTTTACTACAGGAAGTGTGACATTTACAAAGGCACTTGCTATATCAAAGACACATCAGTTCCTCGTATTTTCTAAGGTGAGAATAAGCAGCAGAGAGGCCTTAGGCAAGTGTGATGGGTTATCAGCTCTAATTACAATCAGGAGGTAGTGGTTCTCATTTCAGAATAGGTACAATGTCTAATATATTGGCAAGAGAGGATGTGCTAATTTTGCTTGTAAATGAAAAGAGCAAGTGTTTGCCAATTAAATCAAGCAGCTGCTTCACAGTCAGTAATACTAATAGGTACCAACAAAACTCCAAGCCACTCCTGTCAACTGTTTAATGAACTGCTTTTAATATGCAGTGAAGTATAACCCTGCTTCCTTAAAAATGGTGGGCCGGGGCTTAGTTACTCAAGCTTGAATGGCACCCCTGCGTTTGCTGTGGTAGCGGGAAGCCAAGCTTTAAAAACTACGTTGAACAGAAATTTATATACCAGTGTATACTGGGTGTATCTGTGATTGACATTCGTGTTTCTGATCTTTTATATGTTCCGGCATTTTCTGCTATTCTGTTTGAGATTGGGATATATATATATATATATATATATATATATATATATATATATATATATATATATATATATATATATATATATATATATATATATATATATATAATTTACCTGGGACCATTGTGGTCTAAAACTGCAAGTTCCATGTACTGGGAAACAGTGCAGTCCCAGACTAACCAGGATTGTTGGTCATCCTATTGTGTATTCATCCATGTTTGCGTGTCTTTGCAGTTTGTTTCATTTATTTCTGAGTATTTTATTGCATCTATTTTCCTGATGATTGGCGTCTGCTTTTATTATTTATTGTCTTTCCTTTTGGCAGCTGTGAATTAAGCTGCTATGAACACTCTTGTACAAATGTTTTGGTGGGCATATATATTTTCATTTCCCTTGGAAAAAAAACCTAGAAGTGAAATTTCTGGATCAAAGGGTAGGTAGTCTTTAGCTTTATTAAAAAACATCAAAGTGTTTTTTCAAAGCAGTTGTACCATTTTATAGTCCACCAACAATGTATGAATGTCCCAGGTGTGCCACATTATTACTGATATTTGATATTGTCAGGCTTAAAAAAAATAGTGATTCTAGTGGGTGTGTAGTAGTATCTCAATATGGTTTCAATTTACAGTTTCCTGATGACCCACTATATAAAATACCTTCTCATAACGCAATTGGCCATTCACGCGTGCTTTTGAGAATATTGTTTAAGTCTTTTCCCACTTTTTAAAATAATAGAAAAGTTTTTCCTTTATTATTGAGTTACAGAAGTTTTTAAAAATTTAATCCAAATATAAGTATATTGCCAAATATGTATTTTGCAGATATTTTCCTGAGCCTGTGATTTGCCTGGTAACTTTCTTAATGGTGTGTTTTAACGAACAAAAGTTATTTTTTACTTTGATGACGTGTATTTTGTCATGCTTTAATTGTGTGGTCTTTTCTTTCTGTGGCCTAAGAAACCTTTGCCTATGAGATCTGCATTCTTTATCATATTTCCACTGTTAGATAATGTTCCTCTCCTTATATTTACTTCTCAGTGCTATGCTCATCTCTCCTTTGGGACCCTCAATAAAATTTCTATAAAGAGCATTTGATTTTTAAAAATGCTCCCTGAATGACTATCTTTAGGCAGCCTCTGATGCCAAAATCACTGAGGAACAAAGTTATTATGAGTCATGCTAACTTCTTGGAAAGGAGAGAGGGAAGGAAATCTCTAGGAGAAAAGGAACACATTCGTATCTCAGCAGATTACCCTGAGCTGTCGTTCCCCTGCACATATTGGCGTGTAGGAAAGAAAACGTATTTCCCTCATGCTACCCCGGTGTTTCGCCTTCTCCAACATGCCCACATTTGACATCAGATGCTTTGCCTCTGTGTCTTAGTCCTCTGAGTTGGTCAGGCTGTCTGCAATTAGGTGACCTCAGGTTCTGCTTTCCCTAGAACAGTCCTTGTTTATTCCTTTTGTTCTATCAATCTCTATGCATTAGCTTTTGTGATTTGTCAACCTATATACTTACTAGTCTTAGTAATAACCTGGGGTGCGTTTGGTAGAATTACGTTGTACATCCAAGTTCATACATGGTTTCAGCTGGTGGCATATGAAATGGCGCCAAGTCATCATTTTAATATGTAGTCAAATATGAATAACTCCCAATAATGTATCGTGTCTTTTCCCAACTCTTCGCAGAATTATCTAGCACTTCTCTTTTAAGGGCAGATGGAAAGCACTAGCTGATAAAACTAGTTGCACTGGAGCATGAGTGAATAGGGTTAAACATCTCTTTATGGTTTTGGCAGAAGTGGTATTAGATACTACTGTTCCATCCAGCAATTTGACAAACAGTCAGGTATGCTGGTGGTCATGAGGTATCTGTCATGCAAGATACAGACAGGCCACTAGTCAGTGGTGTCGCTGGGAACTATAGCAGAATAGGAACATCATTTGTGAATTACATGTCGGAAATCGAAGCTGGTCAGAGTGTAGAACATACAGAGAATAGCTTGAGTGTTCTTGCTGTATTTTAAATTTTGGGGTGTAAAAAACTCAACTTTTTATACTTTTTTTTTGCTTTATAACACATTTAAAAATTTTTCAGCATACCACTCGTCTTTAAATACTAATCTTAAAAGAAATGAACATTTAATTAAAGTTCCTGACTTTCCATTTCTCAGAAATATTAATGGGTATGATGTGTATGTAATCTGCAAAATGCGTGGAAAGTGAAGTCTCGTTACAGACTCTGTGGAAACCAGAAGAAATCAATCTTTCTGCAGTTGCAGAGCCAAGTGAGGCTCTAACATCTTGTTTTTCAAAAGTCTGCAAGTGGCACACTGGGGTGCTCACCATTTATTAGAACATTTTTTTCTTCCTTTGCCTGACCTGCTGTGTGAAAAACACTTTTTTTTTCTGTCCATCCAATTGTCCTCATTGTATTGAGGAGCATCCACTTTCTTCCATGCCTCTTTTTTGTATGAAAATTTTACAGATTCGGTAGTTAGAGTAATTCCAGAAAGAAAATATGGGCAGTCACTTTCAGCTTGTGTCAGAATGTATCAGTTCCTATTTTGGTGAGGAAAACAAAATTATAATTTATGAATTGGAAATTGCTCAGTCCAATGTTACAGCATCAAAATGTGTTAATAACTCCAATGCCAAAATGTGCTAGCCTGTCTTCTGTTAATCTGTATCAATTCTGGCTGTTGCATCGCTTTGGATACTTCCAAATACAAGCAAGAGTAAATTCAAATACAGATTTTTCTAAAATCTTAAAGGATTTATTTGATCACATAAAAAAGAAGTCCAGGTAGAGGACAGCATAACAGGCAAACTCGGCAGTGGCCTGTTTGATCCCTGCCACCTGGCATTCATACCCCTCCCCTAAGTGTGGGCAGAGACAGTCATTCCTTTCAGTCAATAGAATAAGATAAAGGTGATGGATGAAGGTGATTATGTGTTCATGATTACTTGGCATAAAACTGTAAATCACCTAGAAGCTTGAAGACTATCTCCTTGATGGCTTTGAGGAAGCAAGAGGTTATGTTAGTAAGGCCTATCTGGGAAGGAACTGAGGGTGGCCTCCAACCAGTAGGCAGCAGGACACCGGGGCCCCCAGGCTCAAAACCCAAAAGGAACTAATTTCCCCAACAACCATGTGAACTTGAAAGCGGATCTTTCCCCAGTTAAGCTTCAGATGAGACCATAGTCCTGGCCCACAACTTGATTGCACCCTGAAACAGAGGTCCCAGCTATGCTGTGCTCAGACTCCTGCCCCACACAAACCATGATACAATAAATATGTGTCATTTAAGGTGCCAAGTTCATGGTGATATCATTACACAGTGATACATAACTAGTACGGCTAGTTTGAAATTCAGCTAATTTGGTAATTCAGAAATATTATTCCTAGGTCTGTGTTAAAGTTATTGCTGCAAAACCAAACTTAGTGGCTTAAAACAGCAACTGTTTGATTATGCATGTGATCCGTGAGCCAGGGATCCAACAAGGCTCACCTGGGGTGCCTTCTGATCTAAATTTCACAGTGGTGTTTAGCTTATGGCTTGTTTGGTCTGGAAGGTTCCAAAAGGCTTCACTCACATGACTTGTACCTTAAAAAATGGTGTCTGGAAGGCTGGCAGACTAAGATCAGCTAGGCCATTCTCTCTCTCCTTCTCCATGTAGTTTGCAGGCTGTCTCCCTGGGGTGTTCCTAGCAGGTAAGTTGGACTTTCTCACGTGGCAGCTAAGGGTTCTATAAGCAAGTCATCCAAGAGACAAGAAGTAGAAGCTTCCAGTCTCTGGAAGGTCCAGCCAATTGGTCAAAGCAATTGGAGAGTCCACTCAAGTCCAAAGGGAGCTGATCAGAGACTCCACCTCTGTTACACATTCATGTGTGTGTCCCCTGCCCCAAGATGTATATTTTGAAGCTCTAACCTCCAATGTGATGGTATTATGATATGGGCCTTTGAGAGGTAATTAGGCCACGAGGATGGAGCCCTTATGATGGGATTAGTGTCCTTATAGGAAGAGAAGCACCTGAACTGGCTGCCTCTGTCTCTCTCCTCCATGTAAGGACACAGCAAGAAGGCAGCTATCTAAAAGCCAGGAAGTGGGCTCTCACCACAACCCAATCATCCAGGCACCCTGACCTTGGACCTCCAGAACGACAAGAAATAAATGTTTGTTGTTTAAGCCACCCAGCCAAAGGTTTTTTTTGTTATAGCAGCTTGAACTAAGACGGCCTCTCAATGGCAGGACTGTTAAAGCAACTTTGGCCATCTTTAATTCACCACAGTAAACATCTGGGCTAGTTTTTCAAGGTCCAAACTGTCTTCCCAGTGCCTTCAAATTACACAATTATAATCAAAGATAAAAAGAGAAAACTCATGTTTTCCATCGCTTTCAAAGATTCGGGAAAGTATTCCCAGAAGGATTGTCTAGTGATTGTATGATATGCTCAGACCTGTGGCAATCACTAGTAACATTTGGCTTAGATAAGCTAATGTGCACATACAATATGTGAATATCATTTATTTTTTTATAAAAACTGAGTTAGGTACTATTATGTTACTGATGTTATAACTGTGCTCCTTTCAAGTGTGCTGATTCCTGAGTCTATGATAACCTTTGGATTAGCCCACCTCTGTCACTGTGACAGGTAGTCACTGCCTTAGGTGAAGGGAATGCAGTAATGACACATATTGCTCTCATATAGGTGCATCCTTGCGGCCCAATATAAACAATCAACATGTAAGTAGATAAATTATTAAACGTTAGATACTGTGGACAAGACATGGGGACAAAGAACACATTAAAGAACCAAAGACAAAACAATTACAAGTAAATGAATTTTAAAATACCAAATTATTTTCAGGATACTTCATTAGTAGTAGAGATAGCCTTAAAAGTAGTATACTCTCCTAAGAAATTATATCCATTTAAAAAATTGAATATTTCAAATTATTGAATTCATGATTCAGAAACATCTAAAAACCAAACTTTATTATAGATGTGCGAAATATGGTTTGAAGATAACTATATGCCTGCCTGTTTCTAATTAAAGCATTAAATGATTATGTGCTGGTGACTACATTTTTCAAAATCATATGCAAAAAATTGTGTGTTTTGCAATGTCCAATATATACATCAGGGAACGAATGCTGTTTTCTTAGTATTAAATGCTAAAATAATACACTTTTTTTTTTTTTTTTTACTGTTAAGTATCAAAACCAGGGTGCTTCTTTATGGAAGAATTTCAGCATTTTAAATTGGAGCTATGAGAGACGTTTATTATTATCAGTCTTCTCCAAGCATAAGAACTTTAGTTTCACGACATTCCCTATAACCTGCCTCTGAGCAGCACACTGCATCCATGATATGCCATTTGATGTGGGTTGATTTAAGGACATAAGACAGGCATGAAATACAATTGTTCATGCCAGTCCCCCATCAGATTCATGGAAAGCAACTGACTACATCAAACAAATATCCTCATTTCCACTTTTGCCATTATGTGAAGGGTTCTCTTTCCCCTTTCTCCCCTGTCACCTCCCTTTTCTAAAAAAAATTTTTTGATTATTGTTGTATGGCTTTTCATAATGGAAAAACTAACATATGTTACTGTTAAGATGGCATATATGTCTCACTATTGTGTCCCTCTCAAATGCAGACCTTTCTTCTTTGCAGGTGAGCCTATATTGTTAATCAACATAACTTACTATTTTAACAGAATACTATGGACTAAAGATTGCCCTTTATGTGGACAAAATTAAATATTCTTTGAAAGTGATATTGACTTTCCCTTTTCTTTACCATGCCTCAGATTTAAAGGGACATTACCATTTATAATTTCTGGATGTTTCACTCAAAGAAAGCACATGCATTGGAGGAAAAAGAACCCTGAAACAAAGATTAATATTACTTGCAATCTTCACAGCATCCGAATGCAAAACTGCTCTTTGCGAAGCGTTTGTAAAATCATTACATTAAGGCATTGGTTGACTAATCAGTCCAGATTTTGCTACCAGCCATTAAATCAGCCCAGACCTTTATCTAAAAATTGTTCCTACAACATGAGGCATTGGTTAGTAGGATGAATGGATTTATAGTGCTGCTTTTGTGGATTGCAAATAGGAGTCTGTTGGGAGCCTTGGAAATCACATTATACACACACTTATCTATTCATAATACTGACAGGGTCTAGAAAGTAAGCAACTGCTTTCTTAGTGGAATTGACATAGACAAATGCACTCAATATTAATATTTGTCTTTTATGTCAGTATATAATATTTTCCAGGTATTTGGAATTTTTGTATCTCCTTTCCTGCAAAGTGGGTGTTCTTATGACACTTCTTTGAAATATGTAATAGTAAAAGGAGAAATTAATCCTTAAATGTTAGTACACTTTATGCTGTCTGTAGATTTTGATATGTGTAGCATTTGTTGCCTAACTAGTTTCACAAAGTTATGCATAGACAAAGCAAGCAAAAATTATCCCACCATTAATATTGACCATTTTAGTAAGGGGTGAATTAGTATACTCTATGGAAATTGAGAAAATGCCCCCATTTGATTTCTATTTCACTTCTTTGAACTCTTCAGCTAATAGGAATACTTATTAAAATTTAGAAAAAAACCTATTTTATGTTATAACTATCTAGTTTTTAACTTATATGTGATGTGAAATAGGAATTTGAAGATATTTCAGTATGATTACTTCTATTATTCCTTTACTATTTGGGGAAATTTGATGATTTCTATCTCCCTTAAGGATTTAAATGTCTATATAATATTTCACCCAAAGGCATAAAGCCTTTAAAAGTTTTAATTTCTGAGCCATTGCTCATGCCCGTTTTTCTCTGACGTATTATGAATTTTCACATCTCAGCTATGACTATACATCCAGTGTTTCCAGCTGTCAAATCCAAATCACGAAGAGGCCTTATTTTAACACAGGGGGCTCTGCTACCGCATAATAGGAAGTCAGCAAGACTTTCCAATGTGGGCTGCTGGGAGTTTTGTCAAGAGAATGGGAAGTGGGGGCATCACGCTTAATGGTGATTTTGAAATTAAAAGAAAGAGGGTTGGTGTGGGAGAAGCACGTATTGAGAAAGACTGGGTTCCAGTGTTAGTGAGACGATGAGAAGATCTGAGACCCAATGCAGTGACATGGGCACTTCCTTGACATTCGACTGACTAGAAAGCTAGACTTGGAGAGGAAATAGACACTAGGATTCATCATGTTCCTACATGATGCATGTGCTTTCTCTTTCCTTTCTATCTGTCCTCTATTTCTAGCCACGAATTCTAACATTCCCTGTGATGCTGTCAATAACAGACACAGCAGACATTCGTTAAAATGGTGGAAACAGATTTCATTCAGTGACTGTTGACAGTAGGGCAAAGAAGTGAGCTCCGTTCCGACTGATGCAGACAGAGGAGACCCGGCGTTTTATAGGGAGGATGAGGAAAGGGACTGACTGAGGGGCTGGGTAGGGGCAGAGAAGTGAAAACGCAAGGAGTTGGTTAGTATAAAAGTGATGACAACAGCTGTGTCTGCTAATGGCAGTCATCCAGGTTAGGGCTCTGCCCTCCCACTGAGCGTGGGACATAGCGCCTTGTCCTTAACGATTACATTTCAAAGGAATGGTTCTCAGGTTCTTGAGAGAGATGCTTCTGAGTTACAAGGGACACCTATTCACAACAGCAGGCCCTTTTTAGTAAATGCTGTAAAAAGAAAAGGAGGTCCTAGGTGTTGCTAGGACAAACAGTAAATTTTCCTGGCATTGTTTGATCTTTTTCAGGCAGACATTTTGATGGTGGGGGTGAGGCGTGTCATCCTAGGGACATAGCCCATATGCCACTGGAAGCCATGCTGGAGTTTGGTCAAGGCTCTTAGTTCTGGGGTTTGGATGGAGTGGTGTGCCTGGAGGTCTGTAGTTCTCAGTCTTTCTGATGTCCTCATTCCAAATATAGAGGGTAGCAGATTCTCTAATGTTGGCCTTCTTTAATGCACATGTGGCAAAGAAAAGGTACCTTGAAATTTTAGGAAGAAGTCATGGAGAAAGGCTGTTGTCCATAGGCTCATCTGAAATGTGATCCCTTTGTAATAAATTTTCTGGACTATCTAAGCTTGACTCTTAACCTGTGATTGCATCTAGAAACCCCTGCATCCAGACACTTAACTAACATGGTCTTTTACCTATTTCAGTTAGGTACTATTTGGGCAGTATTTTAATTTTCAGCTTTTTTTTTTAACTCACCATATATGTAAGTGCATATATGTGTGTTTTAACAATAAAATTATAGCTAATATTCAATCACAACAAGTTATATATCATATTAAAATTTATATAAAAAGTATAAGTTCCCCTTTTGATTTAATGTTACTAACAGTGATGAGAATAAAATATAATAATCAGACTAAAAGGAATAAATTGTAACATTATAGATAGGATTAATAGCCCTGCTTCTGTACTTTTAAAGATAATCAATCCTGTCACTTTAATTTCCTATTCAAAAACTTAACTTTTGAAAATTATAAATGGAATGCATGCATTGATTAGTCTATCCAGTTTTTATATGGGAAAAATTCATCATTTTGGTATTTTGCTGTATTGACCTGTGATGTCCATCCCCAGGAAAAATATCCTATAGTGAAAGACTGGATAACATGGAAAATAAATTAAATATTTGAAAATTAACTGGTGCTGACTATGAGTTTTGGTTTAGATTAGAGAGAAAGACCTTATCGCTTAAGTGGACCTTCCATTTGGGAGGTGGTTGCTTGTCTTGGCTGGCCAGAATAGCTCTCTGCAAGTAGTCTTTCTTTCTTTTCTTTTTTTTTTTCCTTAAATTAATTATTTTTTAAATTGGGGAATTGGAGGGGAACAGTGTTGGGGAATTGGGGAGGGGAACCAGCCAAGTTGTTGTTCTTCAATCTTAGTTGTGAAGGGCGCCAGTCACCATCAGGCTGCCCATTGGCAGCTCGTGGCCGCTCAGCTCAAGGTGCTGTGTTACAATCTTAGTTGTGGGTGAGCATAGCCACCATGCCATGTGGGAGTTGAACCAGCAGCCTTGTTGTTAAGAGTGCATGCTTTATCCACTGAGCCATCTCGGTGGTAGTTCAGCTCAAGGTGCCGAGTTCAGTCTTAGTTGCAGGCAGGCGTAGCCCACCATGGAGCAGACAATCTTGTTAGGAGCACATGCTCTCACCAGCTGAGCCATCCTACCACCTGCTGGCAGTTAAGTGGCAGCTCAGCTCAGGTACAGCGTCACTGGCCTATGTGGGAATCGAACTGGCGGCCCTGTTGCTCAGAGCTCGCACTCTTAAGCTAACTCTTAACCAACTGAGCCACACGGCTGGCCGAAGTCAGTCTTTCTTAGTTTAGCACATTTTACTCGCCCCCCCAGACGCCACACAAAGCAACAGCAACAACAAATGCTTCGTATTTTTTCCCCAATAGTGGTCCAGTTTTCACTTACTCATCAATTTGTTCTAAATCTACTCAGCAAATTCCTATTTGTCTTTCTTCTGTTCCTCACTTATTCACTAATTATTTACTTTGTGAAACATTGTTACTCGGATCTCATGAGCAAGGCATTATTGCAGTTTTAATATAAGGATTATCCTGTGGGATTTCTACTTAAATCATTTAATAACGAATGCTATTTTCTAGTTGCATTGCTCACTGAAGAATTAATTCATCCCTTTTAAATCCTGATGGCAAACTCCCTTTGCTTTTTGGCAGGCTAGCAGGCAGCGAAAATAATTTGAATCAACATTGTACGTGATGCCTATGGTTTGTTAGAATTTAGCATTGTGAGTAGAATGACTATAAGGGCTGTATGTTGCTGTTTTACCATAGCTGATTACATCTGTAAGTTTTACAAATTCTTTTCAGTGTTATAGAAAGGAAAGAGTATAAAGTGTGTCAATATTGTTGTATTACAAAAAAGCATGCAACGTGATTAGTGTTTTAAACTAAAGCAGTTAAGTAGAGGGTTTGCTTTGTAATCCAGATGATATCATTTAAACTACTGTATCAATTTGCAAACCAAAAATATAATGCCGTTTTCTAATATAAATTGTAGTGTTCAACTCAATATCTTCATAGTTTTCAATAAAACTCATATAATTAAAAGTATCTGTATTTTCCAGTTGTTCAACTTAAAGTCTTTCAGCATTATATCCTTGTCTGCTGAGTGGTAAATGGTTATATGGCTAGTGAATATAATAGATACAGATATACTCGTGAATGTAGATTGTGTCTCACACATGAAAATCAGGTGTGAATGATACAACATACATTATACAGACTGAATTGGGTTATCAAGTGTGAATATTTTCTGTTGGTTTAATTTGTGTGGTATAATATTTATGTTTTGTAATAGTGTTTCCTGGGGCACCATAAGGGTCCTGTGAAACTCTTCTGTGGCTCAGTGAGGCCAAGAGTATTATTTTCATAATAATACTGTAATATTTTTTGGCTTGTTCAGTCACATTCTCTTACAACTACAGTAATACCTCGGCTTGCGAGCATAATTCATTCCGGAAACAAACCACTCATATTGCAAGACATTGCTCGTTTACCACGTTAAAATATATTCGAAATGTTTGCTTGTCTTGCGGAACACTCGTAAACCACATTACTCATAATCAAGGATTTTACTACATTTCCAGATGTTATGTCATATGTGATATAATGGTTTGAATGTGAAAGTGGAGATGAAAATTCAGTTGACATTAAGCCAAACATTAAAGAAGATTGAAAAATATAAAGCCAGACCACTCTTCTCATTTTTTTATTGTCTACGACATTATAGTTATTAACTATAACATTATAGTTATATAATAAACAACAATAAGTTTATTATTGTTGTTTTTAATGGATTAATAAATAAATGGTTATAAATTTCTCAATTTTAATTTCTAGTATGATAAATTAGCCACATAAAGAGAAGCTCTTTGGTACCTCAATAGTTTTTAAGAGAGAAAAGAGCTCTTGAGATCAAAATGTTTCAGGAAAGCTGATCTAGAAAGCCAACCATGGAAATGTATTTTTTTTTAAGTTTCAATTTTCTTTTAATACCTAAAATACTATACTACACCGAATACTAACAGTAACAACCTGCTCTTCATCTATTTGTTTTACTCAGATTCTTATTTACTGTATTTCATTGAATTTTTCTTTTAATTATAAATTTTTCATTGGGAAGTACCTATTTTACAACTTTTTGTTTCAGTTCACAGATAGTTTTTCTTGTGTATCCCAGGACTTGTAGCCAGGAAGCACTTGATGTGCTGCCTCGTGGACTTGAGCTCAGCTGTGGAAATCATGTGATAAGTGTTGCACAAAGAAAGTCTAGTTTATGGCAAATGTCTAACCATCTGCTTCCTCAGTACCTGTCTCTATCATGTACATGAGAATTCAGTCTTTTCTGTCCTCATCAATATTTCCATTATTAAATATTTCCTTTTTAAAGAGTAAGAGATGGGTTTAATTTTGGAAAGTGCTACTATTTAATAAGCAAACTTCAAATATACTATATGTCTTTAAATGAAGAAAGTAACCTGACCAAATCTTCTGATTATGTTACAGGCTTAAAATTGTTAACATGAGATATTCACTACTAAATTATTCATATAGAGAAGAAATACTTGCAACTCATACATATAGTATAAATGGCATGTTAACAGGATTTTGAATTTCCTTAATTTGGGGTTAATTAAAAGTAATTGAAAGTCATTAAATACGAAATTTATTCTGCTGATAGCCTCCTTTGGAATGTCATTTTTTTGCTGGCCTTTTGAAATCAGAATAGAAAGTAATTTAAGAGTAATTGGCTATAAGAGATATAATCTAAATACTTTTGCTTTATGCATTAATAATTTCAATTAAAATGGAGTTTATAGTCTTTAAAAATGTTTAACATTAAAAAAATCCTAGGTGAAATGAAGAAATGACAGCTGGCTCTCTGATTAAGTAGCAAGAGCAGTAGGTGTAGGGGGCATTTGCAGTTAGTGGGCAATGATGCATAAATTATTTTTTTGTGACATCTTCCACTGCCAGACTGGGAATTCAAGAAAGTGTTGAATATGATGAAAAAAAAAATTGCATATGATATTACGAGTTCGTTTGCTCACAATTTTATTTTGAATCCTATGATGTAGGAGTATTGCTTGAGATAAAGAATGCGGGTTAATAAAAATGAAATATTAATTAGCATTGTATAAATATGTATTGATTAGCTAAATGTTAAAGCCATGTTTCACGTTCGAAAGTAATATTTATTAAGACCAAGCATATACATGTACCTACTAACGTACAGATTTCCTACATTAAAACTGAGTTCCAATGAGGTTATTTCTAAAGACTTGATTACATTGTATTTTACCCTGTTTTAAGTATGATAAATGCTTAAGAGTGATAAAAAGAATATAAACTTTCTTATGTGACATTTTCACAACAATCATATCTTATATTTGAAAAGTAAATACCCTAGTAAGATTTACTGTAATACTATTTTGTTTTCCTTATTCCAGCCACACTATCTTTATACTATCACGTAAGTGGTGGATAAACAGAGAAAGAAATTATAAAACACATCTATTTCTATCATCTGGCTTATATTGTGCCTGATAATTCTCTTTTAGTAAATCAGTTTATAGAAATTAGATTTACATGTGGATCAGAAAAGAGACACAAACTTGTGACTTTACAGATGGCTGTTTTTCTTAATTATGCAGATAACAGTTTAGAATAACTAATTGGTCATGCCTGACAAGTAATAGTGGTTTTTCCAAGATAAACAAATGTTCACATTTTTCATACTTAATCAGAGACTTTATGTGCAAAAATGACCAAATGTATCATCTATTCTAAGCCTCCTGTGTTGTTTTGTAATAAACGACCATCTGTACTTGGGTTTGACCGAGTTTGTCTGTGATGACCAGGGAATCTGATTACACGGCAGATGGTTTTGAGAGAAGAACTTGTCTTTTTAGAAGTAAGCAGACTGGTACTTTTAAATATTTTTCCATCCTCTCCCAACTCGCATCTGCTACTTTTGATGCAGAGGTAAAATCCAAGTTATCACTTCCTCAATGTCATTCTCTTCGCTTTTGTAAATCATACAAAATGTGAGGGCGAGCTTGTAAGTAGCATACTCCCAGTCACAGGCATGCACCTATAAGAATGTCAGGCTGTCTGCTTACACATTCATGGACTTGGTGTTTTTAATGTGGGGACTGAGGTCTGAATCGCTGCCTCTCAGTCACCTGGTAACAGTTTGCATTCCCTCAGGTAGAGGCACTGTTAATGTCGTTTACCTCTGAGTTGTCACTCTCCAATGCAAGACTAGGTCAGAATCAGAAAGTGTTTAGTAAAATAGAAATATATTCATTTAATAAAATATACACATTTGCACATCTTGACATATTTGGAACTGATTTATATAATTGTTTCCTTTGATCTTCCATGTTATCCTACGCAGGAAGTATAGGTAGGCTGTCACTACATTTTACAAGAAGCCCAGGCTTTGAGAGACTGAGTTGCTTATCAAAGGCCAGCACTTACTAACCAGCAGGGCTGTATCTATTGGGTCGTCAGAAAAGTCATGACGTATTGTTCTGTTTTTTGGTGCAAAAATGCATCATGAGTTTCCCGATGATCCAATAGAACTCAGGATAATAAGAACTATTGTTTATTTTTATAAGCCCCTCCCACTGAATGGTCAGCTGCTCAATGCAAAAACTGATGCGTGACTTCTTTATGTTTTAATTCCTAGCAAATGCTTTACAAATTCCAAATATAAAACCCTAAAGGATTTTTTTTTAATTTTCAAATGCAATGTGTTTATTTCCTAAAGTAAAATTTTAGACTCCTGTAAAGATTTGTGGAGGATGTCCCCATGGAAATTCTGCTTTTCTAAGAGAATATTTCCTTCCTTTGTCCCAAATCTTGAGAGACCCATGTTGATGATCTGACTTAAGTGATGAACATATTTCCCCAATCAATAATTAGTTTAGAGGAATAGAACTGCATACTAGTTGCATTTAATGCCAAATATTAGAAAAGAAGACGGGTTCAGCAAAAATAAGACAGTTTCAGCAAAATTCAGGCTAACATTAGAATATTTGGGGATATATATATATATATATATATATATATATATATATATATTTCAGATAATGGCTAAACATCCAGTTATTTGAGGTGTGTTAATTAAGACACAGCCTAGGTAGTTTAAAAAGTGCGATGTCGGGCCAGCCGAGTGGCGCGATGGTTAAGAACTTGCTTGGGACGCCAGAGGGCCCCGGTTCCGATCCCACATATGAGGGCCAGTGACACTGCCCTCTACAGCTAAGATGCTGAACAACAGCTCAACCTGGAGCTGGGCTGCCATGAATTGCCGGCAACGGCATAGGCTGCAGCCCGTGTCAGTGGGTTGCCATGGGCTACCGTGTGTAGCCAGCAGCCAGTGTGAGCGGCCAGCAGCCGCAGTGAGCGGCCGTCCAGAAGCCGGCGACTGATCTGCCTCGCCTGGGAAGAGCGCAATGATGGTACCAACTTGGGCCAGTGAAGCAACGTCCTCCACAACTAGACTGAAGAACAAAACGACAGCAACTTGTCTGTTCCCATGCCCCAATTCCCCAATAAAAATCTTTAAAAAAAAATGTGAGATGTCTCTGAATGTATGGCATTTTAAGATATGTTCAAATGTTATTGAAGATAAAAGATTAAGACTTCCATGTCAAGAGGTGAGTTTTGAACTCATGTTATTCTCCCCACAAATATAAGCTATAAGATAATTGGTAAGATGTAAATCCATAACATCACTAGAAAGAAGTAATTGTGTCAAAGATAATACAATTTTTAAAGAGAAATAGAAAGTTTTCAGTTGGAGCGTGATCAACAAAACAGAGGAAGACACAATGAGAGTACAATGAGAAGGCGTTGGAGGTGCTTATTGATTGATTTCCCCTAAAGAACATCAAAAGTAAAACAGAAACAAACCAAAATCAAAGGAACTATCAGGAAGTTACAGAGTACTCACTGGACTGATTATAGCAGGAAAAAGAGCTAGCCGGGGCTTAAATGATGTACTCAGAGGATGAGGCTGTTGTTTTTGCTCCAAACCGTTAGGTGTAGATCCCTCTGTGCATTGGCGTCTACCATGTAAGTGCCCAACGTGGGAGTTGTGGTGATAGAAAAGACAGACAAGACCTCATCCAGGTCCATGTTACCACAGTAACCAGAGATGGAAAGATAGATTCTAGATGCTGGGGAGAGTAAAAATACCTAAATTCTTTTACCATGATAACATAATTGTCCACTTTCTCGAAGAAAGGCTATTCTCACCCTACCCACCTGTGCCTTACAGAGTTTGAGGACAAGACCACATTCAGGCAAATCATGTCGGTAGAACGGAGCCGCCCACGGCGATGCCTGTTAGGCTCTTGATGCTCTCCCTTAGTTCCGTTGAGCAAACATGTAAAAATGTAAGTTATAAGATAATATTGAGAAACATTTTTTGATAGAAATTTTAGAAAAAATACAACATAGGAACGAGAGGAAAGGGGGCTATCACAGAATCAAGGGCAATTTCTCTGAGCTGAACAAAATCTTAAGTATTTGAATCAAAATGTTCCACTGAGGGTCGAGCCAGAATATTTAAAGGAGAGAAAAAAAGAGATGCTAGATGCATAAAGATAAAGTCATTTAAATATGCTCTTTGGCAAAATGACCATAACAAGAATTACAAAAGCGATAACTGTATTAATAAAACTATTATGTTCTATATCTATAGCACTTACATTAACAAAAGAACTGGCAAGCTGTAATATGCATGCTCATGAACACCAATATATTAATGCCCATTAGTCTGACTCAGTTTGAAGGAATATTATGTTCAATTATATACTTATTAATTCTGAAATCTAGATGAAATGGAGTTTTGAAGGAATAAATGAATTATGCAAATATGTGTGAAATTGTCTTAGGCTAAGTTGATCAGTACATGTGTGATAACAACAACAGCAAAAGAACTATAATAATAATAATAATCTAAAATGTCCAAGTCTTCCCATCTTTTCATCTACAAAGGCCTCTGCATGAACATTATCTGTGAAAATTGAAGTAAAATTCAGGGCAAAATGATGTCTTTGACAGTGATAATTTACAATGAAAAGGTAAAAATTAAAAAAAATTTCCAGTCCAGTATATCTTAGTATTATATAGACAGCCTATACAAGGGCAGATCCTGCATTAGCCTTGCTTATTAGAATGAAGACAATTCTAAATAAACTGTGAATTATAACTAGTATGGTATTACAATAATCCATACAGCATGATGTTAGGTTTAGTTAGCTGATTCTACACCATGCTTTTTTGTGTGTGGTTTGTTTTTTGTTTTTTTGGATTTCTTTTACCACTTAGATCAATGTTTCACTATTCTACTCTTCCTTCCTCTTCTTAAGTGTAGAATACATCAATATTCAGTCATTATAGTTTTTTTTTTCCTTGGTTGATCTATATTTGCTCCAGGGAGTTAAAATCTAGTGTCTTGACTTCTTATATTTATCTTCAGAGTTGCTATTCCCGTTAAAATTCATTCTCCAATATCTCATTTTTCCCAACTCCTTCCACCATGCAAAATCCAGTCTACGTATTGCAAACAGGTGAACCATTCTAGAAAATTTATTTTCCCATTCTCTCTCTGCATATTAAAAGATTCCTGTACCTCTCCTTTGTTTAAAAAAACCCCAAAAACCCAGAGTTCTTAGCTTGACACTCATGATCTTTTCCAGTGAGGCCATCGTCAGCACATACACACTTATCTTCCCATATGCTTTTGCAAAATATATTTATTCATTTGTGCTGATTTATTCCTGTTCCTCAAATGTATCTCACTTATATGTCACTCTTCTTCTTGGCTCTTATTTCTTTCTCACTTGAAATCTGTCCTCCTCTACATTTCCATTTTATAACTTCAACTTCAGGGCCTAGTTCATAGTTGATTCCCTCTGCAGGCTTCCCAAGTTACTGACTTCTTTATGACGTTCCCTTCGTATTTCTTTCACAATTAGTATGCACATGTTGATAACTCCTGGGTCATAAAATATGCCTCATAAGTAGTTGTTGAATGCATGCATACAAGAACTTGAAAGTAGAAAATTAACCTCCATCTATAAAATGACTGAAATAAAAGCAGAGGGAGCGTTGAAAGCAAAGAGACGGTATGGGGATGTTTTGGTTGTCATGGCGATATCTTCTGAAGAAACAATGGTCTATAAAATACTTAGTAAAGAGGGGAAAAACAGGTACAATGAGGACAGGATTATTAAAAATAACAGTGGATTCTATTTGGAAGCAATTTTTATGTGCATGTGACTGCCACTTAGATCTTATAAGGCAACATTGAATATAGCATTCCATCAATAATATTCAGGTATCTACACATACATCAGTCACTTTCATTTTATACCTTTAAAGAAATTATGTCAGCAATATTGGCATTTTGGGTGGATAGTCTTTTGTTTGTAGGGGACGCCCCTCCATTGCTTCCAGCCAATAGACTCTCATAGCATCATTCCCCCATTCCCGCCATAGTGTGACAACTCCACATGTCCCCCAGGAGGAAAAAACAAAACAAAACAAAAGAACTGATCTTGTTTGAAAACCATTGCTTTAAATGATCTTTCGTAGTAAGCTGAACAAATATTTCTTTTGCTTCATTTGCCTAGTTAATGACTACTATGGTAACAAAATTTAGAATCACTAAATTTAAACTATCAAAAATGAATAGCAAAAAAAAATTAATAGCAATTGTATATCATATTTTGAGCCTTGTAATAGATCATGTGATTACTGTAGAAATTGGAAAAAAATATTTTTCTACTTTTTTTTTTAAGTCATACGTTTGCTTTGATATTGGATACCAATGACGTATTTATAACTTTTTCACTGCTCTGTTGTATGTAAGTCCTTTCCTGTGTATGGTTTGAACTGAAAACTAAATTTATATTTCTGAGAATCAGTTTCTGTAACAAAATGAATGTAGAGAATTACATTGTGGATCATGTCTCAGAGGGTGGAAATTATTACGAAAGTTAGGCATAGCTTTTGCATTAGTTGAGCTTCACAGAGAAAATCTCCCTTTGACTCTAAACCCAGAACAAGCTCTTTATTCTTATTTTCCAAGTCTAAACAGCTATTTCAGAAGACATCAAAAAGATTGACTGGTGGCTAGTAGGGATGTATAGGCCTTTGGGGGTAATTTGGGTTAGATTAAGGTACACTAACTTCAACTGAGAATCCCATTTCTACCTGTGGCAAAAAAAGAGAAAGAAATGCTAAGAAGGAATCTTTTATATTCATACCACAGGCAACTAAGAAACTTAATCTGGAGAAAAAGCCTCTGTCTTAAGGCTCCATATTAATTCAACACACTGAATCTAATACTGTTAGCATCAGACATTGCTTACCTGAGGGTTGACAGCAATGCCCTTCATTTCTATGAAATTTCAAGTACAATTATGTGCCAGAGATCAGTATAATTCCCCATCCTTGTAAGAGACCTGTATGCTTATAAAGTTCATCTTGAAGTCAAAATTGTGAAGAAGGTAGAACATGTGTTTTCTTTCCTTTTACAATTTTCTTTTTTTTAAGATTTTATTGGGGAATTGGGGGAGGGGAAGTGTTGGGGAATCTGGGAAGGCGAACAGACAAGTTGCTGTCCTTTTGTTCTTCAGTCTAATTGTGGAGGACTTCGCTTCACTGGCCCATGTTGGTATTATCATTGCGCTCTTCCTGGGTAAGGCAGTCACTCGCTGGCCATTGGACAGCCCCTCACGGTGGCTCACGAAAGCTCACGCCAGTTGCTAGCCAGCCCCACTGAAGTCTACGCCATGGCTGGCAACTCACAGCAGCCCAGCTCCAGGTCGAGCTGTTGTTCACCATCTTAGCTGTAGAGGGCGCAGCGTCACTGGCCCTCATGTGGGATCCGAACNCACCATCTTAGCTGTAGAGGGCGCAGCGTCACTGGCCCTCATGTGGGATCCGAACCGGGGCCCTGCTGCTCAGAGCTGGCGTCCCAAGCCAACTCCTAACCAATGTGCCACTTGGCCGGCCCTACAATTTTCTTTTATGTTGTACTGTAATTTGTGCTAGAATTTTGTTTTGTTTCTCCTACTTCCAGCAACACAGTTTTTCGTATGTTTTTTTCTATTCCTAAACTCTAGAATTCTGACATTAGGTCTGACCATCTCGAATTCCTTCTCTTCCTTATAGTATCTTGTAATACATATTCATTGTTGCATTAAAAGAAGCGTTTTATAAATAACAAGCTGCACATAATGGAAACTAAGATGGAAGTTAGAGTTACCTTGAAACAATGGTGATGAAAAGTTAGGATAAATGGGCTCATAAATGTTTCCTCAAATAACTTGTGAGGAGATTTGCTCTTTCATATAATTTGTAACCTAGTGGAATTCAGTGGACTATCATGAGGATGTTCTGAGGGATATAGATCTAGGAAAGTTTAGAGATCACATATACATTGCCTTATTTTGCAAATTAAAAAAACTCTCCAGATGCATGAGTTTTTGAGCAAAGGTTACAGCGAATATCAGTTGTGGGTGTCGACTTGAATAATCTAGAGTCCCCGGTTATTCAACCACACACTCATCTATGTGTGGTGGTGAAGGTATTTTTCAAATGCCATTTAACATTCATAATCAGTTGATTTTTAAGTAAAGGCGATCACCCTAGATCATCTGAGTGGTCCTTGCATAACCCATGGAAAGGCCATTCAGAACAGAATGGCAGCTTCGGCTCATGCTGAGAGTTTCCTCTTGTCTTGGCTGATGGACTATCCTATGGATTGAATTTTGGATTTCCTTCCACAATCGCACGCATAAGCCAGCTCCCTCCAGTAAATCCCTTTGAGTGTAGCAGGTGGGAAATAAACTCAGGGACCTTCCATCATAGTGAAATTTCTAGGGGCTTAGTGGTGTGGAACATGTTGTGATATCCTTCCTATGGTAAAAGATAAGTCGTTGCATCTGGCCCAAACAAAAGAGAGACACGATGACTCTTGAGCCATCTTGCATTTTGCAGACAACATCTGTTTCTCATTTTAGTGTGCTCTTTGGCCCATTACCAAGGGGCCTGGAGAGCTGCTGCTTTAGCATCCAGAAGACGAGAGGCCCTATGACAGTTGCAAGCTTTCTTGCAGCTGGTGGGCACTTGGGCCATTAATTCAGCAGATGCAATAGTGTGTTAAATGTCAGTGGTGGGGACACATGCTGATCTGAGCCTCTGACAGGCACTTACAGGTGAATCATGGAGAAGATCCTCAGGACTGGGAGCAACGCATTGCCATCCTCTATGAAGAACTACTCTCCTTTAGAGAAACAGCTTTTGCCCCACTCCTGGGCTTTCATAGACTGAATGCTTAACCTTCTGCCACCAAATTACAGTGCAACTTGAGCTGCCCCTCACGGACTGGATATTTTCTGAACCACCAAGCCATAAAGTTGGACATGCTCAGCAGCACTCTATCCTCAAATGGAAGTGATGTCTCTGATAACGGACTAGAGCAAGCCCTGAAGACACAAGGGAGTTAATGAAGAGGTGGCCCAAATGCCTGTAACCCCACTCCTGCTTCATTCATTACCTGTTCTTTCTCAGTCTGCACCTGTGGCCTCCTAGGTAGAGCCTCCTATGATCAGTGGACTAAGCACAGGAAAACTCAGGCCTCATTTACAGAGCGTCCTTCATGCCATGCAGGCACCATCCCGAGTGGGCAGCTGCAGCAGTCCAGAGCTTTCCAGAGAGGTGTTGGAAGGACAGTAATGAGGGGAAACGCTCCCAGTTGGCAGAATGTTAAGCAGTGCACCTGGTTGTGCAATTCGCTTGGAAGGAACAATTGCCGGAGGTATGACATACAGTAAAACCTTGGATTGTGAGTAACTTGGTTAGCGAGTGTTCCGTAAGACGAGCAAACCTTTCTAACACATTTTAACGTGGTAAACGAGCGAGGTCTTGCAATACGAGTAGTTTGTTTCCAGAATGAATTATGCTCACAAACCAAGGTATTACTGTATGTTGATTTATAGGCTCAGCCAGTGGTTTGGATAAATCATCAATAAGAAGGGACATAGTAGGAAAATTGGTGACAGGAAGGTCTTGGGAAGAGACATGTGGATGGATTCACTGAATGGGCAAAGACTGAACACATCTGTGTCTCATGGGGATTTTCATCAAAAGGAGACCTTGGCAGAGTAGGATTTTAACTATCTAGGGGATAGGATTATATACCAGTGGATACAAGGCAGCCTCTTGCCTCAGCCACGGCTTCCATTGCTCAGCAGGTTCATGAACAAAGGGGGAGGTGATTAATGGGCTCAGCAACATGGACTTAAACTCACCACGTCATACTGGTGATAGCGGCTGCTGAGTGCCCAGGCTGCTAGCAGCAGGGACCAATTGTGTACCCCTAATACGGCCCCATTCTCCAGGGTGACTATTAGCAACCTGTTGACAGATTGATGACACTGAAGTCAATCATAGCAGGGGTGGTAGTGTGTTCTGAGTGACACTTTTTTCTGGATATGGATATCCCTGCCTTGCACACATGCTCCTGTGAAGACTGTCATTGTAGACTGACGGAATGCCTAGCCACTGTCCTGCTATTTCATGTAGCATGGGGTCTGCTCAGTGAAGCAGTGATCACTTCCTAAACAGCGAGTGTACTTGAGCAGTGGCCCCATGCTCAATGAATTTGCCAGTTATACTGTTTTCCATCACCCAATATCAGTTGGCTTGACAGAACAGTGCTGTGATGTTTTGTAGACTCACTTACAGAGTCAGCGAGATGGCAATACCTCATGGGTCTATGCGGTCTCTTCCATGAGGCTGTATATGGTCTAGATGAGTGACCCATACAAAGTGCTGTTTTCCCATAGCCAGTATCCGTGATCCGGGAATCAAGGGGTGGAGAAGGGAGTGGCCCCACTCACCGTGGTGACTAGCAGAATTTTTACTTCTTCTCCCTGTGACTTTGTGCTCTGCTGGTTTGGGTGTCTTGGTCCAAAGGGAAGGATGGCTCTAGCGGGAGACACAGTGCTGATCCCACTGAACCAGTGTCACTGGGTATTTCGGTCCCCTCACATCTCTGAATCAGCAGGCACACAGAGAAGTTCCTATACTGCCTGGGGTGACTAGAGCCTGACCACCAAGAGAAAGTTAGTTTTTTACAATTTCCACTTGTAAAAGGAAGGAGCTAAGGAAGACTATGGCTGGAATATAGGAGATCCTTGAACTCGTTTCCTAGTGTTGTCATATCCTGTGATTTAAGTAATGGAAAAGAACAACCCAACTCAGGCAGGACTGTTAATGGCCCTGACCCTTCAGGAATTAAGATTTAGATTACCTCACTGGGCAAACAACCATGACCAGCCGAGGTTCTGGAATGATGGTGGAAATACAGTTATAAATATTCACTATGACCAGTTTCAGAAACGAGGCCTCGAACATTTTGGAGGCTTCATTCCTTGTTTTGTTATGGATATGTTTGTAGATAGAAAGATAGATAAACATATAGGGATATTAAGCACATTTTCCCCCATTCATCCCTTTGTCATCGAACATAAGATGTATTAATAATAGTTAACTTTACATCGCAGTATTTAAGTAACAGGATATCGGATAGGAGAGTCAACATCACACGCCGACTGTGCATACTCTTCCAGGAATGTGCTTAGTGCATCTGTGGTTGTGCCCAGGGTAGTGATACATGGTAGATGGAAACTGTGACTCTGTTGTTTTTATTTGGAGAGGAACGTAGTTTAAGGAGATGTGTATGTGAGCCAAGTTGACACATGTTGGGCTTTGAGGGTGAGTTATATGTGTCAGTTTGGCTAGGCTCTAGGACCCAGTTATTGAATCAAACACTAACCTAGATGTTGTGAAGGTGTTTGTAGATGTGATTAGCATTGATAACCAGTTGATTTTAAGAAAAGGAGACTATCCTCGAAAACCCAGTAGGCCTGATTCAATCAGTTGAGAGTTCTTAGAACAGAGCTGAGGTTTCCTGGAAGCAGAAGAAATCCTGTGTACCGCATCTTCAACTCATGCCTGAGAGCTCCACCTCCCTTAGTGCTGGCCTGCCCTACAGATGCTGGACTTGCCTAGGCCAAACTCTTGGTCACGTAAGCTAATTCCTTACAATAATCCTTAGTATATATCTACTACTGCTTCAGTTTCTCTGGTTCAACCCTGACTGAAGTATTTAAATTCCTTAAATACTTGCTGGCACAATAGAGGACTAACAATAACACAGGAACATTATAAAGTTAACCAAAAGAATATTTCATATGCTCAATATTAAACTAAACTATACTCATGGATAGTCTGTGAGTCTACACATTTATGCTCACTTTATATTTACTTTTATACCAGGAAAAAACCCCCACTATTTTACAGATCAAAACAAAATGACATGAACGTGACATAGTTAATTGGCCTTGAAAAAAATCTTTCTAGAACGATATCTCAGTGAACCAAATTCTGGCAACTGAGGCATATTTGGAAAAGTTTCATGCCAGTAAAGTGACAATCAGTCTTAATCTTTAAGGACTGTGAAAAAAACAACGATATTAGTGTGGCACCTACAACACTAAGAATGATAATTATATAATTCCATTTCTGAGATTAAACAATACATAGCAGGAGCATAAAAATTAGAACTGGAAAGAAGAATGGAACAAACAATGCTGCAAATGTCTGTGGCACTCACATGAACAGAAGAACCGATGGGGTAAAATATGCGTGCTCATGAGTCCCGATCTATGGATGCTATTAATCTCACTCAGTTTGAAGCATATCAGACCAAGAACATCCTCAAGAAAGAAATGCTCATCTCCTGACAGTCACTCTCTGCGTTTTCTGAAATTTATATGTGAATCAACAGAAGATTTTGCAAAACGCAATCTCATTTGCCCTTCTGATCACAATTCAATATGGAAATAAGAGAGAAGAAGAAAAGACTATCAGGACATTGGACCAGAATAATACATAGGAGGAAAGCAGGTATCATCGCCAGGAACAATAAATACATCTGGAAAAGCAATATTGCTGATTCTTTGTATTCAATGGACCTTTTTTCCCTTAAAAACTGTGAAAGCAAAACCAAGTGATTTGCTTTGTGCATCTGGCACCAGCCACACACAATTAGTCATTTCTGAGTATCCATAGGAAAGCACAGCTTTTCTCCCGGATGCATGCCTTCAGCTCATTTCAGTAAAAGCCACCTCTGTCCCGCGGCGTCTCTTTTTGAGACAGTGGCTTTGGAATACTTAGATAAAACCGAACTCCCTAGGCTCACAAGCTGATTACAGCTGTCGTGTGGGCAACGAGCAGAGCTGAGGGGCCCTAGATGTCAATATGAGCCTTGTGATAACGCTTTCAGTCAACAAGGGGACGCCTACATGATGCTCCTGTATGTCACAGGCCAGCGCCTGGAGCTGGGAGCCACTCAACAAAGCGGGGCCGCCTCCACCCTCACAGTCAGTTCCAAAATGGCAGGAGGCTGCACACCCAGGTACGCTGAATCGCTAAGTTATTAGCATGTGGGACTTTCAGCAATCTCAGTCGCATGGATTAAAATAGGAGAAAAATCGTATGGAATCACAGGAGGGGTTTGTGTTTTGCTCTTTCTCAAAATGATGAAATTAGAATTTTTTGTGGTCTCTGCCTGCCTCAGAATTATGAAAACAGCAATCTTAATTTCACACCTTATCTTTTCAGCTACCATGAGCAATGCAGTGTATTTTACTCAAGTTCCTTGTCTTTCGCAACACCTTGAAGCAACTTGAAATTTTGGCTGTTTTGCCTTTTTTTTTTTTTTAATTTGTGTTTACTTAAGATGTAACGCTCGTCAGAGGAATGCATTCTTTGAAATCTAAGATCATATTCAAATAGACAAGCTGTTTTACTCCTTCCATGGTTAAGTATAATATTACAATCAATGAAACAACAGGTGCTTAGTGCCTGATTACCACAGGAAAAGTGACATGTGAGCTGTGCACATCTCACAAAATCTCACAACACTTACTGTATTAATCTAAGGCAAAATGAAGGATGGTGGAAGGCATTATGCAAAGCAGCCATGGAGTGGAAATAAAATGAAAAGGGAGTGTTTTGAAATACTTGAAATTCAGAAGTACAAGGGTTGATCCTAACTGTATTCTCTAAATTACACTAGAATTTATACTTTACTTTTTCTCCTAGCCTTTCTCAAAGGGACCTGCAGGCATTTACCAGGGTGACTACGCATTGGAGAAAGGAAAATAATCAGATCTTATGGGAAACACACACACACACACATACACAGATATTCTCAAATACAACATTTAAAATCACCCTATTGAAGAGTCACATACCCAGTGGCTTATTTAAAGGCTCTGACAAGTGTTGCAATTTTTAGAATACAAAACAAATCATCAACCAAACTGTTTGGGTTGGGTTAAGTCAGTGGACCTCAAACTTAGGCGACCACTGGCACTTCTTGTTATTGAAGTCCTATTTTCATTTCATTGACCAAAATTATTTTTGAAAAACTGTTTGGGGAAAGCTATACTAGACTATTTACTTCACGCTCCAGATTTAAAAAATAAAAACAAAAACATTTTTTTAAAGTTAGGCTTTTGGTGTTTTCTGTTTTAAGTCATTCTCATGTTCGTTTGGAGACCCCATCAAACCCAAAACAATTTTCATTGCCTGTCACTCCGTTACAGATTTTACTCCCTAGGGACCCAGACTAGCCTCTAGAAATTCACATTCCATAGTCATGTTGCTCATCATTCTTCAAAAAAGTATTTAATACTTTTTTCTTTCTCCTCACACCCCTCCCTTCTCAATGCTGAATTTGATTCTTTTTTCACCGAGAAAAGAGAACAGATCATAATAGACCCGCTCACCTTTCCATTAACAAATCTATAAATTTATCTGCACTCAAATATTGCGTTTTCCCACACGTCAGAAACACACCTGCAGAAATGTTTCCAATTTAAAACCAAATAAACTGACAAGAATCTCTTTGATTCCCCTCCTCTCACATAACTGCTTGTTGCCAGATTCACATTTGCTTGTTCTTCTCTAACACAGCCAAGTACTAATTTTGACTGAATACTTTTATATTACTAAGAAATCAATATTGCTAGTGTTACCAAAACCTTCAGTGGCCAACCCCAGTGATTGGTTTTAACCAACATTATGCTGGACGTTAAGAACCATTTTCTATAACACATCACTCCTTTCAGGAAAGCTTTTGTAGATTCGCAAACAAAAACTTCTACTGGGTTTGATATTTTTCTTGCTTCACTAATTCCATTCAGCCTAGTTTCCTGACTCCCCCTCCAGTTTCCACTCTTAAGTGCTCACTTCTCAGATCTTCTCTCCTTTGCCTACAAAGATTCCCGTGGATTGGAATTCATTTTACACACTGACAACCCTCAATGGCATATACTGAGTTCATAATTGGGTATTTCCACTTCTGAATATCTTCGTTTAAACATGAATTTGGCAGGTACAACTTAACACAGTTAAAATGAATTTCCTGGTTCAAAACCTCCCTCCACCCCCTGTATTCCCTGTGTCAGTGGGTGATAGCAGAGCCCCTGGATTGATCCTCACACCCTCCCATTCCCTGAAATTGTACATGTGACCCATCAGCCAGCTGTCTGGTTGCTCAGCCATCTGCAAACTGGCTGCTGACTGTCCGTAAGCTTAACCATAGCTTTCAAATACTTCTAATGACTTCCACTCCCGCTAGTCCAAACCATCATCGTCTCTTTTCTAAATTACTTTAATAACCTAATTAGCTAACTGGACTCTGCGATTTCACCTGATTTATTACTTATGTTCTGCACAGAATCCAAAGTAATCTTTTGGAAACATAAATCATATCTCTCCCTTGCTCTAAACCCTGCAGTACCTTACAAGCCCTGCTTGATAGAACCCCTGCCTGCGTCTCCGACCTCATGTCATACCTCTGGTTTCCCCCCTTATTCTGGGTCACTCCCTGGGGGCTTGCAGTCCTCGAACCCACTGAGGTCATTTATGTTGACAACCCTTTATGATGATTACTTTTTCTGTAAGAAATATCTTTCCCCAAATCTCTACGTGGCTCTATTTGGCTGGTTTCTTTCTGTTATCCTTGCTTCTTCTATGGTGTTATCATCTCGCAAAGGTGACATTCTCCCCTGCAGGTACCAAATCCCCCCCTTTTCACTCTGTATTCCTACATCCTGCTTTAATTTTGTGTATGTCACTTATTATTAACCTGAAATTATTACTTAGGCGTACGTATGTGTTTATTACCTGCATCTTCCACTAGAATGTGAGCTATGTATAGCAGGTTACTAATCTGCCAGTTTATTTCTGTCATTTCCTATTTTTGAACAATACCGGCCACAGAATAGGTTCTCAAAATTTTTTTGTCGACTGAAATAATCAAATGCTTTCTGTGTCACACGCATGGTGCTATATTCTCATGTTATAAGTGAATGACATAGCTTATACCCTGGCAGGGTATCCTGATGCGAAAACAATTAAATTCTGATCTTAAGTATTTTGCCGTAGCGTAGTCTTTCTGCAAATGAACTGGCTCATTGCAATGATACTAGTTCTTACCAAAGGCTCATTTTTGGTGCACTAACATCTGTCTCCTTGAATGACTCCTTCCTGCATGCTGGAAAACTAGGGACGTACCTTCACTCTGTTTCGAAAATCCTATGAATCTGGTATAAAAATTTTCATTTCTTTACTATCACCTCACTTGAAGTATTTCTAGGATCTTGGCTAACTCATCACCATGTCCCCAAAGTATATTTTTTGTTGTTCATCTTCTTCATTTGAAACTTTACCAGGATTAATACATGAAAAACCAAACCAACAAACAAAAGAGCTTGGAAGAGGTGACTGATTAGAGAGCCCTAGTTCCTTCTGCCATGTGAGGCTAAAATGAGAAGTTTTTGACCCCGAAGAGGGGCCTCACTCAATCGTGATCACATATTCAAGTGAAAAAAGAAGCAAAATATCTGAATTTTTTTTTTGGAAGAAATAATTTTATTCTGGAGTGGAGAAAACTACTAACGCATGAAATCTAGATGTCATAAAATGAAGGACAGATCAGACGGCATAAAATCTAAAAGCCAAGATACAATAAAGAAAAGTAAAATAAAAATGAGTGAATAGAAGACAATTTTATATCTGTATTTTTAATGTATTTTAAATCAACCTGAGAATCCAGAGGGTTACAGTTCTCTTCTAATGCTGAATGGACTCATAATATTTATTGAAAATGAGTAACTTATGTAAAATTTGTAAGGTTTCCTCAAAACTAAATTTAAATCATCAGATAATCAAGGAATCAAAATATAATCATAATTTTTAAATATAAATTGCTGTTTTGGCCTACTTCTGATTTTCCTACTGTTTTTATCAGTTTGAATTTTTTAACAAAAATTAAGCATCTTGACAATAATATTTTGGATTAATGACAAGATTCAAAGTATTTTCTTGTGATTTTTGTGATTTTCCATAAAACAGTAAAAATAGGCTACTGTATTTTCAGTGTAAATATTAACTTCCTCAACAAGTTTTTTTTTAATTTCTGAAATAGATGCCATGTAGTTACTTTTTATTCAATCATTATTTTGAACAGATTCCATTGAGACTAAAAAACTCATATTTATAACACCAACCATCAATTGAGATTTAAAACCAAGAGTAAGGATATTGTTTTTTAAAAAATCTTTGAATAAGGTTTTAACAAAATGCGTTGCCTTCCTTTCTTTTATCTCCTGAACATGTGAGCAAACGGACTGCAATACAGTAAAGGAATTGGAAAAACTCCAAGTATATTTAAAGTAAACATTTTTTTTCAGAGCAGATTTGTAATTAGCTTACACACTAAAGAATTCCTTTAAAAGCATCTTGCATAACTTCAGAGATTTTCTCTTAAAGCATCTTCATGCCTGCAGGTAGAAATCTACCAATAGGTGTTTATCTGCCTGTCTTCAGTAAAAATGAAAGAAAATTAAGGCATTTTTTTCCCCCAGCAGCATACATTAACCTTCTGTCGCCTGAAAGAAAGAAATCTGAAAGCATATGTACCTGCAGATGGAGTGCATTGGCACGATTTCTCTGCTGAAGGCCCCTATCAGTAAAATACACTAGACTATTTGTGTTTAAGTTGGAATAATGAGGGGGAAAATAAAACAAATAATGATACGAAGTACACAATAATACCTGCTCTTAGCGCAGAGTTAGAGAAGTATGCTTGCTTGCTTGTCTGAATTTCATACCTTGCAAAACCAAACAGATGATAGGGTATTGCTGACTATTTGTTGGTTTACCTTAGCACAATGGAGCACTTTCCTGAGCTGTTGTTGAAATGAAGAAGCATGACCACCCTGACAAAACAATGTCATATATGCCCTCAGCGCTACCCCTCAATCCTACCATAACCATCCGCCCGCCGAGGTGGGGTCAGTTCTCCACCCCACCCCCCCAACCAGATTTTGAGGCTGATAATGTTTGGGTGTTGAAGCTGATAATACCACGGGCACCAACAGGGCATGATAGGTTTGTTACTCACACAGTGATGCTTTCTGGGAGCGATCAGAGCAGGCCTCTGAAGTGGGGCTAAACATTGTGTCAAGGGGTCAGGGAAACGAGACTGGTTTGAGGTTTTTATGGTGGTGAGAGGGCGGGTCCAGGGTGATGATGAGGCTTGTACTCTGGATGGCACTTACATGATTCAACTTCCCCACAAAGTCAAAGGAAGGGGTACCGGGATGCCTTACTAGCTTGGCAGATGTGGGATAGAAGGGGAAGAAGGCGGGGAGTGTGGCTTGAAGGCTGTCAGTAGCCTGACATCACTAACGGGTCAGATTATTACATCTGCTACTGTTGCGTGTTACTGTCTGCTTGATTTTCCATCCTCCGTGATGGTCAGAATGTTTCCATTCCTTACAAATGTCACTATCTTGCATCTAAACTCTCAACATTACTCCTAATTGAGAGAAAAATTGAACTTACAACACGGGAACTTTTTCAAGATCTTGCTGTTCCCCCTTCCAAATATACATCTATCCACATTCATAGCCAGTTTTTCTTTTGCTTTTCTTTCTGCTCTCTTGACCTGATTGCATCCCCTTTCTCATTCTTACGGACCCGATTTTATTATCTCCTCTGTCCTGTCAGTAATTATAAAAGATAGATTATTAAATTTTCCTTCAATTGAGGCATAAGCAAAATAGAAAGATCCATAGTGGATATTTGTGAAACATTGGGAATATCACAAAAATACCACTTGTACAACATCAGGTGATGGAGTGGATGCTGCCAGCATGGCACACCCCGTCCCAGTCCCTGCTCTCTCCTTCCTCAAATCAACTGCTGTCCTAAATCCTGTCACTCTATTGCAGTTTTACCAGCTGTTACATTTTAAATAAATGAAACATACAAAATACATTATTTTATTACCATTATTGTTCTTTACATTTTGTGCTGTTAGTGTTTGTTTAAGAATTCTTCCCTAACTGAAGGTGATGGAGATATTCTCCTATAGTATCTTAATCATTTAATTCTATTGTTGACCTGAAATTGCTTTTGGTGTGAGGTGTGAGATAGGGGTCAATTTTAAATACAGAGCTCTAAGCTGTTACAAAATACATAAACACAGCCTGGGAAAAGGAAATGGCTATTATAAAAAAGAATAAAGATTTACAATGAGAAGTTGATTTGGCTTGTGAGTCTCAGGAGATAGATGGCAACAAATAATAAGGGAGGATCCAGGGACTAGCAATAGTGAGAATAATTGTTCCTACTCCGTGTGCTACCAGAGTGGGTTGCATTATTAGAGAGTGGCAAAATCTACATTCGTGTGAGAAGGAGCTTGAGATAGGTGTGGTGCCCACGAATAGAAGAACACAGCCCATGTCCTCTCCGCAGCGTGGCTGAGAGAGAAGGTGAGGGAGATGAAAACCCTCACCTCCTTCCTGTTGACTGCCGATTTCCTGTGGGGCTCCTTTCCACTTGGGGTCCACCTGGACCACTTGAAGCCACTGGAGAGATGGATTTCATGGGCACAGAGTACTGCAGAGCCGGTCACAGAATGAATCCAATGGGCAAAATAACCAGCACAGACTGTAAAGGAAATACGAGGCAAAAGTGCCAAAATTGGAAGAGATCTGTATAGGGGGCAATGGAATGAACAAGGTTTCTTGAAAGGATAGCAGATATAACATCGCATGAAATGAGTGGTCTATTAAACAAAACCAAGATATGAATGTGGAAAAAATATGGGAGGAGATCAAGATGATGAAAGAGAACTGCAGAAGAGCTGAACTGTTGAAATCCAAATTATATGTTTCCTATGTTATAAAATACAACATTTAGTGATATTTGTGTAAATCACATTTGAGAAATTCCAATTGGTATGGACTATACTAGCACAGGGGCAGCCGAAACACTACAGAGAACTCTAATGGGATTGACCAGGCATGAAAAAAGCACGGTCTGCCGAGGATAATGGTTCTAGAAGTGGAAATTAATAAATCGAAAGTAAATTGTGGAGGACAAAAGGGATATTTAAAGTATTAATGTGATAGGCAAAAAAAAAGAGACATACTTTGGAGTGAAAATGACAAGCTTACTTTTTGGATAAGTCCCAGATGGAACTGAATATAACATTGTGACAGGAAGGTACCTGTGGTAGAGGCATGTTTTGGAATTGTCTCTTGATACGTGTGTGGTCAGAATGCAGAGTCTCTAAGGGACTTATTATAAAGAAATGTCAACAGCGGGCCAAAGACTGAACCTACTCCGGTGTTCATTCACAAAGCTTGGGGTTCTGAAAATCTAGGCAGATGATAGGAGTAATCAGATATATTGGAAAGAAAACAGGAATAAAATAATAGTGGAAAATTGTGTAATTCTAAAAGTGCAATAATTAGCGACCTACTTATTAATACATTCATAAATTAAAATGGTTTCATTAATTTTCTTTTAAAAGCATTGTACCTGTTTAGCCACTGCCCTCATGAGGTATATATATAATTGTGGAAAGATGAATATATAAAAAGATATTGTGAGGTATTATCTTAGAGCATTTCAGTTGTGCTTAGTAGGGAAATTAATGCATAGATTGTTAATCTACCAAAAAAGGTATTTACTTAGAAGGGCTCTATAAAATTTTATTTTCTTTATTTGCAAATTTACTATTTCCAGTAATTGTTCTCATACTTATTGTAGCTCTTTGTGATAATAGGATAGTTTCAGGTATGAATTGAAAATTCATTGCTGCCTTATGTATGTAGGAATAATTTTTCATTTATGAGGACATTGAGAATTTAAACATTAAAAGAGTGTGCTTTTGTAAAAATTTAAATTATTGTTTTGTTGCCCATTAGAATTATCTATGATATAGGCATTGTATGGCATCAGTAAATGGCGGTTTAACTCACTGCATCTTGCAAATTATAAATCTCAATCTATTTAAAACTAATATTTTTAATTCATTGCCCATCATTCCATTTTAAGCATAGGAAGAAATATTCTGTGTTTCTTTTGAGGATAAAAAGCAATAGGTTTTTTGTTTTTTTGTTTGTTTTTGTTTTTAATAACCTGATAGTATATACCTAATTATGGCGATGTGGATTTTAATGTAGAATTACTTAGTAGGAAATAATGGTACACATTTTCATGGAAAGAATGATGAATAAAGACATCATGTTGCAAAACTATGAAAGCAATAAAATTAAGACGCTAAATACAGAAATATTTTCTAAAAAAATAAAACATGGGATGTGGTACATTTTAGATGTAATTTTCCCTTTCTTAAATATCTCTTCCTATTAAGCCACATGCTTAGGAGAATTACTTGCTGGATCATATGCTACCTATTAAGAAGATTTATTTAAAATTGAATTTTCTTATCTCCTTTCCAATTTATTATCTACAAACCTCAAATTGATTAGAGGTATAGAGAGCTGCACCTTAGTTATTCCTAGTAATTTTAAAAGACTATTGCTTAGAGATGACAAATAATGAAACTCTTTTTAATCTCTTCAATGTACAAATATAGATACAAACATAGACAGTATATGGTTATTATTTTGCTTAAAGAAAAGGTTAGAATTGATGAGGTTATGCTTACTTTACTTTCAATTTTATGTCTGCAGAATAGTTGGTAATTACTTATTTAATTTTACTATTTAATGTGAGAAAAGTATGGGAAGTTAAATGAAATCAAGCAATACTAGCTTGAAAATATTTCATTAAATGGATTTGGGACAAGAATTTGATTTATTCAGCCTTTGATTTTTCTGCAGATTCTTCAACACTCAACTGTAATCTGAATCAATGTATGCACCTTTCCGCTCCCATTTTTCTCAAAGAATTATTTTAAAAATTACTTTTTTTAGTGTTTTTTCTCATGTATGTATTGTCTTGTCACACTGAGATCTGCTTTCTACATTACACAAAGTACTATGCTGCTAAAGGAAGCCAATGTTTTTGATAGTATAAAAGAATATTTGGGGGTGACCGGTTAGCTCAGTTGGTTAGAGTGTGGTGCTGATAACACCAAGGTTGCCGGTTCGATCCCCACATGGGCCACTGTGAGCTGTGACCTCTTTAAAAGAATCAACTATGCCATTGTAGCAGGAAAGCAATGTGTAACCAATGATCATGGCTATTCCCCAATAAAATTAAAAAAAAAAGAGTTTTCATCATTAAAAACAACTTATTATTGGCTATAAGGAAAGCATTCTGATAGGAAATAAAAAGGATAAGAAATATTATATTAAAGATAATTTCCCAGCTGGTTGTTCTTGGGACAAGCTAAAAGATGAGAAAAAGACCAATGCAGGAAGCTAGACACACAAGATGAGTTTCATTGGGCTGCAGTCAAGGTGGGCAGGGTTGACTTCTTCTAAAGACCCTGAGGGGGGAAGTTATTTCTATGCCTTTTTCAGCTTCTGGTAGCCACCTATCCTTTTGGGCTGTGTCCTCTTTCTCCATCTTAAAGTTCATCACTCCAGTCTCTTGCTCTGTGATCATTTCACTGTCTCTCCCTGACTGATTTCCCGTGTCACTTTTAGAAGGATTGCTGTGATTACATTGGCTTACTTGGATATTCCAGGAAAATCTCCCCATCTCACAATCACTAATTTAATTCTATCTGCAAAGTCCTTTTTGCTGTACAGGATAACATTCATGGCTCCTGGGGATTCGATGAGGAAACATTCGGGGGTCTATTTAGCCTACCACACATTTTGGGCCATCAGGTTCAATGATCTCATTCTAGAGTTGTAATTGGAATAGAAAGATACGGTCAAATAAATATATGTGTAATTTTTCACAAATATAAATTACTTTGGGTCATCCTAAATCATTTTATGTTTACATATACTCACCATTTTTCTTATTAATTTAATACTTATCTTATATCCCGGTTCTAATTAAATAGCCCACGTCTGACTCTGTAAAAGTAACATTGTATTTGTCTGTGGATCCTAGTTCCCAGGTTGGAATTCATAGTAACCTCCTCATAACTCTTGTGAAATTCAAGCAACATGGTTTTAAATAAAAGGATTTAAAAAAAATGTATCTCTAAGGAAGATTTTTTTAAATTTAAATTTCAAGAATGGGTCTTTCCATTTTATGAATATTGAAAAACTGATTCTAAAGTTCAAATGGAAAGACAAAAGACCTAGAATTCCCAATACAATATTGAAAAAGAAGAACAAAGTTGGGGGCGTGAGGCTGCCCAATTCAAGACTTGCTATAAAGTTCAATAATCAAGTCACCTGTGGCATCAGCAAAAGAATAGTGATATAGTGATATTTATAACGAATAAATATAATAAATAAATAAATATAGTCAACTGATTTTGATAAAGAAGCAAAGGCGATACAATGGAGCAAAGATCATCTCTTCAACAAATGGTATTGGAAAAACTAGACAGCTACATGCAAAAACAATAAAATTAATATAGACACAAGCCATGTATGTTTCACAAAAATTAATGCAAATAGATCTAAATCTAAAATGCAAAGGTGTAAGACTCCTAGAAGATAGCAATGGATAAAACCTAGATGATCTTGGATATGGCAATGACTTTTTAGACACAATACCAAAGACACAACCTATGAAATAAGTAATTGATAAGCTGGATTTCATTAAAACTAAAAACTTCTGCTCTTGGAAGACAAGATCACAAGAATGAGAAGACAGGCCACAAACTGGGAGGAAAGATTTTCAAAAGACCCATCTGATAAAGAACTACTATCCAAAATATACAAAGAACTCTTAAAACTCAACAGTATGAAAACAAACAACTCAATTAATCAAGAGGCAAACAGCTTAATGGACTTCTTACCAAACAAGATACACAGATGACAAGTAAGCGTATGAAAAGATGCTACACATCAGTCATTAAGGAAATGCAAATTAAAGCTACAGTGACATACTCGTTGAGTCAAACCAAAGAACAGATAAAAAACATTAATTCATTATTTTAAAAGATGCTATTCTTAATTACGAAAGCGATGCATGGATATACTTTTCTCGGGAAGCCCGTTTGGACTATTGTGTTCAAATCTCACTACCTTTGAGAAGCAGTATGACCTTGTACTATTTACTTAGCTTTTTTAAGTTACCATTCTAACCTCTGTATAACAAAAATAATAGTACTCACAATGTAATTATGAGATAATCTATATAATTTACTTGGTACCTAGTTATAATCCAATTAATTTTCAATATTTATTAACAAGGGAAATAGAAGGTATGCTTTTTGATTAGTTTTTAAGACTTTAAAGCCATTTAAAATTGTCTCTGCCTTCTCCCATTAAACAACCTCAGAAAGCATAAGAAAGTGATTAATTTAACAGCATACATGGTGATCAGTAAACCCATTCACTTGACATTCTGAATGGACATGTGCAATAGAAATCTAATTTACACAATTATAAAAATATCCTTATATCATTTACATTTATTGTTCTCAACCATTTAGAAAGTCAGCATGAGCTATATCATTGCAATATTTTAAAAAAATAAACTGAATATAGATTAAATATGGAATTGGCTTATTAAAGTTATATAAAATATAATGTCCTTTTTGATATATATCAGTATTTTATCAGAGATTAGCATTAGTTAGCAAAAAGTGATGGATGACAGATGTGTTCAGGAAACAAAATTAGGACTTACTTTGTTTTTTTTCTCTGATTCTGATTAAGCTGAAGTATGCCTTTAGCTCTACTGATCTGTTTTCTTTGACTGTCCTTCACCAAACATGCATTTGGAAACATAAATAAATTGTTTCCCCTGAACCAGTTATGAGTGGCCTCTGCTTATGAGGTGCACTCTCTCCACTATATAAAAAAAGGACTATAAAAGGAAGGGCATTTGCATGAAAGAAAGGACACAAAGGAAAAAATAAAATAAACAGATGCTGCTCATAGTGTTGTCACATTGGAACAACTTAACTTCAGGTGAACGTAAACCACCTCAAACACAAAAACTTATTTTGTACATTGAAGTATTAATTGCCTAAGTTAAAGCTCATGAATGAACTAAAATAAACAGACGTACAGTGATTTCTGTAGGTGACTAGTGGACTTCCCCACATTATTTTAATAGAGTTTAGGAGAATATCGATTTCAATTCCCCTCTTCTTTTAAAGGTGTACATTGGTTATAAATTCATAATAGTGAATCGGGGGGCAGGGGGGTGTCTATAGTAGAGGCTGCTTACCTTCTCACAATTGCAGGAGTTTTAAAAATGGGTTTGAAATGTCTTCTTTTATTACCATTTTATTCTCCTTAAAAGCACCTGAAAATGTTCAGCTTCTCACTGAAGTCCTGCTTTAAAAAAACACATTATGAACATTATAAAACATATGCATTTTTTTCAGCCTAGAAAAGCTTTTTGTCATAAAAAGAAAATGAGGATGCTTATTAGGTGTAGCAGTAAAAGGATGAACTAAGGAGCTGCTCCTGGTTTTATTCATGTAATACCATTTTAAGTAATAATGCTCGAGTAAGAATAAAGAACGTGGGCCGGAAAGCCTGTGGTATTTACTAATGACTAAGCTTTGGTCAACCTCTCAAATCACCCTGGTGTTAAATTATGAATCTCTCTAATAGATGCTCCTACCACAACTCTGACAAAGACCCTAAAATAAAAACAGCTGTGCTACATTGTTTCCTCGTCGCAAACAGCCTGTATGCCAAATAGAATACAAGGGCAGAAGATGTTTATAAGAAAATGAATAGAAAAGACACCAAAATGTTTTGGGGGTTCTGTTTCAGAGTGTTTCTATATGGCCCCAAACCATACTCTGATTTTATCTTCTAAACAGAGATGGCTGCAGGTAGGAATGTAAGGAGGTGTCATTCTTATCAAAACAATATGCTGTAATTGATTAGTGTCCAACTGCCAAATAGTGGCCCAATGGGAGGAAGGCAATACAATGTATTGCAGTGCATTGATAAGGCTGGAGAATGGAGCACAGCTCACCAGAAGCCTAGAACAATTAATGGCGATCATAGTATTAGCAGCTGGTAAAGATGGAGGCACTTTGAAAAGCTGTTATGCCTTGTATATCAATATGTCTAGTAGAGTTGGCAAGATGTTGTGTGATGACGGAAAAAATCATGTTCAAAAATCATGTTTATGAAAACAGGAAAAAAATGTTCATGAACTCACCAGAGACCAACCACAGACTTGTATGAAATGGGGTTTTAGACTTGGTGAGGATCAAAGGGAGTAGCTTGTGCAAAGGTTTCACAGAAGTCGTTTTATTCTTTAAAATATTATTTGAAACATTTCTTATGCTGTTATATACATTATTTACATTATAATATGTAAATTAATGAATATTAATTTGCTACCTAGTAACTTACTTTGAGAAAACTGTTCAAGTTGCCACATCATAAAGGAAGTGTCTTTAAAAGTCAGTAATGTACGTAGTGAGTCAGATATTTTTTGTCTCCCTCTCTTTTTTCTTTCATTTAATAAACTTTTATTGAGTTTTGCTCAGAGCTAGGCACTGGGTATGAAATGACAGACAAAGCGTGGTTCATGACATTGAGGAGATCGCAGTCTATAAAGGAGCCATATTAAAGTGTACCATGCTTGGTTATAGAAAGCAAGTGGCCACCAGAGCACTTTTATTACCCAATTACAAATGCAAATGCAAAGCTCCTGGAGAGGACAACCAGTCCTTAAATGATTTCCCATAATAATTCAGCTATATATATGTATATATATATATACATATATATATGTATATATATATATATATAAATGATAGAATGCTAATCAGCAACATTGCAAAAATTGGTCATAGAAATTATATCTTTGGGACATGTGGGCTAAATATGGCCGACACTTGGAGTGAATAAGATAATGAAGGCATGTGGGAAAGCTAGCAGTTGGGAGTATTGAATGAGATAATTGGGTTTTCTGGTAAATATCTGGTTTGGCAGTTTTCTCTGATAGAGGAAATAGAGTTTTATGATGACATCAACAGTGGAGTATAAAAAGCCACTTTACTAGTGTTGAGAAAATATATTTTTTTATAAAATTATACTTCAGTTTTAAAATTAATGAAAAATCTTTAATTCTAAAAAACTAATTTTCTTACTATATTACTGCATAATTTTTGACAAAAATTATTCTGAGATACAAATTTTTCCAACTGTTCTTTCTAACTCCAAACATATTGTAGCATATTTCCCACTACCTTATTATATTTATAACATGAGATTCCGTATCAACTGCATAATGTTAAATGATATAACTTAACACAGCAGTCTGAAAATTTAATAAACTTGTCAAAATATTAGATTGCGATGCACAATAACTTTTTTTGGTGTTTATAATTTTATTTCCACTGTTTTCAGATACATCCAGAAACAATTAAAATAACCTTGCCAAATTTCAGAAAATTGAAAATGCATTCTAAATTGTGATAATGTTATAATTCAGAATTTTCAATTAATAGGAACTTTATTATAGAAATGCATATTGAAAAGTTATCAAAAATAGAGTTATCAAGAGACTGTCCACAAAGAACTTTAAAAATGTCAATGAACAATTAAACTATCACTTCCATTTGTCACCCTGTTATGTAGAAATGGCAATTCTTAATGAAAGGAAATTAGATGATGAATTCTGGGAGGTGGGACCTCTTTGTGGCTGAATATCCAGTGCCTACTATAGTACCTGCCATATGATCGGTACACAATATTTGTTGATGAATGAGTGATCAAGCAGACGTGTATATTTAGGTTCATCTCCATTAGACAGATATGCTTTTCCCGAACAATCTCTGATTTATTGACTGTGTTTTCACTTACTCCTTGACCTCAGATGAGCTAACCATCCTACTTGCACCTCGTCTAAGTCTTTTTTGTAACACAGTTACATTTTCTCCTACAGGACATAAAGGTAGCTAATTGCCAGTTAGATTGTTTTTAGTTGCACCTAACAGAAAATGGAAGTGAGTCGTCTTAAAGTATCAAGAGCGTTTTGGGGCTCACTCAGTTGAAAGGGCTGAATGTAGTTCAGAAAACAGACATGGCTTGATCTGGAATCTGCTTCGTTTTCTTCCAGTTCTCATCTATCTGCCCCCATATGGATATTGGCTATAAGTTTGGGTTGGATGCCTCATAGTTGAAGATGTCTGGAGAGACAATCTACTCTCACGGACAGGAGCAAAGTTTCAAAGCTTTGTGCTTATTGAGTCACTATTCATTCAATGCCTGTTATCTGAGGAATGACATGTGGTAATTAGATTGGTCCTCATTACCTTAATAATCTGACTGGCTTATATCCCAAGTAACTGGAACCCCACATCATCTTTGAAAACAAATGTAAAGTTAATTCTGCCTAACTAGCTGCATGTTGTTTTAATAAGGAGGGAGTTAGGAGTAATTGTTGTGATGGTATTTGCTGGATATTTTGCATCTGTCTCAATCAGAGAGACAAGTTGAGCCATGAAATTGAGACAGATTATTGGTGAGATTTGGTTGCAATGTTATAGCTAAAATCCTTGAGTATCTGCCTAGAATGGGGTTTTCTCAGTGAAGAGCTGGAATTAAATAGATGTAAAAGAAAAAAAGAAAATGATGTGATTGAAAATACTACATATTTCAGTGCTTGGTGCTGTCAAAATTTTTTGAAGAGTATGTTATTTTTGTTTATGAATATTTGATACTTTATATGAAACACTGACAGTACACTGAGACTTGCAGAGCAGATGAAAAGCAAACCTAGCAGAAAGTATAGAAAGAAAATGTTCAACTCATTGGGGCCTCAAAATTAAGCATGCACATTTCAAAAAAAAAGTATCATATTCTTTCATGACTTCCTGTGTTCCCTCAGAAGATATTTATACACAAAGAAACAATTAAAAAAAAGCTAAGGATACATATGTTGGAATAGATACTGAAACAAAATGGTTTCATAATGCCCAGTATAAAATATTTAAATGATCAATTATATTAGAAAGTATCAAGGAGCTACAGTAGGGTTTAAGAACTGAATTGAACACTTATTTCCTACACTTGTGGTACATTAAAAAAAGACAGAGATGGGGATTATAATCTAAAGTGGGACTAAGGTGGTGAGTCCAGAAATGGAGTATTAATTTTTGGCATGAAGATGAAATGAGAATAAACGAGTGGGACAAAAGAGGGAGGAAAGCCGAAAGGTGCCAAAGAGCTCAGAGCCACCAGATGGCTAAGAGAAGTCTGACCTAGAGGCGTGTCAGTGGTACAGTATCTTGATTGAGGTGGTACCTAAATAAAGGCATATTTTTGTCAATACACGTTGATCTGGGCAAAGGCTAGATGTGTTGTGAAGTGGGATGAACAAACTGGGTATCCACTATGTGTAAACAAACAGATAACTCTGGACCAGGATCTCATATCATTCAAGAAATTAAGTTCAGATGGATCATATAGCGAAATGTAAATTATGGAGGTTCCAGAATAAAAAATAATAAGGCAAAATCTTAGAATACAAATGCGCTAACAATAAAAGATAAAGAAATAGTGCATCAGATCTCATCAAAACTAAAAACTGTTCTGCAGAAGACACTGTTACTAAAAAGGAGAGAAAAGCCAATACTAGGGAACAATATTTGCCATATATAATAAATATCTGATACAAACTTATACCCAGAATGATATATCAAAATATATATAGATATATAAAAATACCTACTTTTATATATCTTTAAAATCATCAATAAAATGGCAATCCAATAAACACAATGAATTAGTTGAAAAAAAAAGACTTAAAAAAAAAGGTATAAATGATCAATGAAAATGCACCTGACATGATTAAGCACTAGAGAAATGAAAATTAAAACTGCAATGATGTACAACTTCAGACCTCCCATGATATTCTAAAATTAAAGTGATAGTTGATACCAAGTGTGTTGGAGGATATAAAAGTATAAAATTATAAAAATTTGAAAAACAGCTTGACATTTCCTTATAAAGTTAAAATATATCTATAAAATGACCCAGTAATTCCGTTCCTAAATATCTTCTCCAATGGAATAAAAAATATATGTACAGGCCCGCCGAGTGGCTCAGTTGGTTAAGAGCTCGCTCAACAGTTTGAGCTGTGAGCAACAGCGGTTTGATGCCCGGCCTGAGCTTAGCTGCCACTGAGCTGCCAACAGGTGGCAGGATGGCTCAGCTAAAAAAAAACAAAACGAAACAAAAAAACCCAAAAAATATAGGTACAGCAATGTTCACACAAATTTTAATCGTTTCACCAAAAATTGACAAAAGACTAACTGTCCATCTTCAGGTAAATGGATAGATTTATACAATAGAATACTGCCTTGCAATTAAAAGGAGCAAACTACTGGTTTTCTAAATGCGTAAATAAAGAATATAATTTGGTTAAGTAAGAGAAGACTGATACACAATAAAATGTGCACTGCACGTTCCCAGTTAATATTGAGTTCTGATCAGGCAGAACTAAGATTTAATGAAAAATATCAAATGAATGGTTGCCTGGGGTTGAGGGGCAGAGAGAGATTTCAGTGGCTGGATGGGGAATTTGGGGGGGGAATGGAAAATTTCTGTATCTTGATTGAGGTGGTACTTAAATAAAAGCATATAGTTGCCAATACACATTGATCTGTAAACTTAAAACCTGTGCACTTTATGTTATGAAAATTATAGCTAAGTGAATTGATTACAAGAAAAAAAGAAAAAATGGCTTTGTGAAACAGACTGTGAATTGTAGGACTCTAATTCTTTGTCATATAGTAGCCCAATAGGATTTTATGAAACCTAAACAAATTCAGAAGTTTGAAAACAATTTATAGTTTATACAGATTTTAAAAAATGTTTTCAAATACTTTGATGGGAGAGTTTCAAGCTTGAGGCTTGTAGGATAGCATTATTGGCAGATGGCAGAAGCAGAAAGAAAAACGGAAATGCAGAGATGGATAGGATACATTTTTTTCTTTGCTTTATTAATTACTTTGGATTTGAAAACATACAAGTAATATTAATAACAATGACTAGATCTTTTGAGTATTAAGACAAAGTCAGACAAGTTTTTTACTTCAAAACATGTCATGCTTGACCAAGAATAAGTGAACTCTTTAGCAAAATGATCGTTTATTTTGAAAGTATGAACCTATGACAATTATGAATTTTGTAAAAGACTCTCTCACATGTATAAATATCCTCTTTATACCGTTCATCTTTCTTCTCTCCCCCCCACCTCTTTCTGTCAATATAAATCCTTATTATCAAATCGATGTTCTTGTTTTTATATAACAACTTGCTACTTTTCAAATGAAAATGATCCATTTACTAAATTATAACTTTTTCTTGTTTCTTGGAGCCCATGGAAGTTAATTTTTGTTACTAGGATTTGTCCTATTTTCCCCCTGACAAGGCAAAAGGCTTGTAGGTTCAACTCCCTATAAGCAAATATCTTGAGATAAGTTTCTGCCCCGAGGCAGAGATCCCAGCAGCGATGCCCTGTGTACAGTTAATGAGCCATATCATAAAGACACATATTGTTAGACAATAAAAACTGATGGATACACACATGTTTGCAGTATTTAGGTAGTTTCAGCCGGGAGTGTTTTGACCCTGACCATCTGGGTACAACTTATAAATATGTATGTAGGTCATTTTTGAGTGCACATTTTACCTTTGTGATGATAGGTAGATATGTTTTCAGCAGGAAAGTACACAGTCTGCTTCCCTTAAGCACTGCCAATATAATTTGCATTTAAGTTGCTTATGTGCAGTATTGAGCAATAGATTCTAAAAGCTACAAAATTTTGATTGACTGGAATTGAAAATAACTTTAATGCTATTCTGGTGCTCTGTGTGTGTGTGTGTGTGTGTGTGTGTGTGTGTG
>NW_017732580.1:0-28898 GCF_001890085.2 Hipposideros armiger | reverse complement strand
GATTGATTGATTTTGGATTACAGGTTCTACCTAAGAATAACTTACTATCTTTTATGTGACCAATTTAAAGCTAATGTTATTGTGGGACACACTGACTATTGTATAACTACTGCATAGTATGTTTTCTAGACCTAAATGAATAGGCATGTAATGCTTTAAAGGCACAGCATAAACAAACACTCTGCTTTCTTATTCCTTGCTAGGAGGGGTGTTTAATTTAAAGGCTTCCACTTTCGAATTTCATTGAATCTGAACAAAACCAAACCATCAAAGGGATCTTCTTTGTTTACAATCGTTAGTAGCTGCTCAAAAGCTACCGTCTTCCATCACTTTTAAACAAAACTGTCATTTTGCAAAATTAGATTATTAATTTTCACAAGGCATGAATCTCAGCTTTTGTGGTACTTTTTCCATATAATCATTAGGAGGAAGTTCATGAATCCTTAATAAAAGGAAGGCATTCACCGCTTATAAACACCTCCAGACACCTCTTCTGCATGCAGTGGCTGCACTACCATCTGGCAAAGGTTTCAGTTGACTGAAGCTGAGGCAATAAATTAATACAGTAAAAGATGCTACCAACAATTTTAAACCAATTAAAATGCTTGAAGCAGGCTCAGTGCATGTTAAAATGTTATGTCTGCGTCTGCCAACAGCCATGTATGAGAGAAATATAATGAGCCGACCACGGCTGAAGGAAAGTTAGCAAGAGTCAAGCGTGCTCTCCTTTGTGGGCACTTAGAGCAAAGGTTCATGCAATTAAAAAGTGAACGCTGGCACGTGCCCACCACCCTCCTCACCACGCCACCCCTGCTTCTCAGGCAAAGGGTGAAGCTTGCTGTTTATTCTTGTGGAGCAGATGAATGTCACTGTATTTCAAATGACAAGGTTTAGGATCTCATGCCTCTTTGAAAAATATCTGCCGAGTCAATCTGTTAGTGGAAAAAAACTAACATTTACTTTACAGACCTTCTAGATAACCACCACTGATAACTTTGAAGAAAAAATTTGTCCTACAATTTATTGACTGTTGTTTTAAAACTAGTTATTATTTTAAATACAGATGGCTAGAAAGGAACCAAGTGATTTTGTACAAAACCAGATGTTATAAAAATCCTTCGGTACATAGATGATGCTCATGAGGTCATTTAAGATTGGAAAAGCAAGAGATTCCTTGTGTTTTACATATACGATGCAGTAAATGTTCTCTCTCAGTACAATGTGCATTCTTTGTAAACATGAACAACTATATACATTCACACTCTAACACTGGTAATGTGTACCCTGAATGTGGATTTTTAAAACAAAAAAGATGGGTCATAGTGGTGTGAGTTTTGTTCCATAACATTTCTGAGAGCTGTGGTCTGTTTGATGGCTATTTATCCTTATTATCATTATTTATAGTTAAATGTAACTACTCTTAAAGCCCAATTTGTTGATTTAGTCTTTTAATTGTTTGGGCCATTTTAGAGACATTAACATAAATTAAAAGAACTAACCACTCCTAAATTCTATCTACCTATCTAATGGAATTGAATTGAAACGAATCGAATCTATCTATACCTGTCTTATCTTCCAAAACCTATTCATGAATACTGTGGTAATGACACAGATGGATTCAATGTCTCTGAAAACAGGCCAAACAAGTGTGGCGCATGCGCTGTGCTGCCTCAGTAGTGGGGTGCAGTGGGTGGCCCCTCCTCAGTCACCTACTCAACACTGAAACCAAATGGCAGGTGGGGCCAGCTCCCAAACTCAGACCCAATCTTAACCGTCACCATGGGGAAACGCTGTCCTGACAAGACAAAACAATCAGTGTCCACTGCAACTCTAATTTGTTGCCCCCTTTTCTGCTTACCTTGTTTTTTGTTTCTCAATTAAATCTCTATATGTAATTGTTTATTTGGCCAAAATCACTGTAATTACATGGCTGGGTGAGATATGCAGGATGGGATCATATAACCGTGATGACCGCTATGATAGTGGCCTACCACGTTGCTGACAGTCTTTCTCTGATATCATGATATTGATTACAATCAGAATAATTGTCAAATATAATATCCAATGTTTGTTGAGTTCCTGGTGACATGCACTTTCTTAACATATTATTCTTGAAAAATGAGTTTTATACTAATTAAAATTTCTGAAGAAAGGAAGATTTGGGTTTGAATGCTCCTGATAGGAACACTACATTCAAACTTTTATTTTTCTATAGATGTTGTAGAAGTACATATTTCATTGCCTGTGGTGATATTAAAATGAAAAAATAGTATATACATTTAGCATAATATCTGGCATATGCTTAGATCTCAATATATGTTAGCTATTCATTAATATTGGATACAAACCTGATGTTTTACATAATTATGTTGCTTGTTTATTGTCACAATGGTAAAAAATGATATGGCTTAAATCTGCTCTGACTTCAGAATTCTTATTTTTGAACATTGCACAGTTCTCCAGGACACCATTATTAATGAAATGCTTTTTCTATTATTAAGTGTAATATATAAAGTCAGAATTTTTATGCAAACAATATAGTAGAATTTATAGAAAAGTTAGCTGTTTATATATGATGACATTATAGTAAAAAAAATGTTCAGTTCTATGTCAGACATCACAGAATTGGTTAATGGCCAAATGGAGACTAGAAGCTAAATCACTTGACTTCCAATTCAGTGCTTTAAAACTGTGTTATATTGAAACAATCAAAAAGATATACATAAACATATATGTGATTTCTGAATCATCATAATAAAATAAAAATAAATACCTGTGACTCACCAACAAATTTTAGAATTTCAATAATATTGAAATTATCCCTTCACTAATAGAGGTCATCAGTATCCTGAATTTTACCAATACCTTGTTAAAAAAAAAAGTTTATTATAAATGCTTTTATCTACTTATTTATTATTTAGTTTTCTTTGGTTTTGAACCTTATAAAGATTTTATCAAACTACTGACCATTATTAATCTATGATCATTACATAAGGCCAGATATGTTACCCCTATTATATAGAACAATGGTCAGCAAACTTTTGAGATGAAAGAGCCAATCCTGTCCCTCACAACAATTTAAAAATTATTCGAGAGCCATAAAACAAATGAAATCACCATTATGTGAATAATATCCTTTAAACATTTTATAAATGAAACTATGATAGTTTTATTTTCATTTTCAATTTTACTTCAGAACCACATGTATGTACCCAAAGAGCCGCATGTGGCTCGCGAGCCACAGTTTGCCGACCCCTGCCTTAAACTAATCCCTACACACCATATTAAATACTCTGCTCTTTTTATCCCATATCAATTTACATAATTTATTTCATTTGTCATCATTGCTTATTAATTTTATGTGATCAAATAACAAGATAATATAAATACTATGTTTTTTCCTCTCTCAATTTTAATACATTTAATTCTATGTGTATATATATATATATTTTTTTAATTATTTTTTATTGTGAAATACACATTTTTTAGAATTAGTTTCAGCTGTACAACACAGTGCAATAGTTATACTTTTTACCCCTCGAGGTGACAACTCCCCTCCCCCAATTCGCCACCCCACTTTCCCCCCCGGATATCATACATATCTATTACAATTCCCTTGACTCCACTCACACACTATACTCCACGTCCCATTACTATATATATATATATATATATATATACTCACTTATAGCTGATATACAATATTATACAACATCAGCTTCAGGTGTACAGTGCAGTGATCAAGCCTCTACCCCATCCATGATGCGGTCTCCCTAGCAAGACATGTGACCATCTGACACCCTACAAAATATTTACAACATTATTAATTATATTCCTCAAACTGTCTTTCCTGTCCCTGTGGCAATATTGTAGTTTACGTGTATATATTGAAATCTGCAAAATACTTGTAAAATAATATTGCTAATAAAAATACTGTGTTTCACCTCCTTCATTAACTTTAGCTTCACTTTCCATTATCCACGTAGAGTAAGTCCTTACTAGGGTCAATGGGATAACTTCATGTATTCACATATGCTACCTTCCCACCCCTGCCTGGGCTGCTTTACTGCCATTCAACTATGTTTCAATAATTCTTCAAAACTCCACTACAAGCATTACCTTCTCTGGAAAGCCCAGCCTGATCTCAGAGTCAGAGAGAGAACCCCTTCCTCTGTGGATTCGATCACCCATTCATACATCTGTCTTGAGCCCTAGTTATTTTGTTCTGTCAGCATAATGTATTTCTATGCAGTAGCTTTGAAGATAGGAACTACGTGTTACTCATCCACTCTCAATGTGAAGCAAACTATCACCAAGATAAAAATACATTGAGGACTGAGAGATGGGCTGGTAGAAAGTTTGTTGGGCATAACCAATGGAATTGTTTCTGTACAACAAAACCGGTCATATGTTCTCTTTCTCTTGTCTTTTCCAAATTTTGCTAATAATCCTAATTGTTACTTAGCAGTTTGGGTTAGATTACCTGTTTTCTGTTTGTTTGTTTGTTTGTTTGTTTGTTTGTTTGTTTGTTTGTTTTTAAATTAGGGCCTACCTCATGAATTTGTTTAAAGATCAGTATCTTCAAATAGGACACATATTAATATCCAAGTCTTTCTTTGAGTTGAGCAATAATGGGTTTATGATATGAACTATACTTAGCTTCTATCATCGTGAGTGACTTTCTTGAGCCTATCTTGTTATCCTGTGTCCACAATCAACATAGCCTATGGCCAACATGGCAAAAGTCGAGCAGAATTTGAATAGAAACAAAATTAATCCAAGGGGGATATGGGACCCCTACGAAGGGACAGTGATCAAAAAATAGTATGTGCTTCATATTGTTAAAATTGTGAATATTAAATTGGGAGAAGAAACTATTATGTTCATTTTTATCTTGCCATGATTTATAACCTCTTTGTATGAAACATAACATTGTGTCTACCTACTTTTCAATTAAAAGTCTCTTTTTAAGATCACATCAGGAACATTAGATGTGTTAAGTAATGATGTGCATAAGTGACATTTCAAAAGAATAAAAAGGAGCCTACAGATCAAGGAATACAAGTTTAATAAAACTTATTATTATTATTATTATTATTATTATTATTATTTTTAGCTGAGCCATCCTGCCACCTGTTCGCAGTTCAGCGGCATCTCAGCTTGGGCCGGGAATCAAACCACTGTTGCTCAGAGCTCAAACTCTTGAGCAAGCTCTTAACCAACTGAGCCACTCGGCCAGCCCTAAAACTTATTTTAAAGTTAGAAAAACATTAATTTAAAGATTGTCTGTTGAATGCTAAATGATTGACATTATGCAATGTGGATACAAACCACTATAACAATGCTCCACGCAGATGTACTAAATTTCAAAACTGCCATCATAGGTACTCAATCCATATTTGATGAGCACAGAAGCAGTATTGTAAGCTTGCCATGCTTCACGATTTATCCCTAAAAAGCTGTCTTTATAGCATTTCTGAGTTGCAAATTAATTATAATGAAAGCACCCCTATGAAGTTATTATTGTCAATGCATTTTATATACTTTGCAGAGAGGTTTTACAAAAATAGTCACATTTTTAAGAATTGTCATCAGACATATACTCTGATGGACAAAGAATGATTAAGACAAATGGAAGAGTCAATTTTATTTGGAATAGAATTGGAATTAGGTACAGATGAAATTGACTTAAATAGTTTGTAGCATGTGAGGAAATTTTGCTAGTACAATAGTATTCTTGATAATAATGATAACTAATATTTATTGAAAGCTTACTTAATGTTACAGCCATTGTGATAAGGCAAAATGGTCCTGAATTTTCTTAGTGATTTTAAAGTTATTTAAAAAACTATTTGTGTATTTTTTCATTAATAATGCATATCAGTTCTGTCCATTTGGAGATAATAGAAGAGAGAGAGAGAGAGAAAGAGAGAGAGAGAGAGATAAACATGCATTGTGAAAATGGATTGTTCCCTGAGAATTCATTTTATTTTATTGTGTGAGTCCATCTAGATATAAGTGGACTATCTTCTTGCTAATATATGCAATGTAGACATATTTAATTATTATTTTCTGTTCTGAAGTAAATGTGTTAAAATATTCACATGTTTTATAATAGTTTCCTTGTATTTGATGATGGCAGTAAGCAGATATTTTATGTTAGGACACCAATAAAGCTTCTTTAGTAGTTGCATCATTTATATATTATTGCCTAAGAAACCACTCCCACACTTAGATGCCTAAAAATCGACGTAGTTTAAAAATCACAGTTCAGTGCATTGAGAATTTGGGCAGAAGTCAGCTGATACGGCTTGTCTCTGCAAAGCTTGCTCACGTGTTTGCCATCAGATGGTGGGTCGGTTGAGTTCTTTCTGGTCCCAGATTTCCTTATTCATATGTGCGCCATTTGACTGAGGCTGTCACCGAGTTCCAAAAGGACGAGTCCCCAGTACACGAGGGCTTATGAAGACTCTATCTGTGTCACCTTTTTCAAAGTCTCATTGGTCAATACAAGCTAAATGATCAAGCTTATATGCAGTATGGGAAGACACTACATAAGGGTCATGAAAACCAAGAGGTGTAATTAATTCATCAGTGGATGTTAAGTTAACAACCTACCATAGAACATGGCCCTAATGATCCACAACCCTACTTCATGGAAAATATACTTACTGCCTCCCAAGATATCCTGAATCTCAAATAGACATGCATCAAGTCTAAATCCCATGACCTCAGGATTTGGGGTACACCAGGATGCAGATGAAGCTCCTTGGATGGAGCTCCTTGAGAATTTCTCCTCTTCATTCATCGACTTTAAAATTGAAATGAAAAGATGTCTATCCCAGACACTCCACATGCAAAGGTAAGAAAGGGATGAGGTGATAGATTTTTACATTTCTATTAAAAAACTGGAAGTAAGGGATAGCACATAGGAACGCTGGTTCATAGCAATTCTAAAATTCAGCCTGAAGTATTGTCAGACCCCCTATTCTAGGGACAGAGCATTTTCTTTGATTAGGGCCCAGCTCCAGTCCTTTGGTGAAACTCCATATCCAGTTACTCCCCAGGGTGCTTGGATCTGTCACTTGGGCTGTGGGTTTCGCTGTGGGTTCTACTCCCTGGGAATTCCCTCCTTTTCTGTAGGTAATGACCTGTGTTTGCAGCTGAACAGATCTCAACATATTTCCTTATTATAGAACGTGGAAAAGCAGAGGACTTATTTTGTCTTTTTTTCCTTTTGAATCATCTCGGCTTTTTTATAGTCCAATAATCAGTTGCTCTTTTAAACTACACTTCTCTTAAACTCTTCGGATGTTACCCATGCATATTATAGATATCTACTCCATGATTCAAAAACCACTTCTGTAATTCTTTTTAAGACAGTCTTTTCTTTACTTTGGGTTTATCAGGCCCCTGAGGGACTAGGCACTTAGATTCTTATAAATGTCCTTTGTATAAATGAGAGGGTTTTCAAACACCAAACTGAAAATTTCAAAGGTCTTATCAAATTGTTCTCAACCCTGAGATCATTTTTTACTTTGAGAACATTTTGCTTAGTGGAGAAAATGGGGCTGAGATAATACCATTTTATTTTCCACCCTACCATGTCCCTAGCTTTCTGTATTTCCTCTAAATTCTGATTGTGAAGGTTTACATTTTTAGTAACTTTTGAATGAAATTGCCTTATCATATACAGCTAGAGATATATAACTAATATTTTAAACATTGTTTCTAGAAATTTACTTAGCCAGAGCCACAAAAAAATTTGTGTTATTACTGTTTTTAATTCTTCCAAGTTACTGAAGTGATGCTATTTGCCAAATTTTCTACCACTACATAAGTCTCTTTTTTTTTTCAGCCTCCAATAATAGTTTGAGACCTACCATCTAGTATCATCTAGAAGTTAAAAACTGCCTTCTTGGCATCCCTGTGAGCACCTGCCCCTGATCTTACAGGCAGCGCCATATGTTTTAGGTTTCTGTTTTGGCAGCACCCCAAAGCCAATACTGATTTCTGTATTTATCATCCACTGCTGCAAAACAAATCGTCTAAAACTTAGTGACTTAAAATATCAACCATTTATATGCCTGCTGTTCCATAGGTTGCCAACTTTGGCACTCAGTTTTGCTTTATGTTGTGTCACCTCATGCTTTTGTTGTCAGTTGACACTTTCGTTGGGGATAGATGGTCCTGGATGACCAGTCACTTGACTGTCAGGCTTTTTTGTTTTGTTTTTTGATTTTTGTTTTTTGTAGCTGTCAGTCAGATAACCTCAATTTACATACACATGGCCTTCCTATAGAGTAGCTGGGGTTTCTTTAGATGGCAATTCGGTCCCAAGGAGGCAAACTTCCATATATAAATATTTTAAAAGTTGCTGTTTATGTCTGTCTGGCTGATATTCCTTTGGCTAAAATAAGTCACATGATCAGGCTCTGACTATGTAGAGAACTAACTACATAGGCTCATACCTACCAGGACTTTTAGAAGTCACTAATATAACTATCTCCCATAGTAGCTACCTTTGCTCTTTTTTCCAGTATTTTGGTTATGAATCCCAGTTGTCCAAGATTCCTGTAAAGAATCAAATATTCTGGCTATAACAATTCAATCCAGCTATAATTCTGTTATTTATCCCAGGCCACTTTCTGTGGCAAGTAAAACTTATTTTATGTCATATGTAAAAATAATAATAATAATAATAATAATTGAAAAAATGAGCAAACAGATAATTATGGAGATTATAAAATAGGCAAATCACAGTGGAGCAAAATATTGTTTCTTAGGTCTGGATTCTAGAGGGAATTCTAACCCCATAGTCCTCATAATTTGCTCTCTATCTTTCAAACCACCTTCTCTTCCATGTAGCGTGGTGCTTTTCTTTACCTTGTTGAAGCTAAATATTCTAGTCAATAATAGTTTTCAAAGAATTCAGAGTTGTCTTTCAAGCAATATTACAGCTTTTAAATTGTCAAGATTATATAACTTTGTAAGTAGTATGACTTTATGCATGCTGCAAATGAGGGACCAATTTAAAAGATTTCTTTAAAAATTTAGTAAGCTATAGTTGGCATACAATATTATATTAGTTTATTAGTTTCTGATTTAAAGCATAGTGATTTAACATTTATATACCTGCAATGTGATCACTACAATAAGTCTAGTATCCGTCTTTCACCATGCAAATGTATTCCGATATTATTGACTGCATTCTGTGTGCCGCTTACTACCTCTGAAGCATTTCTTTAGATTCCATCCCATCCTTTTAATGTGAGACATTCTTTTCAAGTGCCTTTCAGTTTTAACAACTACATACTAAATCCACATCTAAAATAACAAACTCAATTAAAACATAACCACCGTACAATAATTATTATATTTAAATCTCACGGTGAATTTGGAGAGGCTGGAGGGCAGAGTATTGGGTGAGTAGACAAAGGCTATAGTATGGGAGAACCAGTATGATCTGATTTTTTTTTCCTTTTTAGTAGAAGATGGATTTGTGGCGGATGCATTTGGAAGAAACGCTGCTTTGTTAAGAAAATCAGAGAGTGTTTATTATTAGCAGTAAGCTAAAATGTGATAAATACATGAACAAAGGAGGAGAAAGCATAGGTGAGAATCCATTCGGTGCTGAATGATAGGTAATTAGTAAGATGAAAGGATAGGATTCATTAAGAGTTTGAATGTGGAAGGAGAGAGTAAGTGGAGTTGAAAGGGCATCCTAGTTTTCTGAAATATTGGGTTGTCGGAAAAGTCATGATGCATTTTTGCAACGAAAAACATAGAAAAAATATGTCACAACTTTTCCGACAACCCAATAACACTGGCACTATTGTGGTGGATTTGTATCAAGTCAACTTGGCTAAATGGAATGATATTTCTCAGAGCCTTCTTCCTAATTCCAAGTTAGCATGAACCATGAGAGATATTTTGCATAAAATTTTGAAGGAATAAATCAAGCAGCAACCATCTCCTTGTGCTCAAAAATTTTGCAGTGGGCACCGGTTATTGTGGCCATTCATGCATGTTGGCATTTCTCTGTTGGTGCTCTTGGGGTAGTTAGTGGGACCATGGCAGCCCCAGCTCCTGCTGAATCTCCTATTTTCCCTTTTCTGGACCAGGTGTGCATTTTCCTCCATGATGAAGGGTGATAAAGGCAAATCCCAGATCAAGAACCAAGAGAGTAAATGAGGGAGATGATGTGAGTAGTTAAGTCTGGTGTCCAGGTAGATGTCCACCTCGATTTAGGTTATCTAATGGAAATCGGTCGGGGATCATTTATGCTGAGTTCCTTTAAATTATCAAGGATATTAATGACAGATGTGCTATAGATAGGTTTATCCAGGTAAGAGGAGTTGTTTGTTTTAGCACTTGTTTGGTATGTTTTGAATAGCGTGTTCCATTCGGATGAAACCTTGGGGGACACAGGTATTAACCGCAGCCTCACGCTCAGTCTTTCCTGGCAATATTGTTCCATGCAGTGCTTCTGTGCACACCCATCAGCTTCCCTGTGATGCTCCTTACAGACGGCCCTGCATATCCTGTTGTCGCCCCTTATCTGTAGTTTTGCTTTCTGCAGTTTCAGTTACCTATGGCCAACCAAGTTCTGAAAATACTAAATGGAAAATTCCAGAAATAAACCGCATAAGTTTTAAATTGCGCAGTGTCCTGAGTAGCGTGATGAAATCCCGCGCCCCACACTCTGTCCCACCCGGGACATGGCTCTTCCCTCTGTCCGGCGTCTCCACACTGTAGACGCTCCTGTCTGTTAGCCACTCAGTAGCTGTCTTGGGTATCAGATGGACTGTCGCGGGATCTCAGCGCTTGTGTTGAAGTCATTCGGATTTTACTTAATAATGGCCCGTAAGTGCAAGAGTAGTGATGCTGGCAATTCAGATACGCCAGAGAGAAGCCAGGAAGTGCTTCCTTTAAGGGAAAGGTGAAGAACGTTCTTGATTCGATAAGGCACTGTGTCATCTCACATCATCACAAGAAGAAGGGTAACTACAGGACAATAAGATATTTTGAGAGAGACAGAGAGAGACCACATTCACAATTTTTTTACAGTATATTGTTGTAATTATTCCATTTTATTATGAATGATTGTTCATCTTTTACTGTGCCTGATTTGTAAATTTAACTTTCTCAAAGGTCTGTATGTATAGGAAAAAACAGCATATGAATATATGTAATTCAGTACTATCTGGGGATTCGGGCATCCACTAGGGGTCATGGAACGTATCCCCTATGGAAAAGGGAAGGGGTGGCTGTTGCACTTGTAGACTCAGCACAAAAAATGGTGACCCCCAGAAACTTGCAAAAATCATTTCCCTGAAGGCTGGTTTAGACACTCCTCACTTCCTTCCGTGGCGTAGCGTGCACACCACGGTCATAACAGCCCTTCCCGGGGCTTTCACACGTCACTGTACTTCTCACTGTTCACTGCTGAATAGCATTTTGCAGCGTGCTTTCATTTTCCTAATCTCAGGAAACTAGCACAAGTGTATGACAGGCACCTCTGTATCCTCAACAAATGTTTATTGAATGCACTGCTTATTTGCACATATTAAATCATGGCTCTTATTGATTAAGGGGCTCATGGTTATTAAATTACTTGCAAAATCAAGACATGGCCCCTGCCTCTTAGGCCGAATTTCTTGTCAAATTACATCCACTCAAGAATCAGTGACTTTCTCCTTTGATCTCTGTGTGCTGGATCAACATCTGTTTATAACTTGAGTATTTTGACCATGTAAAATTTTGATTGCGGAAATTATGTGCTTAAAGAGCAACTGCTTAAGAAAACATAAAACCTGTGGTTTTATCTCTCAGTGATTTTGTACAGCAGTTGTACCCTAACTGGCTCTGTCACACCTGGAGGAAACCATAGGAAAAAAAAAAAAAAGGTGCAAAATACGTTTCTCAGTTTGGTGAGCAGCGATCTGATTAGACAGCATTGAGGTACACCTTGGCTGTGTCACAACAAAGCCTGTGACATGCTTTGAGAGAATTATCAGTGCAAAGGTCTTACAGAATTAAACATCTGCCAATGTCTCACTTTTTCTTTCTGATTCATAAGAAGATTACAGAGTATAGACGTGAAAGAGGTTTACTTTTCTCTCCTAAGACACCCCTCCCACCATCCCCGAGGTAGACAAATGGATATTTTTATATTCAACCAGTCCAAAATATCAGCTTTTCTAATAAAGCAGTTATCTTCAGCACAGAATGAAAAATAAATATTGAGATCATTTAGAGTAATTCTTCCTTTAGATATATGGCAATGGAGGCTCAGAGGAAGTAAGCCATGAGCTCATAATCATACTGCTAATTAAGGGCAGTATCATTGTGGGTACCCGCCTTTAAACCTAAATTTATTTCTTACTGTATTATCTCCTTTACTAATTTCATAAAAATAATTGCTATGTCCCTTAATAATTTTTATTTGAAAAATATCTTAAACTTAGTGAATATTATATTCATTCTATGTCAATATGAAAATTAGAACTATGCAGTAGTGGTTTTCTAACTTAAAGTTGGATAAACAACACATTTTTGATATTATTCAAAAATGTGAAGAATAAAAATATGCGTTCATCTCCATGATGATTTCTACTTTTGTCATGTAGTCAGTTATGCTCATGCAACTCTATTTATAATTTTCAAGTTTTATTTGATAGGCCTCACACACCAAATTAAGTTTTATTTTGTTGGTTGTTTTATGTAAGCATTCTTCCATGTAAACTGGAAATTACTTTCCCCTCCCTAAACAGTAAAATCTTTTCATATCAGATTGAATGTTTTGATGCAAATTCAGAATTCTGTTGAGAATATCTAGTGTTAAAAAAATAGTATCTAGAATTCTATCATAAAGTGTATACTACATTGTGTAGAGTTGAGGCAGTGAATTTGTTTGCTAGGGCAGCACAACCAACTACTATAGACTGGGTGGCTTAAACAGTAGATTATTTTCTCATGGTTTTTACAGGTTAGAAGTCCAAGATCAAGGTGTCAGTAGGTTTGATTTCTCCCGAGGCTGCTCTCTTTGGCTGGCATATGGCTTCCTTCTCATGTGTCCTCACAAGGTCGTTCCTCTGTGTGAGCATACCACTGCTATCTTTCATGTGTCTAAATTTCCTCTACTTATAAGGATACCAGTGAGTTTGGATTAACACTGCCCCCCACCCCCCGAAAAAAAGGCCTCAAGTTTACTTAATCACTTCTTTTAATACTCTGTCTCTAAATCCAGTCACATTCTGACGTAATGGGAGTTAAAGCCTCAACTTATGAATTTTTCAGTGGACACAACTCATCCCACAACAGGTAGCATATGTTTTAAACATATTAAAATACAGGTTTTGCAGTGTCAACAGGCAACAATACTACGGAAAGCTCTCTGGTTAAAATTGAATAGTTCTGAGTATTAGATCTTGCACTAACTGTCCAGTCTTGTATAAGTCAAAATTTTTCTATGCTTTAATCTTAAGAATGAAATGAAAAGGTGCAGCCAAAAGATTCTTAAGGTGCCTCTTGCTAAAGTTCAATGATCCATGAAATTTTTAAGTGTGTAAAAATTCATTTTGATTTAACACTACCTCTTATATTTTCCATAATATGAAATAATGAAGTTCTGATTTCTCAAGGTTTCTAGGCTATCTTTGAAAATAAGAATATAACTCTTTCCACTATGTTGCCTTCAAAGTTTTGCTATCAGGACTGTGTTAAAAATGCAAAATTAATTTTTAACAGAGCATTGACACTTGCATTGTTAATGTGCCTTCAGGCATGTAATTAGCTGAGAAGTTTAATCTTTTATATTCCAAAGTTTGATCAGAATGCATAAGCTCAGAAAAGCTATAAAGTATTGACCAGCATCTTTGATAAAAATAGTTCTAAGCAAGCACTTGAAGGCACTTTCTGTAAAGGCAACTGCTCCTTGTTGCTCCTCAATAACTACTGGGCTGTCGGAAAAGCCATGATATATTTTTTCTATGTTTTTTGTTGCAAAAATGCATCATGACTTTTCCGACAACCCAATATATTAAATATAATAAGATTTATTTTTCTATTTTCAATATCAACCAGAAGCAAAGCATCCACCATTTTTAATGCTTTAGATTTTTGAGAGATTTATTTTGCATGGGAATATTTGAAGAATCATATTTAACTTTGTGATAAATGAAGATTTATTCTATGACTGATTTATTTTTGACAAAGCATATCACCCAGTAAGGAAAAAGAAAATGTCTGCTAGGTGAATATATAAAATTAAATTATAACATAGGCTACTTAAATAAATTTAATGCATTTCCCACTTATTTATATTATGAGTGTACTAACATGCATATTTATTTCTGTAGCATTCACCCTCATATTAGAGCACATAACAGTTATTTGATGTATGAGATTAGAAGACCTTAGGATTTACCACAAACTGTTGATTCAGCTGAGTGAGGACAAGGAAAAGTAACCTCACATAAGAATCGAAAACATGTGCAAATTAGAGAATTAGAGAAATTAACCCCATCAGTCTGGATATAATTTTCTTTCATTTGAAGAGTTGGTGCATGGATATATGTTCTAATTGTTCAAAAGCTGTCTCTTTAATTACTTCCATATCCACTCATTTTTCAAGAGAGTAGATGGTAAGTAGATCTTGTCAATTAACGTTGCATCGGCCTAAGAAGAAAATCAGATTAAATGATGTCTCTTCTTTAGGGAAATGTGAGATGATTTCTTGTGTGATTATGTAGTATTCAGGTAGAAGAGGTTAAAATGTGGAATAAGAACAATGTAGACCATTACACCAATAAGACATAATGTTATGATAATAAAGTAAACATTAATGGTAGGAGAAGTATGCAAAAAATAACTATTTTGGAAAAGGCTAGTCCTGTGGAGAGATAATCCTGATATCAACATTTAAAAAATGTATTATAGGGAGGTGGCTGGTTGGCTCAGTTGGTTAGAGCATGGTGCTAATAATGCCAAGGTTGCTAGTTCAATCCCCAGATGGGCTCACTGTAAGCTGCACCCTCCTTCAAAAAAAAATTATATATATAATAATGGCAGTTGATTTTCACCATGTTCTCTTCAGAAAGCAGTTATTCAAAGATAAATGAGATAATGCAAACAATCACATTACAAAAGGACTTTATTGGATCTAATTGAAAACAGAAACGAGAATACAAATGAACTATGGTGATCTGTCCTATTTCTGTGCTCCCATAATATTGCATACATACCACTAAGATGAAAGAGTACTAATTACATTCTATTGCATATTTATCTATGGATATAGTCAACTCATTCACTTCTTTGTAAGCTTTATGAGCTATGACTTTATCTCAAATGTATTTGTATTATTCACATCACCATTCTTTCAACAAATATATATTGAATCTTTACTGTGTGCCACTGATGGTACAAAATAATTGAATGGAAATGTATTGTTTCTGGAATCAGTGAACACTGTGGCCCTGTGGTCCATGGGGCTATCCCTCTCCCTCTCCCCCCTTCCCCCGCCCCATACACTATACTACTATCAATATCTGACATATTTAAAAGGAGCAGGAATATTGGGGAATGTGTGTAGAGATCACTCTGGAAGTCAGATATGGGTATCCAGCCGTGGATTGCTTCATATGAGATTAGAAAGATGGATAAGATTTTATGTTGTGGACAATACAGGATAAACTTTGCAAACCATACCATTTGTGAGAATCACCTGTGTTTGAATTATAGAAAGTTATAAGAGCTTCGAGTATGAATACTGGGGTATGTATTCCAGGAAGGGTGATTTATGAAGGGCAGGATGAAAGTCAAGAAGGATGTAAAAAAGAAAGGGGATGTAAAAAAGAAAGATATAGAAGATGCCATTGGTTTACAGAAAAGGGAACAGATCATAGAACGGTATTCTATCATGATATGGTGTTTACAATTTATACTGTAGAGAAGAAAGACTCATTGAATACATTTTGCAGGAGAGTGACTTAGTAAAAGATATGTCAATACGATTTTTGACAAATAGAAGATGCTTGGAAAATATTGAATTGAGGAAGTATAACACTTGAAAATCACAGAAGTTATTTGGAAACATCTGAGAATGCTTAGCATGACAATAACTCCAAAATAACAGGGAACAATAGAATCATCTAAGGTTATCCTTTAACCATAGGATTCGAAAGTCGACTCCAGACTTTCAAATTATATTAACTGGGAAAAGGCTTGGGTATCTGCATTTAAGCAGATATTTTCACAGTATTCTTACGTAGGTGATGACTGAAGTATATTTTGATAATACTGCTTTATAGGCAGATCTGAGTGTTGCTTCAGGGGATCGAATTAGGTATGAAGGGACAGGCTTAAAATCTGGCTCTTAACTAACAATAGTGATGATAATAATACACACGTGTATCTGTGTGCGTATGCATGTGTGTGTGTGCAGGGGGGATGCCTCCAAACCTTTAAAAACACTATCCTGTTTTATCCAGACAAAATCCATTGGTTAATGCAGGTGAATTTTTTTTTTACCTATTTTAAATGATGAGTAAGTTGAAACTATGTAAGATAGATGACTTTTTCCAAGTCACACAGAAAGTACAAGGTAGAGGAAAAAACAAAACTAAGTCCACACGATTCCCTAGTTCACTGCAATTTCTTTCCACCTCACTGCAGTTCATAGCCTATTCAGAGGACACCAGCCAAATTCTTGGTGTTTCTGATTCTCATAAGTAAAGTGATCAGACCAGGGATTCTCAACTGGGGGTAGTTTTTCCCCCAAGGGGACATATGGTGACATGTTTTGGTCATCAGAACTTGGGGAGGTGGCAGTGCTGACATCTAGTGGGTGGAGGCCAGGGATGCTGCTAAACAATCCACAGTGCAAGTGACAGCCCCTCGGCAACAAAAATGATTTGGACCAAAATGACAGACAGTAGGATGAGAAATCCTGATTCAAATTAAGTACATACTAGGGTTTATGCCAGCTCCGATATTCAATAAATATCAAATTACCTAAACAACTGATGCAACAAATTGGATGTATTTGAGCAAGTGTCCGTGTTATGTCTATTTTTTTAGCAAGAGAAAATAACCAAATGTATTACGTACATATATATTGGAATATAAGTATCTTTTGTCTAAATATTATCAGTAGTTCATAATCTCTTGGTTTCTGTTTATCCCGATATCTTCTAGATTTAATGTCTGTATTATTTATTTACTTATTTACTTTTGTCTGTGTCATCTGTTGAAAAGTAAAGAGGACATTAAGAGTCACTGATGTGTCAGCTAATGTCACATATGTTGACTCATTTAATCCTAAAAATAGTATATTAAAATAAGACATTATTATCGCCACAGCCCTTCTTTATTTATATAAACAGTCCCATGATATTGAACTTAGAAATACTGTTTGTTTGTTTGTTTTTATTTGTTTGTTTGTTGGCAGAGAAATTAGTTGACGTTTCTTGCCTACATGTCTTTTGAATAGATGGGTTTGGTTAAGGAGCCTGAACCTCAGCAGAGACTCGCCCCGGCAGGACTTTCAGCATGCTGCAAAGTGAGACTTGCAGGGAGAAGGGCAGAGCAGCATCTGTTTCACAGGGCTCGGTGTGACTATTGCAGAGAAAGCTGAAGTCCTTGTCATTTTCATGAGACACTGTCAGTAACAAGCAAAAGGCTCTGTCTGTAAGTGAGAGCAATCAGCAGACTTCGTCTATGAAACGCAGTATTTACAGCTCCAACTGGTCCCTAATTAACTAGATTATTTTGGGAAACTCAATACCTTTGTCCTCACTTCCTTCAACTGTAAACTCTAAGGTTACGTTTGAACATGTCGAGCATCCTTTCCAGCTTTAGAAAATTACTTCGGCTTTTGTAAATCACTAATTTCGATTTCACTTGGAGAGCCTCATATTTGTTTGGCAACTTCCTTGTAGAACTTAGAAGGACGGTCTGTATGTGTGTGTGTGTGTTGAGTGTGTCTATTTTAATTTCCTAAAAATGATGAAGGACTTATTTTATGATTTGCAAAATGTAAATTTATTTTTGGGTTTTAAACAAACCAGGTTTTCCAGCCTCAGTGAAAATATCCTCAAACTTTGTAATTATAATTTTAAGTAAAAGTTTTTGTTTTCCTTATTATTAAAGTATAGTTGACATATGATATTATGTTAGCTTCAGGTGTACAACATAGTGATTCAATATTTATCCTTCTTACAATGTGATCACCATGATAAGTCTAGTAACCATCTGCCACCATACATAGTATTTTTTGAATATGCCTCCCAGGCAATAGCAACAAAAGCAAAAATAAACACATGGGGCTACATCAAACCAAAAGGCTTTTTCACTCCGTGAAGGAAACCATGCACAAAATAAAAAGACAACCTACTGAATGGAGCAGATAGTTGCAAATGATACATCCTATAAGGGGTTAATATCCAGAATATATAAATAACTCATACAGCTCAACATCAAAATGCAAATAATTCAATTTTAAAAATGGGCAGAAGACCTTGATAAACATTTGTTTAAAGTAAAAATTTTTAATTAGAGCAGGAGGTAAATGTTTATATCTACAGGAAAAAAAAGGAAGGTTGACTTGGGATAGAAACATATACTTTAGTGTATGTTTTATTTATGAATCTCATAATACTTCAAAATAACAGCATTAAGAAGAGACTGAATCTAAAAAAAAATCCATGACTTTCTAGAGCTTTCCTAGTCTGTCCCTCTATAAATACTTGCCATTTATTTTTCATGCTGGTGTGTTGGAGCTAGTAGTGTGTACATTGGATTAAAATTGGAAAAACAAAAAACAAAAACACTGGAAGGCTGTACTTTTATGGCATATACAACAGCTTTTGACTCTATTAGCTATTGCTGATATTATGGAAAAAATATATATAGTGTTTTGACTAGTTCCACTCTTATTCACCCCCTCATCCAGCTGGAACCTCAGCTGTGATTTTGAAGCTTTATAGCTGATGATATTTAGATGAGATTTGCACTTAGAGTTAACGCTGGAATGAGTTAAGACTTTTGAGAATGTAGTGTATGTGCTTTGCACATGGAACGAATATGAATTTTGGGAAAAATGAAGGGTGGACCATAGTGGATTGAATACTGTACCCCTAAAATTCATGCCTAGCCACCCAGTTTGTGATAGTTTGTTATGGCAATTGGTTGATAGAAGGACATATAAAATTACCTCACAGAGAAGATTTCTGGAGTTATGGAGTTTGGTATCCCACACCACATGCATTTTTTCTGATACTCATACTCTACCCATTCTAATAGGTGACATTGTTCTCAACCAAAATAGAATTTAGATTAGTGTTCAAGCTGTGTGAGTGGAGGTCTGCCTTAGTGAAGTTCATGCACAGTGCTTACTTTTTATAGACAGTCAACATTTAACACTAACTCCCAAGATAGTATGTTCAAGTATCATAATATTTGGGGGTAGTAAAAAAACTGAAGTTATCCAGAACCAAACTTTCTAATAGTTTAATCTTGGTTGAATTCTTAAAGAATCATAGTTAACACAAGACTTACAAGATATATTTTATGGTACATTATGCTTAATAATTTGCAATTTTTATTGCTTAGAATATAATTTATTTTCTCACTTTAAATCACTTGTAATTTTTCCAAAGTCCTAACTTAAAATAGCCCCTTAGAAGTACGGTGCACTTTTGGGGGATACTTTTATAGACACCCTCCTGGTTCTCAGAAAGGGTAGACATAGAATTGAGCACTTAGTATTCCTGATGAGTGATACTTAAAAACAAAACAAACAAACAAAAAAACCACCTACTCTTCATTGAGTGTGTGGTCTCTTAAACACTCTTTCATATGTATTTAAATTTACATGTAAACACAGGTTTTTTTGTGGAGGACGTTGCTTCACTGGCCCAAGTTGGCACCATCATTGCGCTCCGGGCGAGGCACATCAGTCGCCGTTTTCTGGACGGCCACTCACTGAGGCTGCTGGCCGCTCACGCTGGCTGCTGGCTACACATGGTAGCCCATGGCAACCCACTGCCACAGGGCCCGCAGCCTACACCGTCACTGGCGACTCGGCAGCCCAGCTCCAGGTTGAGCTGTTGTTCAGCATCTTAGCTGTGAAGGGCAATGTCACTGGCCCTCATATGTGGGATCCGAACCGGGGCCCTCTGGCATCCCAAGCAGTTCTTAACCATTGTGCCACTCGGCCCGCCCTAAAAGGATATTCTTAGTTGAAATAAAGATTCAAACTCTATTATCTGTAACTGTTATTTCTGTGATGTTAATGTAAAAGGTAAATGTCTTTCCACAGTTAGTAAAGTATTCTTTTTCAGAGTTCAAGTTCATAAAACTATAAAACATGTATTTATTGGTTGAGTTACTTGAATTTCTAATTGTGGATAAAGAGGTAGATACTGGGTAATATTTGAAGTTTCCAACCAACAGCATTTAGTGCAAACATGAAAGTTATTTTGAGGTTTTATATTTGTATTGATATTAAATATGTGTATTTATATGTATAGATATACATATCTATATGTACATATATGCACACAGATATGTAGACACACACACATATGTGTATATGTTTATACCGTGGCACTTAGGCATAAATCTCAAGTAGGTGTTACAGATTTAATTGTGATTTAGTTGGTAAGGAGAGTCCCAAAAGCGTGTGTATTCCTTCCGGAATATTTTATTTCATTTCAAGTTATCGCATTTTTGAAATTTAAATGATGAGCTGTGGAAGACTTTTGGGAAGCGTGGTCTCAGATTTGCGATAGCTTCTGTAAAGGCTGAGCACGCTTCTTCCTATTCTCAAGTTTGTCTAATTAGTCAGCTGTTTACTTTAGATGGGTTTTGCATCATTTTCCATTGAGTTGTTTGCCAAAATTGGGAAGTTCTCTGACTTAACAATCTTACCTGTATTTTTGTCAGTCTGATCTCGAGCATGGGGTATGTGCTTATGGCTTTAAAATTAAGGTGGAACACTGCATTCTTAAAACATTCAAAGTATTTACAAACAAACATAAATCTGTCTGAATGGTTTTCCATTAATAGACGAAATTTAAGCATGTGATTGCCTTAGTATTAACTAGTATTCAGTCAACTCCCCTCATTGAAATTCAGTTATGGAATATTCATGGAAACTTTAGCACAAGCCTGTCAGCAAAGTATTCAACATGAAGTTTTCTGATAAAATGCAGCCTGGCTAATGTGGACTTACAATTGTGCTGCAATTTTTAGCAAAAGTAAATTATGACCTAAGTAATTAGGAGGTTTGGCTTTGGCTTAAGTATACAACAAAATAACATATCTACAATAAAAAAATGACTCATGATTATGAAATAAAATTTTTAAAATATAAAATAAAAGAAGGTGTGTATGTCCAGCAAAGATATATTAGGCAATTTGACAGAGAAATTCATAAATTAGATCCATTTTAGATTGGATGGATATAAATAAATATGTGTGTGTGAATGTACATACTCATATGCACACACATGTATGTACATACTTGTTAATAAAAATATATCGAGTTGTTTTCTGTTATTGAGGAATTTGGGGGTTTAATGAGATATCCGACTATTTAAAAACTGTAGCCAAACTTAGAGTGGTATAGACCTGGCTCTGTGAAAGTTCATTGCATTCATAATATAAATATTTTAATATAACTTAGCAATGTTAACAAAAGACATATGAATATCTGTGGATAATATTCATCATTGGAAAATTCATACACACAGACACAATTTTACAATCTCAGCATAATGATCCCCAGGTTTACTTCTCACAAACATTCTTGAGCAATGTATCGGGATTAAGCACAGATACCTGAGTATTCAAATGGCACTATGGGTTTATTTCTTTATGAGCATTTTTCTTTGCCTTTGTATTATTGTAACGAGTCTCCCTGCATTATAATGTTTATGAATTAAAAAGTTATATTTTACATAACAGGAGGGATATCAAGAAATTGGTGCTTGAATCTTAAGATTAATCGGACAAGAAACCAGTTCCTGTTTGAAGTTAACAAGCATTAAAATGCCTTACCTAATGGCAGAGCAAGGCAAATCCTGATTTCTCGGATGATGATCGACCGGGCTGCAGATTTTTCAACCTCTTTGCTCCTTCTTCTGCCGTTCTTTTCATTTGTGTGCCTGTTTTTCATTTTACTGATGCTGTGAACTTCATCACAGTGTGGGACTGTCTTAATTGAAATAGCATATGCCTGTAATATTTTTTTAATTTCAAAAGAGTGGAACAATTATTGACGTTTACTGAAAGTCTGTTGAGATTGAATTATCACAGTCATCTTTTTAACATTTCTCAAAAATCAGATCTATTAATGCCACCTGCTTAAATTCATTAATGTTTGTGAGAGAAAAGATTGAGTGGAAATTCACTGCCTGTATTTATGATAGTGAATATCCAAGAAAATAGATCAGCGTATCTCTAAATAAGCATATTTTTATTTTCCCCCTCATGCTGCATTTCTGTTACAAAAGTAATTAAGTATTGGAAATAATTCATTTAAATTACTCTTATGTTTATGAATAGAGATATTTAAATAATTTAATATATTATCTTTCATAGAATAATTATCATCAGATTGCCTTTTTTTTTTTTCGAATTGCTTTTTGTAAGCCTTCTCTGCAGTGAACTTAACAATAAGCAGAATAGCGATTTACTTATTAGGATTTCCTACTTAGGAACATGGTCCTTTGAGCAAGTAGAAAAACAAACGTTTTCAGAATCATACTGAAAATAATATAAATGTGTTTATTATTGAAAATTTGAGCAAGAGAGATCTGAATATATATGGTTTTACAGTCAATCAATTCTTCAGTCAGAATCTGGTATTAATCAAACTGCACACACTGAAAATGTTTGCCCTTGGGTTAGAAGGATACATTAGATTGTTTTATACCTGTAACTGCATAAGGGAGCAATACAAATAGGCTTTTACAGGAACTGATTGTGGTCCAGACCTCTGGAGAATAAAGTTATCGTGGTTTCTGGAGAAAATGAATATAATTATTAAGGGTAAAAAAATGTTGGATCCCAGTGGGGATGGGTTGCTCAATTTGTATAAAAAACAAACGACTGGCATACGCAAGTCGTTTTCTTCACAAATGGAGAGGGCAGTAGTTGTATAAAGGAAATGAAATACTCCTCCTCTCTGTTTCTGTTAAGCAGATCCGTCTTGGCATTTGGCCTTGAGATGGGTTATGCAACAGCACTCAATGCAAGAATTAGCACAGCATTTATTTTTCAGAGCAAAATCTCTAAGCAGGAACCAACAAAACGTTGTTAGAGAATTTTTCAGCTAAGCATGAGGCTGGGCGGTTCAAGTTAAGTTTGTCTGAAGTCTTCCTTAGTTATTCCCCACAATGAACTGTTTACCTGCATTAGAACTACAGAAATAGATACGCTGCCATTTCCTTCCTAAGACGAATGCTAATGTGTTCTCCCTGCTGGATCAACATTTAAAAAATCCACAGAATGATCTATCAACCCATTTCAAAAACAGTTTGAAATCTACTCTGCATATTTTTTCTACACAATGTAAATGTAAAATCATATGGCTTCAGGGATCTTCCAAAGTTCATTTAACATTCCAGCTTTCCCATTTTCTGAACAGGATTGAACAGGTGCCATTCTTCATTAGTTCATGCAACAGTATCAATGACTAAAACTCATTCCTACTATAGATCCTTTTGTCCAATGATCAGGGAACAATGGAGTTCTTAGTCATTTTTAAAAGTTTTTATTTAATGTGATGAATGCCGATTTTGAATCACTACAAAGTGATAGGAGACTGAAGGGAACTTAATTCTACCTGGGAATTGAAATACATTTCACAAACATTTTAGCTGGATCTTGGCAAATGTTGGCATCTATTGGAGAAAGGAGGACTTCTCAAAAGTAGAAATAAAGATTTAATCCTGCTTTATTTCTATTTGACAGTAATGCCATGGAGGGATTTATCCCACTCTGTGAAATGTAGAATTTTGGTGTTAAAATAAGAGTTTCATGGGACTTTCCTTGGACACTTGGTCGATGGCTACACATGTGCAGCTGAATGTACCATCTTAGTCTCCCCTAACCCATTATCTTTTCCATTTCTCTAGAGGCCCAGATAATTATTTCATTTTTGTGTCCTCTATCATTTCTCATTTTTTTTTAATACTTCCTCCTAACCCCCAACTTTACTTTCAATCTCATAGGGAAAATCGAAGTCCTTAGAGGATAGCATTAATTTGTACTGCTATATCTCATCACCTCCCATGTTGCTTCCATATACTTCACCTTCTTTCATGTTCCAAAAATGTCCCTTCATGTTCCTAGCGAAGGCCAATCCTAACAGCTATTCACAAGCTCACATTCCCCATAATTGCTCAAGAATATTTTTCAAGGTACTCTCCCCATCGCTCTCCCTGTCTTATATCATTATTTACCCCTTTTACTGTATTGTTTTCTTTTAGAATACAAATACCATTTGACCATCTTATAAGTATATGGTCTTAATTTTCCTCCATTTTAAAAAAGAAAAAACTGCATGAGCTCATGTATTTATGGTCCGTTCAATTTTGCCCTCCTCTGTAGAAAATATTCTAGAAAATATTGTCTGTAATCACTCTCTCCACTTCTTTCTTCCTAACTCATTTGAATTCACTATAATTAGGTTTTCACAACCAGCATCCCGGTAATGCTGCATTTTCCAATGTCACTAACAACTCTGTTACTAATCCCTTGGCCATTTCTCTTCTTCATTTAACTTTACTGTTTGGCAGCATTTAACCCAGTTAATTCCTCTTTCCTTTTTGAAACACTTTTGTTTCTTAGATTCTGGACACTACAGTCATATAGTTTTCCCACACTTTTGGCCACTCTAGCTCATTCTCTTTTGCTGGTTCATTATAATCTCCACAAAATTTAAATTGGAGTACTCAGGCAAGGTTGAGACTATTGTGATGCAAATGATCGACTCATTTTGGAAATACAATTTAAGGGACTACCAAAAAGCTTAGTAACAAAGATAAAATTATTTCAATATTTTAAAAAATTTAAAACTTCCATGGTAAATAAAATATCTAATTATAAATAAAAACAGAATCATATTACTAACTTGTATTTTTGCTTTAAGCTTATGGCAAGGCATGACACTAGTTCCAGAGCCTAATACTCTTTGACTTCTTCTATTTTCTATAGATATGTACTTCTTACATAATCTCATCTAGTCTTGTAGTTTAAAGAAAAAAAAATCTCTGTTGGTGAACCCCAACATTATACCTCCATTGCTAAGACAGGATTGACAGGAAATTAGTTGAGGGTGAGATGGACTTGCCCAACACTCAAATTTGGAGAAAATATTTGCAATGAATATTCCTGATAGATGATTAATTTAAAATATGTTAAAAATTTTTCAAAAAAAAATCAATTAAAATATCAAACAACCCAATAAAATATCAAGGTGACAGAAATGAGAATTCTTTCTGGTAACAAACTAATAGGTGACTAAGAGTCTTAAACAGCAGTTAATCAAACTTTACTGTTATTTCATAATTAATTAACTGTAAAATTAATTAGTTTTCTCACATGGGTAAAAACTCCCACTCCAAATTTAACATCAATTTAATTTCATTAAACATACAAGAAGTTCTTATATTTAGTAATTGTTTTGAAGTGCAAAATTATCTTTGCCCTTTGCAACTCAGTCAAATAATATTGTCATATGAATTGTGGGAATTTTCTATCCAAGTTAAATGTTTATTGTAAAGAATACAGTAAGATGTCAGTAGGCAGTAATTTTAAATTTTGTATATAACTAATTAGTAAGGGAAGAAATGATGTAATGTATAAAAAACTAGTTGGTGATAATCCACAATGTAGGCAAAGCTGCATATTCAGCTTCATTAATTGTCTTTTATCAGAAGAAGACAAAAATGAGTTCTGATAGACCATTTGCAATTACTATATTTCATATATTATATGGAAAATTGGAATTTGGCAAACTATCTGCACAGAATCTACTGTAGTCATAATAGAGATTTCAGTTACTGAAAAAAAAAAACAAAATGAGTAAATTGATCAAGGGTAAGCTTTGATGAGGAAAGTCTCAAGTGATTAACTTTGTTACACTAATTGAGGACACTGTAGATAATTCACTTCAATAAATATGAATATGAATGTAGAGGTGAAAAATATCGAAATCTTGCCATATGGTTACAATTATGCTGGTACATTCTAATCATTTTCAAATGCATGATGATTCTAAACACACACACACTAATATCTGTATCCATACATCAGTATTACTAATAGATAAAGCAGACTAGTACTCGAGATCATAACTTTGACTTCATCTGTGTCAATACCACATAACAAAATGTTCCAGCAGCATGTGAGAAGCAGAACACTGGATCAGCTGCTCAGAGGCCTTTTTTGCCGACAAGAGTAAAGCTTTGAACATAGGATCCTAAGTAACCTCCCAGATGACCAGCATGCACATGTGAGGGCTGAAGATGAGACTCATGACTCCAGCCTGCAGCCATTGATGGCACGCATTCTTCTCATAAAAGTATGTTAAATACCTCACTCTAAATATATATAACTCCTTTCAAAACTTGACAGCGGATAAATCTTATTATCCTCTTTAGTCATTCCAGCACCTACTTGCACTGAAAATTAAAATATACCGGGGGTGCCAGAAAAGTGGACACTTCGGTCAACGTTGCTCAACATTGCTGATTCACCGTAATCAGGTGTCTGGACGCTGATGGGAACCACTTTGAGCACCTCTTGTAATTTCAGAAGTCAAAAGTGACTTTTATTCATCTTTTGTGATCTGTTTATATTGAGTATGACAATTCTAAAACAGTTTTCCTTTCTTAAAATGTGTATACATTTTTTGGCACCCTCTATGCATATATATACCGAAGGTGCCAAAAAAATACATTGTTGAATCTTGACGTTTCAGCGTGTCATTTATCTAGAGTTAACTCTAGCAAGATTTGATTTTGCTGGCTCTTCCAAATGTGTAAATTTTAGGCCATTTCTTCTGTTTGCTCTGAAGACCTTGTACAACTTTTCTGTGCTTCTAAGATCATTTCCTCCCTTGGATTCTTTGCACCACCACTCACATGCTAACTCTGATGTCCACATCCTTCTGGCTTAGATCAGAGGCCTAAGCAGACAGATGTACAGGAGAAGTTAGAAATCAATTTGCTTAGTCTTGTTTCTTAGTCCATATTTGAAAGATTTTATATGCTCAATCATATAGTATGTTTTAGTGAATTCAGTGGGAAAGGTAAAAAAACTTGGCCTCTTCGTGCTGTCATTGTACTCAGTATAAAGCAACAATAATGTTAATATTGTTAATTAATTCCTCTTTTACGATTTAGAATTTAAGGATTTAGCCTGGACTTTTCACCTTTGTCACTTCATGAACTTGAAAAGGTGGTAGATTCACAATGCTAACCTATTCAGCATTCTTTAATTTATTTTGCAGTTAAATGTAATCTGCTTTTGTGAACTGCTTATGATTTGTTTAATTGCCCTGGTACTCAAAACTACATTTTAGCTTTCATCTTCTGATTTTATTAGTAGTCAATTTTTTCTCTTAATTCCTTGATAGTTTTCCTTCTTTTTGTGAAATTCCTATATACATCATATTGTTTGCTAATGGACTCCTTCAATATGAAGGAAAACCCTTTTCTGACACGTACATTGAAAACTAGCCAGTTAGAAATTGGCGGAGTCCGGATTTGGTGCGCTGAAAGGAGTACTGTTTTGTAGTCCCTTAGGTCTGATTCTGCCGAAGTCACGGTCCTTCATATGCTGCTACACTTCAGGTGTTTAATACACATTGGTTTCCTTCATGTTATTTCTCCCTAGCAAATCAACGCACTATCATATCCACACCTTCCTTATAGGGTAGAGAGCGAACATCATGGAGTACATTTAACTTGAACTTACTTTCTTCTCTCCGAACAGCTCAACCAACCCAGGCAGTCAGATTGTCACCAAGGCATTTTGATCTCACGCTCAATGTTTCTAAACATCTTCCAATTTTTTTTACATTAAATAGGTAACACCCACTGCCTTTTGTCTTGTCTTTTCGTTTGTTTTCAACAGCTTCTTGACCAGTTTCTCGCATTCCAGCTTTGATCTTCTAAATGTCCATTATGATCATTACAGCCTTACTTACACTTCTGAAATATTAAGTACTGACATTTCTCCTCAAAACAGTTCAGTAGTATTTGTTTTCATTGCAAACTCTTCATCATGGCTTATATGGCTTTTAATGAACTGAACTTTATCTAAATACCACCTTTCATTACTTTAAATCTTCATCTCACTCCTGAGCACCAACCATCCCATAGTCACATTTTGTTGCAGACATTATTGAATCTCAGTTACTCCAACATTTCATATTTCTCTGTCCACTTAGAGGTCATGTGTGTGTGTGTGTGTGTGTGTGTGTGTGTGTGTGTGTGTGTGTCTGTGTGTGTGTGTTTGTGTGTTTTCCCCATGGATATTTATCACTCTTTTTTTGTTTTCACCCCACCCTCAACTTGACGTACTCACCATGCCTTCTCCATGCCTACTCTCACTTCATCTCTCCTGTACCATCTTGAAATATTTTACTCCACCAAGTATCATTGCAGATTAAGTAATAACAATGCACATCACATTGTATTGGTATTGTTTCTTTGTCTGGTTTCACCATTAGACTGAGATATATAAAGATAACGTGTACTTTCAAGGTATCATCATTGATCTTCAACATTTAGCAAAGTGCCTGATAAATATTTTCTAAATGCTGTTAAATGAAAAGGGTAGATTAAAAAAATATATTTGTTTTGGAGAGTTCTGAG